>NC_135498.1:224569844-224897405 GCF_052857255.1 Amblyomma americanum | reverse complement strand
CAGCTCTTGAAGGGGGGCATACGGTACATGAACAACGTACCCAGCACCTCCACCAGATGTCATGTTGGCGCTGGCGTAGAGTCAGCAACGGCGTTAAGCGACCGAGAGTCAGTAGCGGCGTAGCCCTGGACGAGAGCGCTTCCTCAACACTTCGTTCTCTTCTTCATCGGCGCGTTCGTCTTCCCGAGCGCTGGCGTCAATAAAATGCCGGGATGTACA
The DNA here is from genome assembly GCF_052857255.1 of Amblyomma americanum. Lineage (NCBI taxonomy): Eukaryota > Metazoa > Arthropoda > Arachnida > Ixodida > Ixodidae > Amblyomma > Amblyomma americanum. The sequence goes on along the minus strand of NC_135498.1, from coordinate 224,897,186 downwards.
TTCCACAAAAAAGAATTTCTTTTGTAGGTGTCGCCTGAGCTGTTGAAGTTTCACGTTAATCAATAAAAATAAAATCTTGTATCTCTGTATTCGCTGGAGCCAGTGCCTGCGGGCAATGGCCCCAGGAGAAAGTAAGAATTTTTTCAACAGCTTTTCTGGATAACAGAATTTGTCTCTTAAATGAAAGTGAGTTGGCATGCGTACAGCAATGGCTACTTGTGGAATTAGCTTCAGATTATTAGGAATTACCCTTTTCTGGTGAAACTTACCGGCCATTAAATCTGTAAATTCTGATTTAAATCACTAGTCATAAAAGGCTAAACGGCGGCCTTTAAAAGCTTAGCGCGGTCTTCATTGTCCCAAAAATACTGGAGTGTCATGCGTTTTATTTTCTTCGCATTGCTGAATTGGATTTGTTCCTGCTGCTATTTTCTGGCTGCTTAAAATGTGAAGCTTGTACTTAACCATTTAAGGACCGACTGCGATCAACTAGCGCCCGGACGGCTACATCCCGCTTCTTCTACTTGAAAGGCTCGTAGGCGCCATAAGGGATGGCAGACGGAGACTGCGACCCATTGTAAAATATGGAAAAAATGGAGCACCACATGAATAACACGGCCCAACAATCTCATACAGATCTGCATAATGGCAGAAAAATATGTAAATTGTTTTATCCGTGCGTGCAGCGGCAAAATGAGCATTTGCGGGGTTTTAAAAATTTATCTTCAAATACTAAATATCTGCACATGGGGGCATACAGTGTCCAAAGAAATTCCTCTGTCCACGACAAATGCGGAAAGAGGGACATTTGCTGTAAAAGGTACTCACACGCGAATGTACCAGTGCCAAATGTTACAAACTGTGTGTTCATTCCGTCCACGCAATGCGGGGGGGTTTAATAATGTCCAAACGAATACGCCTTTTTTCGCAGTTCCTTGGAAAGTGGTGGTTCGTTCGAGTCACGGCCGATGTTTTCCACCAGGGAGAGGAATGCGCTCATTTCGTGGTCAGCCGCAAGGCAGAGCGCCTTTTCAACATCACCGCTGAATTCCACATGCCCGGGTGAGTGCGGTTGCATTTGGAAGCGAGAGCTGATAGCCGATATGCCGGCCGCAACAAAAGGGCTTCGGTCAGCGATCACCTGGCCACCCCTGTGGACGGAGCTCGTGCATCGCGTCTTGTGGAACGTTGCCGCACGATTCGAAGCACCTTTCCGACGCCGGGGTGGGACGAACATATCCCGCGCACGCGCACGCCATAAATAACAAGCGCAAGTTCTTGAAGACGTCTGCGCAGGGGATCTATAACGAATGGTAGGATTTTGACAGTGGGTTCAGGAAGGAGCTCAGAAAGAAGAAATGAGATTTTCTCCCGCAATTTTTCCAAAACAATCAATTAGTTATTCTCTTCGATGAGAGCGCAACAATACTATGCCGCACAGGACCACCCTCAAAGACTATACTGGCAAATCAGAACTGTTGGCGTTGTTTTAACGAGACAAATTCCTCCGGCTTTTTGATACCAAAGACGGCCTCATCACGGGGCGAGTTATATAACCGATGCAATATATGAGCTGCGGCCCGGCCTTAACCTGCTCGAAGACCCTGGGTTTGTGGTGAGCGGAGCGGGATGCGCTTGTGCACATCTTTTCCCCTCAGGCGCAGTCGCTAGGAGCGTCCATTCGCAGATGAATTTGCCCTTTTTCCAAAGCCTTCCCATCCGTTCAACCTCACCGTCGCATCTTTCTTTCCGGGCTCACAGCCTTTCTTCGCGCCTTCGGAAGTAGAGGGTGTCTGCTTAGCCATGCACTGCCAATGAGAAATGTAACGTGAACAGGACAACTGGAACAGCAACAGGGAATGAATAGGTTTCACTTCATGGCCTCTGAGCGCCATAACACTAGTTTTTATTCTGCATTTAGAATTTTTTCAGCAAAAGGCATTATTGAAAAAGTCACAGCCAAAAAATCAAATTAACGGATTGACTGCGGCTATGCACTCTTCCTAGGCAGTTGCAGAAGCAAATATAGTCATGTTCAAAACAGTGGAGAATGACTGTGATATTATTAATGAGAGCAGCACGGAGAAAAGGTCGACACATCTCATCAAATTGCGAACCACATTCGTGTTACACAGAAAAGGCAGTTACAAATACTTACGGAACGGCTTAAACCGACGAGGAGAGACACAAGGTCAGATAGCGCATTCGAGTTCAATTGGAAAATTCTTGCAATACATACAGGCGTATAGCAGTTGGAAATATTCATAACCAACCTACAAGGAGTAAGATAGAGGGAGGGCAGGAAGGTGGGATTCGTGAAAGCACAAAACAAATTGAAACAATGGTCGAGGGGCAGGCTTAGTACGGTTAACCAGCGTTTCAAAAACTGAACTTGTCTTCGCTAAGACGAACAGAATTTCCCTTGTCGGAACGTTGCTAAGCACGCTAAGGCTCCCCCCATCGACCCTTGTTTACACTGAGCTACCCATTATTTCGAAGACAAGTTAAAACTTTTCAGGAGATAGGAAATCCTAAATTGCAGCCTTTGATCTCCATAATTGCTTTGGCAACGTGTTATGTCCAAAGTGCGTATAAGCCTTCAAAGTAGGTCTGGTTCTGCCCATTAGATGGGCCTTGTCAACAAAGGGGGTCTTGTTTTAACTCCTGGCTCAATGCCGGCATCTGAGTGTTGGGTTTAAAGAAGACTAGCTAGTACTATACCTAGTGAATTGGAAAGTTTCCACATTTGGCTATCAGGACGAGTATTAACGTTTATGCGACCAAACAGTTTCTGCAATTTATGTAGTTTTGACATATTTGTAAATGTCGTGGTTCCCCATACAGATTGGCTATACATGAGTTTTGAAGGAAACCGACAGTCATGTGGAGAAATCTTAACTGCACCCTAGTAAAAAAAAAAAAGTCGCTAATGGCAATATTGGAAACCAGCATCTGTCACCTTCGTGGAATAAAATAACGCAAAGCATGGTAAACGCTGGAAACGCGTGGATGATGGCTGCTGCAACGGTGGGATGTTAGAGAGCGTGCATGTTTTTGGCAGAGCAGAACACATGGCTAATATTGGCATGTTAAGACATCGACCATGCTTGTCTATGACGGGAATGCGGCCATGACACATCCGTCACACTGGGATGTCGAAAAATGTCGAAAACGTTGGAGCGCATGCAGCCAGAGGTATTTTGTCCATGCTTATGTTGCTCTTGTTCACGCACTTGTCAATGCAGCTGGGGCCCATGAATAAGCTCCGCAGATGTATTCACGCTGCAGAAATACAGGTTTCTGTTGGTTGTGCTTGCGCCAGCACGCCACCTGTGCTGTTAAGCGATAAAGTGTGCCTCTTTTAATGCGTAGTGACCCAATAAGCGTGTGTATGGGTTTGTTCACGCGTAATGGTGTGCTGTGTCGACTTGGCGTACAGAAGTTTGTTCAATAAAGGTCTCAGTTGTGGTGGTAGGTTAACGTTGAACGAAACGACGAAACAGCGCTGACAAATGGGACGTAAGAAAAGAATAGACAAACACGGCGTTAACAACCATATCGTTTATTGTGAAAAAGGGCGGCAATACATAGCAGCAGGGCAAGCCAGAGGCACAGAGGGAAGCAAATTGGACACAATCAAGATCGTGGCATACATCCGGGAGCTATCAAAACCGTCACTTATTAAAAAAGGCGAGCTCCTGAGGGAATAGAGCCACCGAAGGTTGGAAGACACCTGTGTCTCTCTTAATTCATGCATGCGAAAAGGCTCTGATATCATCAGGCCGGAGTTTTGATCTTTATATTTGGCGAAGATGGTGGTCTGGCGCAAAAACTTCTCACAATCTTTGGAATTGGCGGAATGAGTGACTATGTTATTTAGGCGTGAATGATTTTCTGTCCTCGCATGTGCGCGCGCAGTCGCTCATTGACGCACCGCCCGGTCTCCCCGATGTAAAATCGGCCGCATGAAAGTGATATCTTGCAAACAGCACCACAAAACCAACACCTGTCAAACCTCAACAAGACGTCGTCGTGTTGGGAAACACAAGTGCCCCCCGAAGACGAATATCCTGTTGATGTTGGGGCCAAAATACTGCGAGCACACGTGACTCGACAAAACGCAACTCCTCTCGCTTGTTAGGATAGCTTCCAGGAGAGCTAGAGCGAATGAAGATTGCAGGTGTATCAAAGAAGGAGTGGAATCCCTTCCCCAGGAGGTCAGGAAAGGAAGCACGCGCCGTCTAGCTGCTTCATTATCGGCCCTCAAAGACGCTGGTCTCAAGCTCTTCAATTCGGACAAGGAGGGTGATTTTGTCGCAGTGGCAAACGACGTCTACAAGGAGACGGCTCTAGCTTCAACGTGAGCCAACTACAGGGAAATTAAATCCGTCAGACCGTCGAAAGGACAGGAGCAAGTAGTCAAGCTTTTGAACGTGGCGGCCTTTCAAGACTACGTTTTTCTTTAAAGGCTGCCAAGACATCTAGCCTATCTATCTTCTTCAGTGGCAAAACGCCCAAAGAAAGGTGCCTTTTCCCTTTCATCGTGTCTGAACAAGGTACGTGCCAGCGCGAATCAGCGGTTTTCCTGCAGAAGCGTCTGTCGTGCCTAGAGGTGGTCGTACCTAGATGTTCCTCATCAGAAAGCCTGAAAAATTGTCAGAGTTTTTTTTCTAAAATGAGTGCCCAGCCCATGTAAGCGCCTTTACGGTGCATGTTAAGGACATGTATTATTTCCTGCGCAAAGCTCTGTGGCCGCCGAAATAAGCAATTCCAATGATCGTCAAGAACTTGTGGTAAGAAATATTGTGGTATGAATGTTAGCATATTTCTAGAAGTGCTCCCCTTTTATTTACAGTCCACGTTTGTTGGTGTAGATAACTGGCTTTTCATCCCAAAATAAGGTGTTTGCGTAGAATCCAGCCGCGCTCCTGTCCTTAGAGACTTGTTCTTAGCCTCATGCGAGAGACGACTTCAAACCAAGCTTGACGACAGCTCTGTTGCTAAAGTTATGCGTTATGTTCATGATTTCTTTAGTTTTTTATCTTAACGGTGCCCCCCAACAAACTGTTACAGTTTTTTTTTTGGTTGTTCAGTACAGAACCCAATAACTTACAATTGACTACAGAGTTCTTTAAAAGGAAACGAGGTTTTTAGATCTCGAACTTGTGCTATGTAACTATACCATATATGTTGGGTGTATTCCCCACGCTCCCAGAAGAGCCTTCTGCCGTTGCAGTCGACCGATTCTAATATAGCTAAGCGCGGGATAGCACAAACGTGCGTGAGAGCCGCTCTGTATAGGCCTTCCGTACAGAAAGTCCAAGCCAGCTTTGATGTACACGTCCCCTGGATTACCACAGCAGGCTACCCGATGAAGATTTTGTCGAGCGTAGCAGAGACACACTGGCTAAAAGCAGAGCTCAGAAGGCAGCACGCAAACTAAATAATACGAACTTCGCGTGCATACCGTACGTTCATTACGTATCACACCACATGATAAAGATTGTGAGCAAAAGCGGCGTGAAGCTGCTCGTTTCCGCCTGGAATAAGTCGCGAAGGCTGTGCAAGAGAGTGCACCAAGAAATTAGAAGGAAAGCATTTCAAAAGAGACACCGAAAGGAAAATTGTCAATTGTTGTTATGGTGTTGTTTATGACATTTTCATGTATAAATGTTTGATCTCAATAAATATTTTGCTGCGAGTCAGTGCTCGTCTGTGTTGTCTTCATACTTTTGTCCCTCGTCTAGCTGGCGCTTTACCACCCACAATGATGTATAAGATTGTACTAACATGGAGCCAATTTTACGTCGGGGAGACCGGGCGGTGCGTCAATGAGCGACTACGTGAACATAGTCACTCATTCCGCCAATTGCAAACAGTGTGTGGCGTCTTTGTACAAGACAACCATTTTGGAGAAATATAAAGATCAAACCTCCGGCCTGACATCAGAGGCTTTTCAAATGCATGAATTAAGTGGCATATGTGTCTGCTAACCGCCGGTGGCTCTATTAATAACACTTCTGTTTGGCCTAGTTGGTGCATGGTGATAGCGTTAAGAGACCGGAAGCGGGCAGCGTGGGTGAGGGAACAAACACGAGTTAATGACATCCTAGCCGAAATCAAGAGAAAGAAATGGGCTTGGGCAGAGCATGTAATGCGAAGGCAAGCTAACCGCTGGTGCTTAAGGGTAACGGAGTGGATTCCAAGAAAAAGTAAGCGTAGCAGGGGGCGGCAGAAGGTTAGGTGGGCGGATGAGATTAAGAAGTTTGCAGGCAAAGGGTGGATGCAGCTGGCGAAGGACAGGGTTAATTGGAGAGACATGGGAGAGGCCTTTGCCCTGCAGTGGGTGTAGAAAGGCTGATGATGATGATGATGATGATGAATTTGATGATGATGATGATGATGATGATGATGATGATGATAATACAGATGATTGATGTGCGCAGAAACATTAGACGAGCCACGTACACGGGAGAAACACAACGACTGGCGCAACACTAACAACTATCAAAACAAGAACTGGCGCAACACTAACAACCTTTTCTAGTTGTTAGTTGTTAGCGTTGCGCCAGTCCTTGTGTTTCTCCCGTGTACGTGGTTCGTCTAACGTTTCTGCGCACATCGATCATTGGTGGCTCTATTCCCTCAGGAGCTCGCCTTTTTCTTAATGAGTGACGGTTTTGATAGCTTCCGGATGTATGTCACGATCTTCATTGCGGCGTATTTGTTTCCCCTCTGTTGCTTGGGCTTGCCCTGGTGTTTTATATTAGCGCTTGTTTTTCGCTTTAAACCATATGGCTCCTAGTTAGCGCTTGTGTCAGTCTTTTCTCCCGTCCCCTTTGTCAGCGCTCTTTCGTCGTTTCTTTCAGAACTTTCTTGTTTTGAGGGCGACGCGATTTTATGCGATACTCTGCTCGAAGCCGCTACCAATGAGGAAGATATGTAACATATCACCGACACGGTAAAAAAATTTTATTAATTATATGCGAGAATCATTCATAATTAGGTTACGACATGTGCCGTGAAGAGGATAGATGACAGTTCGTCTTTATTCGGTCCGCATTTTCTCTGTATTTTCTAATGAACACTCTTACAATGGTAATGCGTGTGGTGTATGCGTTATATGGCCCCTGTGGACGCACTACAGTGCTTATGTAGAAGAACGGCAGATTGGGGAGTTGGAAATGCTCCATAATATTAAAACAGCGCTAAGCAACAAGGACCGAGAACGAAGGGAACACACACAACGGCGCCGTTGTGTGCGCTCCCTTCGTTCTTGGTCCCTGGTGCTTAGCGCTGTTTTAATATTAGGAGGGCTTATGTCTCAACGCAATTACCGAACTCAACAGCGGTTATCGCGGCTGGCGTTGTCGCACAACTTGCCATCACTCCCGGTTAAGGCAACCAATTTCCCCTTCGGTGCAAAAAAACGGAGTCACGCGGTGATCGGCTGAGAATCCGTCCGGTGGCGGGCCAACTGCGCGTTGACTTCACCGCCGCGACGATAACAGTTCGCGCCAAGACACAAACTCCACCTTAAGGCTATGCCGCGATACATTTAGTGGGTTAACATATGCGGAATTGGTCATTCTCGACTTTACATTCATAGATAGCAGGGAGTCTTCATACCACTCCTCGCGCAGTGGTTAAGGGATGACCCTGCGATGGCATGTACTCCCAGCGGTGGTGACCCAGGTTGCTGTTCCCGAGCGACGAATCCTTAATTTACCTGCCATGGTGGGCTGTTTGTAGACTGTCTGGCAGCAGGCCGTGAGAACGTCACAAGGTCACGTGACCTTGGCGGCCCACCTGCCTTCTAGGCTGATCTCTGGGGGTTGCTTTCACCTTCCAGGGCCATGCTCGTGATTTTTCGCTCCCATCGCCGATCCCGGGTTTTCTGGGTAACGGGGCCTTTAACTCTATTGGGTTAACACTTTCTCTGTGACGGACCCCTGGCGACAGCGTAAGAAAAGTGGGTTAAGATTTATTGTTCTCTAAAAAATGTGCTATGAGATAAAGGAATATCAAAAATTATTCCTGATTGAGTATCGCTGACTCGTGCCGAGTGGCTGGCAGGATTACTTTAATTTATTGTAGCAGAATGCATCTTCAAACTGCGCAAAAAATACAAGACACGAGGAAGAAACCAACAGGACAGAGCGTCCCTCGTCCCTTGTCCTTTTTGCGCGGTTTCAAAATGCATTCTACTAATAGTCACCAACTATTCCGCCTCTCTCTATTACATTTATTGTAGCGAAAGCTACATTGGCCACGAACTCGCAGTTTCGCCGTGCTCGCAGTCCCACCGTGGCCGCCCCGCACCACGTGACCAACCACATGACCAACCGCGCGACGAGCCGCGTGACAAGAACTAGCAAGACAACCGGACTAACCTGGACTTGCAATTAAGATTAACCAAGGTTAACCAAGCCATGCCTTAGCTGTCGCTGCGTATATCCTGGCATAGCCCAGCTAAGCCACTGCCAATTTTTATTTGTTTGCAGACACTGTAGATCCCACTAGGGATTTTTATAGGAGTGGGTTATAAGGGCCCGTATACATTTGCTCATGCAGGCATTGAAACTTATGTACAAAAGGGTAACCGAACACTATTACAAAAAAGAAGGCAAGCGCTTGAAGTAAAAAACAAAACACGCCATCGTTCACAGGTTCACATTATCACAGATTGTAATTATAGAAAGCAAAAGACACATTAACGATGACATCAGTTCCTAGTTAATGACAGTACAGATTTGCAGCAAGATCAAGAAATTGGTCGATTGTGGACTGTGAGACCACCTTCTCGTCTAAAGAGTTGCAATCACGCACAACTCGCGATAAAAACCATAAACGGTATGCATTATTAGTGCCAAAATATATTGCTGTGTGAATTGATGCTTGCGATAGATTTCTCCGGATGCCTTGAAATAAATGTAGGTGTCAGAACTTTCCTTAATCTTGTTATGCAGTAAAGATACAAAAACTTCAGACGTTGTAGCATCGCAATACTGGTTAATGAGTGAAGCCCAATCTCGGTCAGCATCTGCGTCGGCGAGACGGAGCGCTGTTATCTGTTGCAGATAAAGCGCACGGCCTCTGGTTGGACAGCTTCAAGCGTAGACATTTGATTTTTGGCAAACGGGAACCACGCCACGTTCGCACACTCCAAGATCGGGCGTATAAACATCACATAAGCCTAAAGCGTGGCTTCCTTCCTAGAGTAGCGCAGGGCCCGTTTGAGGTACATTATTTCCGCATCACTTTGTTTGCCACATGGTCTACGTAAGCAGACCATTACATATCTGTGTATACCGCGACTCCCAACTACTTGTACTAAGTGACAGTGTTAAGAACGGTACTCTCACAACTGTCCAAAAAACTGAGCTTGGATTAGGCTATGTCATCAGGGAATAACAGATTGTTTAGGAATTTTTGATTAGCTCTTATCCTCAACTGTTTCCAGTTCAGGCTTCGGATGCGTTCTCTAAACAGGTGGTGAATAGAATCTTCGGGATCGGATCTCCCTACCTGGCACCCTTCCTTATTGGAATTTTATTGCTGACTTTATGGAGGACTACGGTAGATTTGCATTCGTTAAAGATATCTTCCAGCACTTTCACATCAGTTGCTTTTACACCCTGATTCAGCAATGCCTGTATGACTGCTGAGGTTTAAAACGAGTCAGCATAAGAACTAGAATCGAAAGATCGCGAGAAGTTCTGAAATACACAGTCGGTAAGATGGCGTAGTTTAGTTAATGGGGTTTAACGTCCCAAAGCGACACAGGCTATGAGCGACGCCGTAGTGAAGGGCTCCGGAAATTTAGACCACCTGGGGTTCCTTAACGTGCACTGACATCGCACAGTACACGGGCCTTTAGAATATTGCCTCCATCGAAATTCAACCGCCGCGTCTGGGATCGAACCTGCGTCTTTCGGGCCAGCAGTCGAGCGCCATAACCACTCAGCTACCGCGGGGGCTACGCAGTCGGTATGAAGTTGTTGATCTGCATTAGTGAACAAGTCATTAGTAAAGGAAAAGAGCTGAGTTTCGCAATCAAAATAATTTTTTAAAACCATGCTGTGCGTTGTTAAAGAATTGGCCTCGAGGAAGCTTATGTCAGTAAATTACGTCGATTGCTGAAAAAAATGATAGAAAGGTGTTATTCAAGATTTCGCAGCACTCACGAGGCGGAACTTGCCCATCAGACCGAACTAACTGTAGACCATTACTTTTAGTAACTGTGACAACAGAGCAAAATTTTCGTAGATTAGAAGCCAGAAACGATGAGAGGGTGTTGTTCATATGTGTTTTTGGCTGCAGAAATTGCTGTACAAAATTCACCGGCAATACGGTGATAAACTACCCAGTGATCAGGACAATTTGTAGCTTTAGCATGACGAAACAACTGTTTCTTTTTTTCTTTGTTGAGAAGGCGCTTTAGCGAATTGTTCAACCACGGTGAACGAGGATTAGAAGATACCCTTCTTTTAGGCCCGTAACGTTCAATGACGAAAGAAGTCTGTTTTTATACAAAGGCCAGTTTTCGTTTATTGTTCTTTGTGAAAAGTTCATAAACTAGTCTGAAATGAAAGACTCAATACTCGGAGGTTATGAAGGGAACATTGGCTCCGTTGGAATTTAGTATAATTTTCTAGCTTTTTTTTTGTGAAAACTGGTTTATTAAGAGTAAGTGGATTATTACATGGTCACTAATTTCTGCCAAGAACGTTAGAGGTGAGACCAAGTTGGGTGCAGTAGTAAAAATTAGATCTAATGTATTACCAGAAGTCTGTGTAGTGCGCGTGGGGTAGTATACAAGCAAAATAAGGTTAAAATCGTGGCACACGTTTAAAAATTCTGAAAATTCAGCAGAACTCTGCTAACAGCAACGGAATCATTTGACCAAAGAACATTTGAAAAACTGAAGTCCCCAGTATAAACAATAGTGACGTAGCGTATCTAATTATCAAATTTAGTCCAGGGTTTGATGGCATACCGTCTGGTCAGGAATCATGGTGATGAGGATTGCGGGTCACTGGCCAAAGTCAAAAGATGAAAAGAAGTTTCGGCAGCTCCCTTGTTCACTGGTTGTGAAGAAGGAAGCTCCCGAAACGTCTTTTCATCTTTTGAATTTGGCCAGTGACCAGCAATCCTCATAATTATCAAATTACTGATTACATCATGAAGTTCGTGACGAAACGAAATAGAAGCTGCAGTCGGCCTATAACAGGCGCAGAAAAAAAACTCACGGTTGGCACTGACTAGTGATACACACACAAGTTCAAATGTTGATGCAAAGGGAATGATGTGCGACACGAGTGCATCTTTGACAACGATAAGGACTCCTCCTCCCGATCGAAAGTCACGATCATATCGCTATCAGCTATAAGTACGTTCACAATACTGCATTTCACTGCTTTTTTATTTTTGCAGAAAGCAGCGTTTCCATGATGATAACAATATCAGCGGAACAGGAATCAATGGCAGACGGCAGAACTACGCGTTTCTTGAGTGCACTTCGTGCATTAGAGAAAAGTATTCATAAGTTTTGACCTCTTTGGTGCACAGCAGAGAACTATGAAAAATTGTTTTGCTGGGTAACTGCTGACTTAGTATCGGCCGCTGGTACATGAGCCGGAGGATAAATTTCGCAGAGGCTATCAGTGGCTGCGCAGTAGGCATAGGTTTTCTGTTAATGATAACTTGGTTGTAGCGAAGTGTGAAATTTTGGTTGCTAGCGCTCCCAAAGTCAATAAGTTTCTTACGCAACTGCCTAGTAATTTTTTCAGAAGTCCTCACCAAGAGATATTCCGCAGCCTTTTAGCTTTGTCTTCTGGGAAAAGATACTTTGTTTAATCTTAAATGCCGAGAACATGACAACTATGGGCCGTGTTTTATTCCCAGAAAACGATTCCAGTCAGTGCGCTCGAGATATAGCTGTGTCTGGAAGGAAAATATTGAGATGCGTCGACAGTACGTCCCGAACTCGTGATTCTCACTCAGCCGAAGTATCTGTGGCATTATCAGAGGTTCCGTAAAAGAGCAGGTTATCCCTTCGCGCTCTATCCTCGAGATCGTTAAAGCGGGAAGCAAGGACCATATTCTCATTTCTTACTGCTTCCTTGACTGATTCCTGGATTTCAGCCATAGGTGGCGAGTTCTCAAAATTATCAATGAAAGGTTCTACCTTGGTAAGCCTGGTTGTTAAATCAGACACAATTTGAGCTAGCGCCTCTAGTTTCTGTTTAAGATAACCTAGTGCACCCATAAGTTCGGCGTGTTTCGCGTCAAAATCGAATGAAAGGTTGCCGATTGCTGCAAGCAGTTTGATATACTGTGCATTGCGATCATTGGGAGTCCCTGGACTCCCCTCGACATCGCAACATACTAGTAACGGTTTCGCGACATGTACACAGTCATGAAAACATTGTAATAACACACTTGGATGCGGAATAAGCAGCAAGATTGTTCGATCGCTAGCTAAAAAGTGATGGTTGCCAACCAACCTGCAAATAGAACAGAAGCAGGTTAGTAAGCAACGGACAAATTGTCGCCGCTATCCCATGTCCATTGAAGGCGGAAGCCGGATTCTTGGTGCTTTTGTAGTCCCCTGACGGGACTGCCGGTGACGATGCCGCTGGCCAATTGCTTATCGGAGGGACGTCGCTATTCAAGTAGAGAAGATAGCACGCGCTACAATCGTCGAAAATTGATGGCGATAACTGCTTCACCGGCAAAACCGCTCTAGCTTCCCACGAGAGACATGTGCCGAGCAAACTGATGAACTGAATGCAGAAAAGAAGTGGGTTTGTTAGCGACGAACGCATTGTCGCGGCAATCCCGTGCCCACTGAAGGCGAAAGCCGGATCCCTGGTGCTTTTGTAGTCCCCGGACGGGACTGCCGGTGACAATGCCGCTGGCCTGTCGCTGATCAGAGGGACGTCGTTATCTAGATAGGGAGGATAGCATAAGGTTGATGCTTGTTGGGCTTTTCGACGGAAGTCCGTCTGGTTGGGTTCTTGAGATAGTTGAGGCGTCAACTCTGAACTCTTTCTCCCAACTATCTCAAGAACCGAACCAGACGGACTTCCGTCGAAAATGTTTTTGTTCAAATCATTACTCCCTGATTTAGGCCAGCAGACAGCACAGTTGGCCAAGCGCTTTGTCACCTGCTCTCGCAGTGTGGCCGCGTACAAGACCCACCTGGATTTTACAAAGACCTCCCGAGATATGCAACTATATAGTTCCACAAAGCCTTCGACTGGAGCCCCTAGTCCACATTCCGGAAGGCAAGAAGATTGTATTCCAGGCTGGACGACGACTGGTCCACGCAAGGACACATGAGTGCTATGACATCCTGAAGCGGAGGGAGCTGGACCTCTTCTTCTTGCACCGACAGCTTGAACATCGACTCGCAGATATGTTCGACTCACTGGAGACATTCGCCGAAAGTGTTTCCTCCAGCACAGCAGAAAATACAGGAGTAATCTCACGCAGCAAAACTTTGCATGTTGCGAAAGGAGAAAGACAAGGCAAGTAGGCCGCCTGGTGCTGTTTCCAACTTTGTCACCAACCTATCATCGAGATCGCTGCCTCCAAATGAAACTTCTGCCTTGACAAAAGGCCACGGGTATAGCACCACGTCAACGAAGCCATATATTCGCATAACTAGTGGCAACTGTGGAGGGCGTTTCAAGCATGTTGAACTTTCGCCCGCGAAGAAGTTCGGCTAAAAGCTATCAAAGTTCTGTGCAAGATTCCCGGAAGCCAGCCGCAGGACCTCTCGCAAGGAGAAATTTCAGCTCTCCGAAACATTCGCAGCGACCAAACCATTGCCATCCTCCCGGCCGACAATGGAAGTAGAACGGTTGTTCTCAACCGACAGGATTACGAGAAAAGAGTCAAAACACTCCTCGACGGCGCAGCTTACGAAAAATGAAGAAAAAATAGAACTTCGAAACTTCAGACCACAATGAACAAACTTTTAGCATCTATCTTCATACGTGTCGCAAATCGGTAACGCGTCCCCGACTTTCCGAAGGGGAACGCTTTCGCGTGCAGGTTCGAACAAAACAACAAAGAGAACAGACAAAACAAAACGAAGCCATATTTTTAATTCAAAAGAAAAGAGCCGATACGAAACGAACACAAGAAAAACACACATTGAAAACGCCCAATGTCCGACGGCTGCCACCTCTACGCTTGAATGACATGACCTCCGCTGCGCAGTCTCCCTTCACAGCTCGGCTTCCTGAAAGGTCAGCTCTCCGCCACCTACGCTCGCCAGGCTCCCTGTAACCGTCGCCTCGCACACACATTCGCACCTGCACACGCGTAACGCTGGGCTGACCAGTGCAGCGCTCCGCTGTCTGACGCACCACTCTTGATGCACCGCGTTCAAAAATCTTCCGAACATTTGTTGTGCAGCTCACATATGCACCCCCTTTGGAAAAGTTTTTCACACAGAAAAAACTGCCGTTGGAGCACACAACACTTACGCTCATGCGGTAAACAGACAAGATAAACGCTGCCGAAGTCAACAAAGGCATTTTACACAGTGACACATGGAAGCACATGAAAACGTGCACCGAAGAAACTTTGGGTCAAAGATTATAGATCTAGGAAAAAGGAAAATAAATCCATACAAAACATCAGACAAAAACTTTAAACACGTCTGTACAATAAAGGTAAACATGCACACACTGAGCAACACATAATAGGACAGGATTGCACAGGTAACCATTGTAAACACGCCGGATAGTGGAAATGTACATTGGGCACAACCCTCCGGTAATTCACAAACGACTTATACAATCGGCGCCTACGTTTTTGGAGCCCTTGATGTACTCCACACAAAAAGTGTACTCCTGTTATGTTAAGCTCCAACGCAGTAGTCTGCTGTTCAAGTGCTTTGCCTTTGTAAAAGATTGCAAGGGTTGCTGGTCAGTCTGAATGATGAAGAACGTCCCGTACCAGAATATTTGGAATTTCTCAACAGCCCAGGCTGTCGCCAAACACTCGCGTTCAATCGCTGAGTAGCAAGATTCGCCAGGTAACAACTGTCGATTCTCATATGATACTGGGTGGAGGATTCCATCATGCTCCTGCAGGAGAACGGCGCCTATGGTGACGTCGGAAGCATCTGTGCGAAGCACGAATTGCTTACTGGGAATTGGAGCTCTTAATACGTGTCTGGAAGTTAACGCGTTCTTCAACTCGTAAAGAGCGGCTTGCCGCTGTGGTGTCAAAGAGACATTGTTGCGTTCATTTTTGCGTGTCAACACCACGAGCGATTAGATTTTGTTGGCATAGCCAGGGATTAAATCGCGATAGTATCCGGCAAGCGCTAAGAAGGAACGGACTTGCTTCTTCGCCTTTGGAAGCGGTACGTTGAGAAGCTTTTCCACCAACATTTCAAACGGTCGGATGGTCCCTTCTCCAAGCTGGTGTCCAAGAAAGAAGATGTTAGTGGTTCCGATTTCACTCTTCTGCGGCTTGATCGTGAGGCCGACCTTGTGCACTACGCTAAATAGCCTGTTTAAAGTGCAAAGATGTTCTGCCCAAGAAGAAGTCGCTACGAGGACATCGTCGATGTAATGAACGACATTGTCTAGGTTATAACTGCAGTGTTCTTCTTATCAGTTCTCAGATGAAGTCGACAGCTACACGTGCCAATCTGGCTGCCTCTCTTATGTTTTCTTTCTTTGTTTCCCTTCCCATCCTTCCTTAACCGGTGTTTATATTTCGACGAGCACTGCAAAGAAACGCCCATTCTTCCAGCTTGTCAGCTTGTGTCTGCCTCGCCTGCGTCAAGCGCAGTGTCCGACCTACGATGTAACAGTCCATGGCGACGAGAAACGGAAAGCAAAATCCCCGGCAAAACCTTGAACCACAGGACGGCAGCTACGCTACGGAGCGACGACTCGACGATAGCACACCAGCAACTGCCCGAGTTCGACGACGAAAGAGACAACAGCAGGCCTATGTTATCATGGCAGAGGCATACTTTGAGGCAACGGGCGTGGCGGAGTCGGCAAAAAAATGGGCGCTTTTGGTGGCAGCTTTAATAAGCACGCGCACCGTTCGAATATTATCAGAACGTGTAGCGCCGAAGAAGCCGAATTCTTTTGAGTACGAAGACGTCGTGAAAGTGTGAACGAGTTTTTTTTATCCTAAGCTCCATGAGATTACCGAAAGTTTCCGCTTCTTTAACCGCTGCCAGCTTGACGGTGAGTTTGTTCAAGAATTCATTACCGAAATTCGCAGAATTGCGGACAACTGCAATTTTGGTACCATGCTCGATCGAATGCTACGGGATAAAATTGTGTGCGGCATATTACCGAGTGCACTGCAGAAACAACTCCTAACAAAGAAATCTGTTCGTAGAATACACTGAAACGATGGCACTGTCGGCTGAAGCTGCAGATAAGGATGCCAATAAAATGGCCGCAGACACGTCGGCGGTGCTTAAAATTAAGGTGCAGTGAACCTCAACGAAAGATGTACTGGCCGAATGGGGGCGTTGTGGCAGCATAAAGCACAACAGTAAAGCCTGTCGTTTGAGTAATGCTCGTTGTTATCACTGCGGAAGACGTGGTCACCTAGCAGTTAAATGCCGGAACGAAGAAATCGCAAGATCTCGAACACGAGGAGGAGCCCGGGGGTTTCGCGACAGAGTACTGGCTGTTATGGAAGAGACAGATGAAGACATAGAGGATAACATGCACATTTAGACACTAAAATCGACGCGGGGGGTAAATGTGAGGCCCCCAATGCGACGCACTTCACATGGCGAGGTGTTTACGCATCATTGTTTATTGATACGGGTTCCCCGGCCTGCGTCGTGTCCCGACAGCTATTTGAGCAGCACAAAAACACTTGGCCTTAGCTACGACCTTCACGCACGAAGTTATCATGCTACCTCGGAAAATTGCCAGTTTTTGGAGAGCTCCTCTTGCCGGTGTCGTACGGCAGTACAACTGTAGCATGCACATTGGTGGTGCTAGATTTCCCCGGTCCAAGCTTATGTGGTCGAGACCTAATTTCCCTCCTGAGCGACGCAGGCTCCACGGTCCTTAGCCTCTCAGCCAAGCCGCTGACCGCACAGCCGTCTACCACCACGCAGGTCACTGCGGACGTGTTTGCCGAGTTTCTAGATGTTTTCAGCTCGGATCTGGGCCTCATCAAAGGACCCGCGGCACACCTACAGCTGAAGGAGGGAGCCATGTCCAAGTTCTGTAAGGCCCGATCTGTTCCCTTTGCTCTACGCGACAAGGTATCTGAAGAGCTTGATAGGCTCGTGGAATTAGGCGTCTTGTCAACAATGCCGCATTCCGAGTGGGCTACGCCCATTGTACCCGTCGTTAAGGACGACGTCACCGTTAGGATTTGCGGCTACTTCAAAGTCACTTTAAATTCAGCATGAGAGCTGGAGCAGTACCCGTTGCCAGTGATCAATGACATGTTCGCGTCCTTAAGCGGCGGAAAACATTTCAGGACACTGGAATTACGTGAAGCATATAACCAAGTCCCTCTCGATGAGGAATCGCGCCAGTTATGCGTGATTAATACGGATAAAGGTCTTTTCTGCTACAACAGATTACCTTTCGGCATTGCCTTTGCGCAGCCATTTTTCGACGCAGAATGGAAACAGTTCTGAAAGACTTATCAGGCGCGCAAGCTTATCTGGACCATGTGTTGGTGTCCGAAAGAGCAGGAAGTTACGACGTGCTAAAAGCCGTTCGGCTGCGTTTCCGTGAGAGTGGTGTTAAACTGCACCTCGACAAATGCAAATTTTGGCAAATGTCCGTTGCATACCTCAGCCATCGAATCTACCAGCAAGGGTTTGCACCCCATAGAAAAGAATTTCGAAGCTATCACAGAAGCCCCTAGCCAGAAAAATGTAGCTGTGCTTCGTTCTTTTTTTGGCATGATCACTTTCTACTCAAAATTTTTGCCGTACATATCGTCTCTGATTGCTCCATTGTATCAGCTGCTCGAAAAGAACAGACATTGGCTCTGGGAACGAGAGCAACAAACGGCGTTCGATAAAGCAAAACGGTGCTTTCAGAAAGCAGGGATGTTGGTTCATTTGGACCCTTTACAACCGCTGAAACTAGAGTGCGACGCATCGCAAAAAGGAATCGGCGCAACGCTTTCACACGAAAGGGAACGTCAACAAGCCGATTGGATTTCGTTGAAGGACATTGTCGAAAGCAGAAAAAAAATATTCGCAACTTGAACGTGAAGCATCGGCCCTTGTATTCGGAGTAATGAAATTAAGTGATTTCCTTCAAGGCCGAGAATTCATCCTAGTCACAGGCCACCAGCCTGGGCCTGCTGAGACCGGATCGGCCCACTCCGCATCTGGCTGCTGCTCGCATACTGCGCTGGGCGCTGTATTTGGGAGGGTTTCGCTACAAGTTAGAGTATTCGCCAGGCAAGCAGCTCCTGAACTCAGACGCTCTTAGTAGGTTGCCACAAGAAACTTAGGAGCCAACCACGGAAGGGGAGCCCCCTGACTGCGTTCTGGCACTCGCTTATGTCCAGGAGGGGGCGGTCTCGGTAGAAGAAATGCAGGCGCTGACGGCAGGTGACGCAGTACTGTCAAAGGTCGTGCAGTACACAAGAAACGGGTGGCATCCAAGCTTTAAAGCATTAGAACGAAGCTTACTCCCCATTTTACGACCGCAGACTGGAACTGTCATTGGCCCACCGTTTCCTGTATTGGGGCCGTAGAGTTGTCACTCCAGTTAACGCGCAACATAGAATGTTGCACATGTTGCACGAGACACATCAAGAATCATCGGCGATAAAATCAATCGCTCGTTCAGCTTTCTGGTGGCCAGAAATGGACCACGACATAGGGCAACTGTCAGCAGGGTGCACAAGCTACATCCAAAATCGACTAATGACGTTATCTGCTCCGCCAGTTAACTGGCCGACCTTCCAAGAAAACTGGTCGACAGTGCATATAGATTTCGCGGGTCCAATCAAAGGAAACATGATCTTTGTTCTAGTAGATGCTCAAAGCAAATAGATTGAGGTGGTAATAATGAAACAGGCGACCACGTCTTCGACTATTACTTGTCTGCGCAACTTCTTTAGCAGGTTCGGCATTCCTCACACCATTGTTTCAGATAATGGGACGCAATTCACTAGCCAAGTATTTACTGATTTTTGCGCAGAACAATAACATAACCCACCTGCGCACAGCTGCGTTTCATCCACAGGCGAATGACCTAGCAGAGAGAGCTGTCCGAACTGTTAAAGATGGGCTGAAGAAGATGAACCAGGGCAGATTAGAAGATTGCCGTTGCAGACTACTTTTCAACTACCGGAGAACACCCCTTGCCTCGGGCAAATCTCCTTCGGAACTTCTTCTTGGCTACCAAATCCGGACCCGCCTCGACACATGTTTTCCTCCTTTGGTTGCAGGAAGATCGGGGACATCGGATGACTGGACCCTTGCACCAGCCACAAATGTTTACGTCCGTAACTTTGGTAAGGGTGATAAGTTGAAGACGGGCACGGTAAAGTCAGCAGACGGAACTAGGATGGTGACAGTGAAAACGCCTGATTACCTCGTTCGGCGACACGTTGATCAAGATCACACAAGGAAAGACCCAACGGCTACCCAAGGCCACAGGGAAAGTGAAAGCTCGTCCATGTCGAGAACTCCGCAAGAAACTCCCGAAGCAGGGCCAAAGGCAAAAGCCGAAACGCGTGAAACGTCACCACCACAGCGTCAGTTATCACCCCAAACCCTGGACTCACAAGAGGGAAACGGTGAACCTACAGTGGCCACGGAACTCCAACGCTCAACATGAGAGCGCAGACCTGTGCAGCGTCTTCAGTATTAGTGATGGAGAAATGTTATAACTGCAGTGTTCATCTTATCAGATCTCAGATGAAGTCGACAGCTACACGTGCCAATCTGGTTGCCTATCTTATGTTTTCTTACTTTGTTTCCCATCCCCTCCTTCCTGAACTTGTCTTTATATTTCCATGTGCACTGCATATAAACGCCCAATCTTTCAGCTTGTCAGCTTGTGTCTGCCTCGCCTGCGTCAAGCGCAGTGTCCGACTTACGATATAACAGTCTATGCCTTGTAAGAGAAGGCGCATCAGGCGCGTAAAAATCGCCTGGGCTGTCTTAATGCCGAAGGGCATATAGACGAAGTGATGGCGACCGGATTGGGTAGAGAACGTTGTTTTCGGTCTCGAAGCTTCCTCCAAGGGTACTTGCCAGTAGCGGTTAGCAAGGTCAAATTTTGAAAAGTACACCTTTGTTTTAGCCTCAGTAAATATTACGTCTGATCTTTGAATGAGCTCCGCATGAGACACAAAAACATCATTGATGCGTCGAAAGTCGATGCAAGTCCGATAAGTGTTGTCTTTCTTTTTAATCAGAACAAGGGGGGAATTGTATGGCGATTTTGAATGTTCAATGACCCGTAATTTGATCATCTCGTCTGTCTCCTTTTGAGCCACGTCCTTCATGGCAAAAGGCAACGGGTATTGCGTGGTATTCACAACTTCAGAAGTCGAGAGCCTGAGTTCACACTCCACTAGATTAGTTTTCCCGGAAATCTTGCAAAAGATGAGTGCATACGTGTCAAGTAAGCTCGGAATCTCCTGCTGTTTGTCGTCATCGAGCTTGGTGGAGATCTGCACGGCTTCAGTTCCCTTACCGTGATCCGTGCTAAGGGCAGGCAGTTGTTCTGAGTCAACTTCGATTACGACGAACGATGACGCCTGTACAGTCTCTTGGGGCACACTCTCTACGTATCGTTTAAGCATATTTATGTGGAATAGCTTCTTAGTGTGGCCCAAGCCGATCCAGTAATCCACGTCGTTCTTTTTGCCAGAAACCACGAATGCACCTCTCCACTACATCAAGAGTTTATTGTGGCTAATCGACAAAAAAATGATGGCACGAGCTGCAACCCTTAAATTCCGCTTCTTGCTGTTCCTACCATAGTATCTCTTCTGAGACTCTTGGGCACGCAACAAATTTTGATTGTGCCGCTCTCACAGTTTGCTCGAGACATTCTCTTAGATCGAGAACGCAACCATATGTCGTCTTCGTGTGTTCTCCCAGTTCTTCCCTGGTCCACAGCTCTCTGAGGACTGCGATCGGTCCTCGCACATGTCGTCTGAATATCAACTCAGAGAAAACCCTAGACTCGCCTGCGGCACCTCTATGTATGCGAACAGAAGCGGAGCGATATCATGATTCCATGTCTTGGGCTGCACCTGACTGAGCATCCGCAGCACTGCTTGACTGTACCGTTAAATTTCTACACCATCCCATCGCACATTGGATGGTAAGAGGTCGTGCTCAGTTGTTTCAGCGCCAAGAGATCATAGAGCTCTCTCATCATTTCGGAACTCAAACAGGAGCCCTGGTCACAAAGGATCTCTCTCGGAAAACCTATTCGTGAAAATATCTCCACCAAACCTTCTGCCACGGTCGCTGAATCTATCTTTGGCAGAGCCACGGCATCGGGATACCGCGTGGCAAAATCGATGAGAGTGAGAATATACCTATTCTCTTTCACCGATGTGGGTGACAGCAGACCGACAATATCGACAGTGACCCGATCATATGAAGTGTTGATAAGAGGCATGCGCACCAACGGAGCTTTCACTACTTTGCCTTTCGGGCATGCCCTTTGGCAGGTGTCGCATGGGCTGACATACCTCTTAATCTCCTCCTGCACTCGCGGCCAGTAAAATTCTTCCAGAACTCGATATGTAGCCTTCTTAATGCCCTGATGCCCCATCAAGTGGCTATCGTGGGCAAGCCTTAACACCTGTGATCTACAAAACTTTGGAAGTACTACCTGTCGAATCTCCCTGCCGGAGGCGATATTGTCACGGGTGGTACAGCTCGGTTGGATACGTCAAAGTAGATGACTGCAGCGGACGTCAGTAGCAGTCCCAAAAGCGGAGCATTCGCAGCCAGACACTTCGGCTTCTTTTTCTAAGGCCCGCTCGCGCGCGCATTCCGCGCTCTCGTGGTTCTAGTAGAACGACGACGATGAATGGGCGGTGTCATTACTCCCCGGCAAAAAGAAGCATCGTCCCGATGCTGGGAGTGAGTGGAGAGGTCGGAAGGACTGAACGGGGTTAGTGGGCGAGGCTACCGATCGTGATAAGGCTTCAGGCGGACCACGTGAACCACTTCAGGGCACGGGGACCGTCGGGACTTCTGAAATCCATCGGGAATGACCTCGTAGTTGAGGTCGCCCAATGATCTGACCACGCGGTATGGTCCGAAGTAGCGATGGAGGAGTTTTTCGCTCAGTCCTCGTCGCCGAATGGGGAACCACACCCATGGCACACACGGTCGCCAGGCGCATAATGGACGTCGTGACGGCGCCGATTGTAGCGATCTGCATCTCAAAGTTGTTGGTCCTGAATTCGAACTTTGGCCTGTTGGCGAGCAGCTTCGGCGCGTTCCAGTAACGTGTAGGTATCAGTGTGAAGGCTAGAGTCGTCCAGATGTGGTAACATTGCGTCGAGCATCGTCGTCACTGCACGGCCGTAGACGAGTTGGAATGGGGACATCTGCGTTGTTTCTTGCATGGCCGTATTGTAGGCGAAGGTGACATAAGGAAGCACTTCGTCCCAAGTTTTGTGTTCAATATCGACGTACATAGAAATCATGTCAGAAAGGGTTCGGTTCAGTCTTTCAGTCAACCCGTTCGTTTGAGGGTGGTACGACGTTGTTCGGTGGTGGTCGGTATGACTGTAAACCAAGATCTCCTGCAGCAGCTCAGCCATGAACGCAGGGCCTCTGTCAGTGATCAGCACTTCAGGTGCCCCATGGCGGAGTACGATCTGATGCACGAAGAACTTAGCGACTTCTAAAGCGGTGCCGCTGGGTAGAGCTGACGTTTCTGCATAGCGGGTAAGGTAGTCCGTCGCGACAATTATCCATTTGTTGCCAGAGTTCGAACGTGGGAACGGACCCAGCATGTCCATTCCTATTCGTTGGAAGGGCCTTGCGTGTGGTCTAATGGGCATCAAGAACCCAGCTTGTATGGTTGACGGTACCTTGCGACGCTGACAGGCTCGGCACGTTCTGACGTAGTGAGTGACATCAGCACGGAGACGAGCCCAGTAGTAATTCTCTTGGATTCGGGCTAGCGTACGGGCTATGCCTAAATGTCCAGAAGTGGGTTCGTCATGGGAGACTTGGAGGATTTCATTGCGCAGGCTAGGCGGTACGACGATTAGGTATTGCGTATTGTTTGGAGCGAAATTTTTCTTGTCCAGAAGACCATTGCGGATGCATAAAGATGGCAACACGCGCCTGAAAGCGCGTGGGGCGGTCGTGTTGCTGCCGTTGAGAAATTGCATTACGTCTCGAAGTTCGAGCTCGGCGCATTGTTGGTCAGCGAGGCAGGAGGCGCTGAGAGCAGTCAGTAAGATGTCATCATTACAGGCGTCGGTAGAAGGATCTACTGGGGCGCGGGACAGACAATCGGCGTCAGAGTGCTTGCGCCCGGATTTGTACACGACAGTCATGTCGTATTCCTGGAGCCGCAGACTCCATCGGACGAGGCGAGCGGACGGGTCTTTAAGGCTTGCGAGCCAGCATAAGGCATGATGATCGGTCACCACCTTAAAATTTTTGCCGTAAAGGTACAGTCGGAATTTCGAAGTGGCCCATACAATGGCAAGGCATTCTTTCTCGGTAGCGGAATAGTTTGATTCGGCTGGTGACAAACATCGACTTGCGTAAGCGATGACCCGTTCTTGACCTGCTTGGATCTGGACCAGGACAGCACCTAAGCCGATGTTGCTGGCATCAGTATGGAGCTCCGTGTCGGCGTTTACGTCGAAGTGAGCCAGAACGGGAGGCGCCTGCAGGAGGCTTTGAAGGCTACGGAATGCATTTTCTTGCGCTGCTTCCCATGTGAAAGGTGTGTCCGACATTGTTAGGCGCGTCAGCGGCTCGGCAATGCGAGCAAAATCTTTCACGAAGCGACGGTAATACGCGCACAATCCAAGAAAACGGCGGACAGCTTTCAGGTCTTGCGGCGGCGGAAAATGGGCAATAGCTGTTGTTTTTTCAGGATCAGGCTGAACACCGGCTTGATTCACAACGTGCCCTAAGAACTTCAGCTCTGTATACGCAAAGTGGCATTTCTCATTTTTGAGCGTGAGTCCAGAAGACCTTATTGCTTGTAGGACCAATTCGAGGCGGTGAAGATGCTCCTGGAAAGTCGGGGCGAAGACGACAACATCGTCAAGATAGACGAGACACGTCTGCCATTTTAAATCGGCGAGGACGGTATCCATGAGGCGTTGGAAAGTTGCCGGTGCAGAGCACAGTCCAAAGGGCATGGCCGTAAATTCATACAGGCCATCTGGAGTAATAAAAGCTGTTTTTTCACGGTCCCGCTCATCGACCTCAATTTGCCAGTAACCTGACTTGAGGCCCATCGAAGAAAAGTATTTAGCGCTACAAAGGCGATCCAGAGCGTCGCGATCCGGGGGAGAGGATAGACATCCTTTTTGGTGATTTTGTTTAAGCGACGGTAGTCTACACAGAACCGCAATGTTCCGTCTTTCTTCTTCACAAGGACGACTGGCGCTGCCCAGGGACTCTGGGAAGGACGAACTACGTCGTCGCGGAGCATTTCCTTCACTTGGCGGCCAATAGCGTCGCGTTCAGCGGGAGACACTCGGTAGGAGGACTGTCGGAGAGGGTGCACGTTATCGTCCGTAATAATGCGATGCTTCGCTAGGTGAGTTCGTCCAACACACGATGATACCGAGAAGATGTCGCCGTAGCGCAGAAGATCTTTAACTTGTTGTTGCTGCGTCGGGGAGAGTGCTGGATTGACGTCGAACGTGAAACCAGTGACTGGGCTCTGCTCTTGCGACAACGATATTGTGGAAATACTGGGTGTGCTGCTGACAAGGGCGATGGCATCAACGTGAGCCACAACGGTTCCCACGTTCAGATGTTGGTGTGCACCACCGAAATTGGTTATCAGCACTTCTGTTTCTCCGTCGACGAGATTAACGACTCCTCTGGCGACAGCAAAGCAAGATCTGGTTGCCTTCCGCGACGCCTTCGAAATTCCGCACAGTCTTGGCGCCGAAAGAAACCATAATACTCGAACGAGGTGGGATGGTGACGTGGTCATCCAGGATGCAAAGTGCGGTCGGATGGTCTGGATCTCTGTGTATTGCGTTCTCTGTGGAGAAACACACGGCCTTTGACTGGAGGTCGATGACCGCTGCATTCTCGGTCAAGAAATCCATCCCGAGAATGACGTCACGTGAACAATGTTCGAGTATAACGAACGCTGCCAGGTAGGTTGCGCCTTGAACTGCTACTCTTGATGTGCAAGTCCCGGTCGGTGTAACTAAGTGACCCCCGGCTGTACGAATCTGTGGGCCCATCCACGGAGCGGTGACCTTTTTCAGAGTGGCGGCGAAATTTCCACTGAGGATAGAGTAATCCGCCCCTGTGTCGACGAGTGCAGTGACGTCTGTTCCGTCGAGGGAAATGCTCAGGTTTGCTGTCGTAGACGGCGTGTGAGCGGTACAGCGCGGTGTTCGGTCACGGCTGCGGTGCGGCGCGGGTTCATTTCGATACGTCAGGTGGCATTCCCGTAGAGTCGGCGTTTCACGGTGTTGGACGGCATTCGGCCGTGGCATCGGGTGGCCACCTAGTTGCGGCGTAGGAGGGTCTGTTACATTTCGTCGGTGAGCAACCTCTCCCTCAAAGGTTGCTGCATTTAGTTTTCCTGGCGGGGGCTTGGCGACCTTCCCCGAGGAAAGTCACCGTAAGACCGACGACTTGGGGATGGCGACCTGTGGGTCCCACCGGCAGATTCGGCCAGATAATCGTTGATTTCTCTAGGTCGCTGCCCAGGCTGCGGACGTGGTGCATCTGCAGGGAACCCCGGCAGGCCCATCTGACGATACCTGCAGTTGCGGTACAGGTGGCCCGGCTCACCGCAGTGATAGCAGAGAGGACGGTAGTTGGGAGTGCGCCAGATGTCACTTTTACGGGGATACGATGGAGCAGGACGAGCAGGTGGTGGCGGCCGAAAAGAGGCCGGGGTTTCCTGAAGACCAGTCGGCGGCGGTTGTGCGCGACGAGCAACAGCGGCGTATGTCATTTGCGATGGGGCTGTGGACGGCTGAAAGAGAGCTGGTGTTGTAAGCGCCTGTTGCACCTCTTCCCGAATAACCTCGGATAGAGCAGTAACCGTTGGCGCAGGCGGCGTAGCCGGGAACAGCTTCTGGAGCTCCTCGCGAACGATAGCTCGTACGGTTTCGCGAAGCATGTGGGTGTTACTGATGTCCGTGGTTGCCGCAGTCATGGCCAAAGGTTGACGCTCGTATTGCCGCAACCGCATATCGAGTGTCTTTTCCATGGTGGTTGCCTCCGACAGAAACTCTGCGACCGTGCTCGGTGGATTGCGAACCAGTCCGGCCAAGATTTGCTCCTTGACACCTCGCATAAGGTACCGGAGTTTCTTCTGCTCTGTCATGTCCGGGTCAGCTCGACGAAATAACTTTGCCATCTCTTCGAAGTATACCAGTATGCTTTCATTTGGTAGCTGGGTTCGGGACTGAAGGAGCAGATCGGCCCGTTCTCTTCGAATCACCGTGGTGAAATCCTTCAGGAACTGGTCTTTAAATACGTTCCACGTCGTTATGGACGACTCCCGGTTCTCGAACCACGTACGAGCTGCGCCCTCCAGCGAAAAGAACACGTGTTGAAGCTTGGAGTCTTCCGCCCATCTGTTGTACCGGGCCACGCGTTCAAATTTCTCCAGCCAGTCTTCCGGGTCTTCGCCTGGAGAACCTTGGAAGATCGGTGGCTCCCGAGGCTGCTGCAGCACAACAGAAGGTGAACTAATCGTCGTCTGCATGCCTATTTCGGGCTGGACGGTCGTCGACGATGGCGCTGAACGAACCGCTTGGGTTGAGCGAGACTCCAGAAGCCCAAACTCTGGTTGAAGGCCTTGGAGCCGGCGGCTGCCGTGGTGTACAGGCGTCACCTCGATGGCAGATGACCCTCCAGGACTTGAATCCCTGCTTGCTGGGGGAGTCCGAGGCATGGAATGCGTTACCCAGCGCCCTCCACCAGATGTCACGGGTGGTACAGCTCGGTTGGATACGTCAAAGTAGATGACTGCAGCGGACGTCAGTAGCAGTCCCAAAAGCGGAGCATTCGCAGCCAGACACTTCGGCTTCTTTTTCTAAGGCCCGCTCGCGCGCGCATTCCGCGCTCTCGTGGTTCTAGTAGAACGACGACGATGAATGGGCGGTGTCAATATGATAGAAGTGCTACAGCAAACCATTTTCGACAGAATACGAATAAGAAGTTCCGTGCTTGCCACAGATTCAATTCCTACTTTCAGCCAACACGCCTTCAATGACGCATTCTTTCTTTGCTCTTTTTCTAGCATCTCCTTAGTGAACCGCATGGGATGAACTCTTAAAGCAGATTTTTCTCTACTTCGTCCGGAAATTCCCCCTCCAGCCAGCGCTACTTCTGGGCTCTCGCCTTCGCCATTTTCGCCGGCAACCTCATCATTGCCTATGCCAGGACACAATTTAGCAGCGCCCTCCGATTTCTTCCAATTAATATCTGGATTTGACGGCTCACTGGCTTCCTGTATATTTCCAATTATGACATCGTACAATGGCGTCTCCATGCATTTCACCAGGGCCGTGCCAGTGAAATAAGGGGAATCAATATGTACTTCTGCCTCGGGAACTTTCAGGCTACTGCCATCAACGACGAACACCGGATCTCGATCCGGTGAGAGCTGAGTTAGGAACTAGTGCTCTCTGCAGCAGCACTGTATTGCTCCCCGTGCCCCGTAAAACACATACGGTTAGGCCTTAGAGCTCTCCCTCTAAGACAGGCCTGTGGTGTGCATCTGCAGGCTTTTTCCGAACAAGTCCGACCACCACTTTATCCTCAGCTGGTTCAAGCCTATCTGCTGTGGTGGACGCCGTTTCAGGCGCAACGCAGTCTGGTTGAACACAACATGACGATTGCTTCTGGTTTTCGTGCTTCTTTGAGCAGGAAGTTAGAGCATGCCCTGTTTTTCGAAAATAAACGCAATAAAGTTGTTTTGACTTAAAGCGACCGTCGGCAGCCTTATGTCCAGGTCAAAAACCTTCTACCTTCTACCTAGCGCTGTCTACCTGGTGGAACATGCTTCTCTCTCGGAATGCCCACCTCCAACGATTCTTTGAGCGAAGACAAGTTTCGTTTTCGCTGGGCCTCTAGAAAGTTGTCTGCTGCCTTAGCCATTTTGTCCGGCGTCCCTCACTCTTTTTCCCGAAGGAGAATCGCCAGACGACCATGACAGCCCCTCATGAGCTGTTCGGCCACCACCAAGTCACGTAAATTATTGTACGTTGTGGCCGTTCCCGACATCTCGATACATCGATCAAAAAGTCTGAGCAAGCGTGTTGCGTAGTGCTTGCCTATTTCTTCATCTAGGGGCTTACTTTCACGAAAGCTTTCACGATAACCCTCTGCTGTGAATTCAAGAGTTGTACGAAAACTCGTCTGGTCGGGTTGAATCATAAAACGTGACATTGAAGACGCCGAACACACAAACAAAAGATCACACAAAAGACGTTTCGGTTTTTATTGTGAACAAAGCTCCCATAAGGGAGCCGAAACGTCTTTTGTGTGCTCCTTTTCTTTGTTGTGGTCGGCGTCTTTAATGTCACGTTTTATAACCCTCTGCTGTCAACCGAAACTGATGAAACAGGACTAGATTTGCCGTATCATAATCCATTGAATCTGCTGGAGAGAATCAACCGAACACATGAAGAACCTCCCAATCAAATACATACTCAGTGCTGTAGCCCATTTTTCCTTGGGCGAGCTGTGCCCTTCTGCGATACGCTCAAAACGCTTGAGGTAGGCATCGAAGTAAGAAAATGTAAGAAAATGACGTCAGCTTTAGGTTAATATCAAGGTTGCTGAGCAGGTCGTCAAGAAAAGTGGCTAGTTGAGTTTTGCATAAATGGTTTTTTTGGAATCCACGCTGTGATGGATTAAACAAGTTATTTGAATCTAAAAATCGCATGGCTTGGGAGTAAATGGCATGTTCCATGAGTTTACAGAGAGCACTTGTTAAAAAAATAGGGCTATATAAAAGGTGCATCGGCAGCACCTGTTTTGTAGACTGGAACGACCTTCCTTACTGGCCAATCGGCTGGTAAGGTTCCTTCGGAGAGTTACTGCGAGAACGAAGAAGAGGGAAAATCTGAATAGCCTAGCTAACTGCATTTCGAAATTTTCGAATTAATGATATCTATGCCACTGGCCGAGGAATTCTTCATTTTGTCAATCACGCACGAGATTCCGTTACTACTGAATGTTATGGCTTCCAAACCTGCACTAATATTAACTTGTAAAGTACAGCACGGCGGTTCGCATTCTTCAGTAAAAACAGATGAAAATGCGGTGTTGGAAGTGTCTGCACATTCAGTATCAGTAGTGATTTTGCCAAAATCGTTAGTGAGGGTAGGAGCACGCGTTTGTTTTGGGTTTATCGCCCAGAACTTTTTGAGGTTGTCTGGTACATCTTTGGTAGTTCTACCGAGTAGAAGTGGCGCTTGGCGTTTGCATTCGCGGCCAGATATGTGTGCTCAGCTTCGTATTATTTTTCCCACGCGCGTGTGTTTGCTTGATGTTTAGCTGCAGGACATGCCCGTTTTTTTATGTTTAAGTTTTTTTAGTGTTTTAGTGGACCATTGTTTCTTGTTACGCTCTGAAGGCTGCGAGTTCGAATATATTTTGTACTTAGTTCGGCATATTTATGTTTAAAAATTGTCCAGTTTACATTAACACTTCCGGTATGCGAAGATGTTTCAAGGACTGCCAAGAAGTTAGTCATTTCGTAGTTGATTGCCTCGTAGTTACCCCTATCGTAGGGCTTGATAGTTCCTTAGGAAGTTTGTCTTAATACTGTCGAGTAGTTAAAATTGGCGTTGGTTACTTCGTTCTAGCTGATTTTTCTGAGGTATGTAATGAAGTCTAGGCTTTCATGATCAGTGATCAGCATGAGATCCAGTGTATTGGTCATTTCCTCTCCTATACGTATTGGTTCTGTTATTGGTTGGGTCAAGTTAAATTTTAGGCAGACATCAAGGATTTCGTCTGGCTTTTCTCGACTATGGTTTGGGGTTTGTTCTTCCAGTCTATGTTATGGTAGGTAAAGTCCCCAAATAGAACGACGTCCGCTTTGGGGTGCTCTGAGACTAGCAGATTTAATGTGTTGTGTAGGTTGCGGGGAAAATCTGGATTACTGCGAGGGGGCCTATATAACACACCCTAATTATTTGCGTTAGCGGTAGCGCATGGCACATGACCCATAAAAATTCTGTTTGACGCGACGTTGATTAGAAAGCAAGATAGCTGGTCGTTGACGGCAATCAGCACTCCTCCCCCCGCGAGCATCCTTGCGATCGTTGCTGAATAGACGAAGATTAGGCACGTCAGACAGTATCACTGAGTCACAGATGTCGGTGTTAAATCAAGTTTCAGTTAGTACAAACAGATTGCTGCCTGACGATGTTACATTTTTGCACACGACATCACGTTTCGCTAGGAAGTTTTGAATGTTCGTAAATATGACTGATAAAGTTAAGTTGGCAAAAGGCGAACGAGGGGGGCAGTGCGATAATCGATGAGGATTATTTGATTATTATGATATTTCTTTGACAGTATTAGAAGCCTCGTGGAAAAACCACCTTTCTTTTCTTTAACATTGTAACTATGTTCACGAAGGCGCTCGTTTAAGCACCTTCCACCATTGTAACATCGTTACAATGTTAAAGAAAAAAAGGTGGTTTTTTAGATGCGCACTGCAGAAAATGTCAATCCAAGTGTAAACCTCTTTTTCAAGCATGCACGGTCATTCCCAAAAACACTTGCAAACTCACGCGAGACATAATCGAAGCTGAAATGATAGATAGCTTAGGTGATAACTGCATAGCGAAACCCTCTGTTGGGCTATCTAGTAAGGAATTAGATTACCTCAGAAGCCACTAAACAATTGACTGTCGGCCGCGCTTGCGCAATGTATCGCCATGTCTTGTATATCTACAGGCTCTCTTCCGCAATAAACTGTTCCAAGTTAGCGCTCGTGTGTGTTCTTTCATGTCCTTGTCTGCTGTTGCGCTATTCTATACGTCATGCACTAGCTACCAACAAGCCCAAACCGCCACCTTATTGGAGTTCATTGAAAGCAGTTGGCTCTAGAGCTCTTGCACTTCTTTAGCCAATATAGTCTGACCAGCAGACAACTTCTTACTATCTGTAGCCGTCTTGTGAACAACTATGACAACACGTTGCCGCAGTATATGTGGGCGTAGCGTGCCTCTAAAGCTGCATTCAAGCAGCTTTTTTCCTGCGTCCTCTCTCTCCCAGTGATAACTCTACCACTAAGAGCGAGAAATAAACTTCAACTTCAACTTCATAGTGTCCACCTCGTCGGGACCAGGGTCGCTCTCAATGTCCCCACACAGTAGTAACAAAGACCGAAGGACATGAACGCACTTGGCACTGATAAGGCAGCACTGGGGCTCGGGAGCTACACCAAACAATATTTGCTGTTTTTTCAGAAAAAAGGCTGTAAACGTGACCAACCTGCATGGCGAAGATGAGTGGATATTTAACTGCATTGCGGCAAAGCCACCGAGGCCACAGTGTGCCGCTGACAATGGCTGCTGCTTTAAACATGGTTCGTTCAGCGATATTGCTGACGATGGAGCTTTCCAGTCGTGATCGAGGATCCAGCTGTCTTGAATAGGCATCCCAAAAAACTGTATGTTCATAGCTGCTGCGCAGATGGTCTCACCATAATCCACGCTCATCTACATCTACAATCCGCCTCCGGGCCAACTGAACCTGCAACGCGTTGAGTCTCCTGGTTCAAATGAATCTGCCTACCTTCTCACTGACCCGGATGATCCCGAGGCGTCCCAATGTTTCTGCAGCAAGATCCTGCATTCCTATTTGGCGCCTAATCGTTTGTCAGACGCCTTCTCCTGGACCGCCATCGATATTGTTCTCCCTTCCAGCCGCCGGACGCAGCTCGCGGCCCTTTTACATACCTTTCGGTCCGCTCTCAACGCCACCCACAATTGTCTAGGCTGGATGTCCAGCGTCGCTCATCGCATTGAGAATGGTTCTCAACTTCTCACCCGCCTTCTAGGCAGCGGCCATATCTTGTGTCGGCAGCAGAGCATCGCGTCATTAGCGAGCAAGTTGAGGACAAGCTGCAACGTGGTGTCATGCGTCTGTCTCAGAGCTTTTGGTCTTCAGGGGTGGTACTCGTACAGAAGAGATGGTTCTATTCGATGTTGTGTCGGCTACCGCCGCCTCAATAAAATTACCCGCACGGAGAATGACCCTCTTCACCGCACTGACGACGCTTTAGATTGCCTCTAAGGCACCGAGTACTTTTGTCCCTTGGCTCACGTTCCGGCTATGTGCCGATGGCTGTCTCTGACAGAGAGAACAGCATTTGTTATGCCCGACGACCTCTACGAATTTAACACGACCACTCGGGCTATGCAACGCGCCTGCAAATTTGGAAAGGTTTATGAATAACATTTTTATCAGCATCATCATGAGCCTGACTACGCACAATGCAAGGCAAAGGCCTCTCCCATGTCTCTACAATTAACCCTGAACAACATCTTGCAGAATTTCAAGTGGCAGAACCGTTTCTTTTAAGTGGCGGCTTTGTTGTCTTTCCAACCGATTCCGCCACGCACCTCGAACGCTTCCAGAAAGTTTTGACTTGCCTGAGTGAAGCTGGCCTACAGCTCAATCTTAAAGTGCCACTTCGGAGCCCGCAAGTTTATTATTTTGGGCCACATCTGCTCTAAAGAATGAGCTCGCTCTTACGCGGCCAAGCTCCGCGTTGTGGTGGAGTTTCCTAAACCAGTCTTGCTCAAGCAACTTCGAAGCTTTATGTGTCTCTGTTCTTATTTTCGGCGCTTCGTCCACAATTACGCGTTGACAACTGCGTCCTTGACGGAGCTGCATGGAGAAAAATATTGGCATGTCTGGCTGGTTGGTGCGCGCGCCGAACCGTTGACTACCCCGCGCTATGTTTTGACTTCACCATCACTTCTTCGTCACAACCCAACAGCACCTACAGAGGTGCACATTATATTATTTATTTCCAGAAACCCGTAGAGCCCCTCACTGCAATGGGCCTGGCAAAATGCAAGCAAAGATGAAAAACTGAAGAGTTAACAAAACTAGAAAAGCAGAATCGGAGGAAGAAGACGAAGACCTAGTGGGTGGATACGTGTCTGCTTCTAGGTCTGTGTTTTCGCTTTTCGCTGTCTTCTCGTGTGTGGCGTGGGTCGGACAGTGCCCTCCGTGCGACCGAATGCTGACGACGCCCCTACGGAGAAATTCCCGGCACGGCGGGCGCATTCTCAAGTGAGAAAACCCAACCGGAACCCTCAGGGGCAAGCTAGGCTTAGCTCGGCGCTGCCGAGCGAGGCCGCGCTACGCGTCTGCATGGATTCTGCGTTGTCGACGACGGCTACGCGGATGCCCGCTGTGTTGCCACCTGACGCAGCCTCCACGTCCACGCAATCGTCAGCGCCTCTAGGCCTCCAGCCTGCGCCGTCTTCCGATGCTACGACTTTGGCCTGTGACATGGACTGCTCTACCGCCTCCGTGCCCGTGGCACTCCCTCAAGAAACTCTGCCCGTCGCGCCAGTTCAGTATTCCCACCAAGGGCCGTCACCAGCGTCTGAGCCTCCTCCACAGATGCCTCCCGTGAGTCAAGGCTCTCTTTCGCCTGCTGTGAACTCGTTCCGCGTTACCATCAAGCCTACATTGCGCTTTGATATGACTGCCATCCCTGCCCGGAATGTTCAAGCCACAATTGACCATGCCCTTGGCTCTTCGAACTACTGCGGGTTTGTCGTCCATCGCCCATCGAACACCATCACGGTAAACTTGTCATCCTTGATGGACGCCCAGAGACTTTGCGCAGTTACGCGGATCCCCCTGGATGACAGCAAGCATGTCCCGGTGCAAATATATTTTGCATCTGGTCCTGACACACTCCGCTGCATGGTTTATCATGTCGACAGCACGAGCCCTCCCGAGGAGGTGCGCGCCAATATTCGCTGCTCAACTCATGTTGTACTGCAAGCACGGCCTATGGGTCGCCGGGGCTCATACCTGCTCATCCTGCAAGGCCCGTTGACTCTCCCGAAGTACCTTACCTACTACGGTGCGATCGTCAAACCACAGCCCTTCCGACCTCGTCGTATTTTTTGCTATCACTGCCACAAAGAAGGACATATGCAAAATACCTGCCCTAATCCAGCAGCTGTGGCCGACATGAATGAACCAACAGCTCATTGTGCCCTGTGCAAATCGCCGGATCATGACATTCGCTCCCCCGCTTGTCCAAAGAAGAAGCAAGCGAAGAAGTTTCACAAGTCGCCTGCAAAAATGGATGTCCCTACAAGTAATCGCTTTGCAGCTCTCGCATGTGACGACAACGACTTCCCTGAACTTCCTTTATCTGAGCCTGCTGCTCACCATACGTCTCCTCGCCAGCGTACATATGCACAAGCGGCTCACCTTCCCGGATCAAATGGTACGCCCAAACGTCCAGTGCATCCATCACATGTGGATACTACAGATGAAGACACAGCTTTAGACAATGCAATCGCGGAGGCTCCCCGCCGACTAGACGAACTCACCCAGCGCCGGGAACAGCGTCGTTCTCAATCCTCTCGAAGAATTCTCATAACTCGGGAGCAATCATCAGAGGAATCACCTAGGGTAAGCACTGGCCCACAATCAGGTGCCGACCACCTGTTAGCCGTGACTACCCGACAGTGGACAAGATATTAGCGCTGATGAAGCAGGTGACATCCCTCATCGTGGAAGCTCTTCGGCCTCGTCATGGATAGCGCATCATCATCGGTGGTGGTGCAGTGGAACTGTCGAGGTTTCGCTAATAAGGCCTCTGAAGTGAACATCCGCCTTCGCGACGGAAAGCTGAGGGCATGGGCGTTCCTACTGCAAGAGCATAGTGCACTCCCACGCCTTTCAGGTTTCTGCGCATACCATTCACCATCTATCCCTGATCGCCGTTGCACCGCCTCCTCCCTCAGCCCAGGTAAATCTGCAATTTATATTCACAGTTCAGTTCCGCACACACCGCTCGACCTTTCACGGTGGTGCAACACACGTCAAGAGGTTGTCGCCCTTCTCGTAAACCCTGCACGCACACCCCTTATTCTAGTTTCTTTTTATAGTCGTCCTGGCTCCGCATCTCCCAATCTGGGATGGGTTCGTTTTCTACGTTCTACCAACTCGGGTATCCCTATTCTAGTTGGCGGTGACTTCAACGGCGCACACACTGTGTGGGGTTACCCATCGGATTCCTCAAGGGGTTCACACATCCAAGGGAGCTTTTCAGATCATTCCTTTCAACTTTTAAACCACCCGAATACTTCTACCCGCCCACGAGGTGGCCCGTATTCACCTGATTTGACTTGGTGGTTAGGCCCCAATAACCCTCGTTGGGCTGTTGATTCTGATACTTGGGGTAGCGATCACAGCCCTATTTTTATCTCCCTCACGCCTACGCGTCTACGGAAAATACGCCGCACTGTACGAATAACATCATGGGATTCTGTACGCGCAGACAATCATTTATCTACATTCAACCCCTCTTCAGCATTGTCTACTCTATCTGATGTTCTCGCTACTCACACTATTACCACTACTGTAAATGAAGATGACCCAAACCCGGACATACATCTCTTGAATCTGTGGGCTCTTCGTCGCCAGGCGGATCTTTACGCTACTCGTCACCCCGATGACCCTTCGGCTCTTCCTACTCTTCACCGCGCTACCGCACGGGCGCGGCGCTATGCAAAGCGGCTAGGCAGGCAACGCTGGGCTGCATGGTGTGCCCGCCTGTCCTCTACGCAGGGCAATCGACATCTTTGGAGAGTGTTTCACGCCATGGAGCGCCCTTCTCAGGTTGCAGATTACACAGAGAGCATTCGTCTCGCGCTAAATGTGGATGAGGACACATTTGCACAACAAGCGGCCCGTCAATTTTTTCCAAACCATGACTGCACCGCTACGTCTCCACCTGACTTATCGGTAACAGAGCCCCCCGATGGGATCACTTCTGACCTCACCATGGCAGAGCTTCTGGCCTCCATTGACCGTTTAAAAACTACTACTACTCCCGGGCACGACGGCATACCTAACTCCTTATTCCGTAACTTGGAAGGGAGGGCTTTGGAAACCCTACTTGATACTTTTAACGAAGTGTGGCTTTCTGGCATCATGCCGGGAGACTGGAAGCATTCTATTGTGGTTCCAATCCCCAAGTCAGGTCAGCCTCCAGTATCTCTCTCGGCCCTTCGTCCAATTTCCCTTACCCCTACCATCTGCAAGCTTTATGAAAACATTCTAGCCGCACGCTTATCATGGTGGCTGGAATCCCATGATTGTTACCCAGATTCCCAAATTGGTTTCCGCCCACATATTGGAACGGAGGACGGCCTTGCTACTTTGGCTGCTGACGTGCTTGACCACTCTCCACAGAGTCACCTTGTACGAACCGTAATCGCTACAGACATAACAAAGGCATATGATAACATCCTTCACTCTGCCATTCTTGCCTCCCTTCAAACTCTTGGTCTCCCTCACCGGTTCCTCCTCTCCATTCACGCCTTTTTAGCAAATCGAACCTTCAGCGTGCGCGTCCATGGAAAGCCCTTTGGTAATTTCACTTCCATTAGAGGAGTGCCGCAGGGCTCCGTTCTCGCCCCCACATTATTTAATGTGGCTTTAATTCCTCTGGTTCGAGCCCTAGAGGCCATCCCTTCTATCCGCGTGCTTGCATATGCCGATGATATCACCTTGTGGTGCTGTCATCCAGATGCGTCTATTCATCAGTCGGTCCTTCAACACGCGCTGGATGTATTGACATCTCGCCTCCCACCTTTGGGTCTAACACTCTCTCCTACTAAATCATGTTTCATTCGAATTGGAAATAAAGCCGCCTTACGGAAAGCTCCCCCTTTAAATTTTACGGTACATAATTCTCTGATTCCTCAGGTAGAAACTGTTCGTATTCTTGGTCTTCTCCTCCATACATCTGGGACTGGCACCCCGTGGCTGACAGCCACCCGTAAATCGGCTCACGCTACTCTAGGTCTGATTCGTCGCATAGCTATGCGCTCTGGTGGCGCACGTGCTCATACGGCCCGCCAGCTTGTGCGCTCTATCCTTCAGCCACGGATAGTATATCAGGCTCAATTTCAACGTCTCACCCGCAGACAGTGGGACTCCCTTGAAGCTATCAATCGTGAGGCTATGCGCGTCATAACATATCTGCCTCGTTTAACACCCATACCTGTGCTACAGGAGTTCGCCCAACTTAATACACTCAGTGAGATCATCGACCAACGGGTGGCAAATAGAGCTCGAAAACAGTCTCTCAAACTTCATCGTTTAAAGACACTTCCACCGTGGTCCTATTGCCAGCTCACTGACAATCGCCCCACTGTTTCCACGTCGGTATCAGCAGCGTATCTACCTGAAGGGTGCATATTATACACGGATGCATCTCATTCTGCAGAGAGGGGAGTTACTGCTGTGTATAGTCCATCTCATCCGCATCTCAACTCTCGCGCGACGTATACTGCGGATACGTGCACTCCCCTGGCATTGGAACTTCAAGCCATTTACAATGCCATTGCTTCCCTTCCGCTCGTTCCAACATTCAATACAGTTCACATTTACACCGACTCCTGCGCCGCCCTTAAACAGCTGAAGGCTGTTCGACGAACGTTCCAGATTTCACAATCTATTCATGTGCTCTGCGCAAAGTATCCATGTCCTGTGCGCATACACTGGATTCGCGGCCATGCCCAGGATCCACATAACATTCAAGCGGATGCTATGACTCATCTTCATACATTAGACGATCCGCCACCTTCCCCTCTTCCCCCAGATCCGTTCCTGTACCACGTTTCCGATTCCGAAGTTCTGCGCCAGCGAACACGCGCTCTAATTCCTCCGTGCTCGCACCCTCTCCCCCGTAGTCTTACTCGGCAGGAGGAGGTATCCGTGCGCCGGATTCGGGCAGGGGCGGCTCTGACACCATCTGTCCGTCATCGGTGGCGTGCCAAAGATCTGCCACTACCTGACAGGTGCCCTCACTGTGGCGCTGCACCGGACATATGTGATGTGCGGCACTTGTTGTGGACGTGCCCAGCGACGGCTGCTATCAGAAAACGGCTCCTCAGGGAGGTTGGCCGGCGGTGGAACCGCGAAAGTGACTTCGTGAAGTGGACAATGGACAACCGTTTCATTAACAACCTCTGCGACTACCTCAGTGCAACGGTTCTTCACTCCTTCTTTTAACTTTCAATCCCGTGCATTCCTTCCCCCCTTTCCTTTTTCAACATATGCCTCATGGCACACTTCTCGAATAAAAAAAAAAAGAAAAAGAAAAGCAGAATCGATGAACAGGTAACAAGTATCAAAATGTGGCGGAATAGCGCCGAAAGTTTGCAGATTTATTGGCAGCTCCCTGAAGACGCCGGAGAACATATCTGTGGCTGTGTTTGTTTTGATGAAAAAATAGCGCAAAAGGAACACGAAGGTCGGAAAGAACGACGCCAACAAGCGCTAAAGCAATATATTGCCGCGAACCTTTGTAGTGCTTGTTCATTTCCATTGTTCAGTCCATTGTAGGTGCGAGTCAGCCCAAATGAAGAGTTTTGTTTAGCCACCATTTCTGCAGCCTACTGCTCTCCTGACTGCAGTAACCCTAACATGATATCTGGTGGCGGTGCTGTGTAGCCTTCGATGTACTGGACACCCCCTTCAAGTTCTGACAACAGCCCTCTGCGCTGGCCTCTCCACGTATCTAGGGAGAGCAGCCTGAGGTCGGGACCCTGCCGGACCGCACCAGACAGCGGAATGACGCTGCTACGAGCACCGCAACCTCGCCAAGGATGTCGACCACGATCATAGTGCCGCAGCTTCGTGTGCAACCAACTTTCATTGGAACCCTAAGCGAAGATCCCGAAAAATGGCTGGACCAATTTGAGCCCGTAATGGGATTCAACAAATGGGATGATGCGGCGAAAATTGGGATCGTCTTTTTCGCAATGGAGGGCTCAGCACACACGTGGAATGAAAACCACATGTCTTCCCAGAACACATGGGGCTATTCAAGGTTGAACTTTTGAAGACATTCACCATTGTCGCAAGGAACGAAAGAGCCGAACGACATCTCGAGTCCAGGATCAAGCTTCCGAATGAGCTCGTACGCGGTTGCGTGGAAGAAATAAAGCGCCTCTTTCTCCGCGCTGATCCTGAGGTGTCCGAGGAAAAGAAGTTCACTTCTTAACGCGCGCCGTAAAAGAACTCTTTGCCATCCTCGTCCGCCAGCCGCCAAAAACCGTCGATGAATTCATGCGAGAAGCAGTCACGGCACGATAGAGAAGACCTTTGACGTCCGGGCTCGGAAGTACAAACGCCCTTGTTATCTCTGTGCAATTCGTCCGGACACGACGACCACCATCAGTGACCACTTGCGCCAAGTTATCCGCGAAATCGTCCGCGAGGAGCTAAGACATCTGCTGCCATCCTCCGCACAGCCTCAAGCAGTGACTCTCATGGCTGTGGTGCAGGAAGAAGCGCAGCAGACACTTGGCACCTGGCGGTCACAGAACCCCAGGCCATGACCTGCGCCGATGCAGTACGCGCTCCTCAGCTCCAAGGCCACCCTTTACGACATCTCTGAGATGAACCAATTGTTCCAGAACACCGCCTCTCTTCCCGCGCCCGCCTAGCCTAAGAACGACGCTCAAGCGCCACGAAATGAGATGCCTGGAGGGCTTCCGGTAACCGACCGTAGTGATCCTATTGCGGTGAGCCCGGTCATATTCGTCGTCACTGTCCTTACCCACGTATCGGTCTTCGTGGATTTGCCGTTGACGCACTGCGACCCCGTTTCGGCCAACGTCCGCAGGAAATCGACGAGTACCTGCGTCGAGACGAGTACTCGCCGAAACGCTTTTCGCGCTCACCATCGCCGTCGGCCTCGCGCTGTGTGTCGCTACGCCACAGTTACGCAGCCGTGGTACGATGGAGACCTCGCAGCCCACGTAGGGGAATTTAAAGGCAGATACCTCTAGAGGTGAGGTTAGTGAGGAGCGAAACACCGAAGATCCTCCAACGACCATGCCTCACGAAGACGACGCCCCCGATACGCCGACGCCGCATACAATGACAGCCTCGACCACGACGCGAACCGCCTTCAAAACGAAGCCGCTACCGGGAAAAGCTTCGACGACACGTTATATCCACGATTCCCGTTGCCGACGAAGCCGTGACCCGACGCTCAGAACGACGTGCAACGCAAGAGTCATTCCATCCGAGTTACAAGTATTTATCGACATACTGAAGAAGTTGGCGCGGAACAACGAGGACAAGCGAGACAAAGACGAGCGCTACTCACAACTGAAGGTTTATTCCAGACAATGCTCGAATAAATAGTGAAACCAACAAGAACAAAAACAAAAAAACATCATGAACACCACAAGTTGCCCCGTGAATCCCAATGATTTGGTTAGGAACAGATACTCCCTATCAGAGAAGCGGACGGAAGTCTGACTAATGCACTTATCGTCACAGGCTACCCACTTTGAAGGACCGCTCCAGCCACTTCGATCGATGATGTCTGCGCCTCCGGAGTTTGACATCAGCGTAGTTTACAATAAAAAAAGATTGTCCTCCAACCTCCAAAGCTTTGAAAAAATAAAGTTTGAAGCCTAGTCCGCTTTTCTCTAGTTTGGTCTCTGACCCTTGCACATGCAACATGAACAACAAAGGAGACAGAGAACATCCTTGCCTAAGCGCCCGCTGTATGTCTTTAGGCCCTGATACATTTTTTTCCCATTTTATAAGCACTCCGTAACCTTTATATATATCTTTCAAAAGATTAGTTACTTCATCTTCCACATCGAATGTGTCCAGTATGTCCCACAAATCTTCTTGAATAACGTTGCTGTAGGCTCCACACATATCCAGAAATGCAAGCCTTTTCAGCAACCTCTATACACTGCGTCAATGAATAAAAGGCTGTCCTCCAACCTCATTTCTTTCCGGAACGCATTTTGTAGCTCCCCCAGCACCCCCTCGTTCTCAATCAAATCCCGCAGTCTGTCCTTTATAATCTGCTTCAGCACCGTGTAAACCACAGCTGTCCCTGTTATGGAAGAGTAGTTGCTTATATCAGTTTTGTCCCCCTTTCTCTTATATATTGGGTACATTCTGATTAATCGCCATTCATCGGGGCCTTTGCCATCCACTGCCATTTTGTTTACTACCTCTATTAATATTTGTTTTGATTTTGGTCCAAGCTTCTTTATTAACATAATCGGAATACCATCTGGTACTGTCGACGTGCCACGAGGAACCTTCTTCTCTGCCCTTTCCCACTCTCTTTGCTCAAGTGAAGCAATTGCAGTAACCGGTCTATCGTACTTCGATAAATTATGTGCAGCATTTCTTTCTTACAATTCTTCTGTCATCCTTGTTCCTATGTGTTTCATTGCTTCATCCCCTTCTAGTCGAATACCCTGATCTGTAACAATAAACCTTTGCTCTAGACTAGTCTTATTACTCATTGCATTTAGATGTTTCCAGAACTTCTGAGCTGCTTTTCTGTCCTTTTTATTTAATTTTGACATCCATCGGGCACCCTTTCTTCTAACTTTCTCATTGATCAAATGCGATGGTTCCCTTCTACACTTTATGATGGCATCAAATTTTCTGTCTTAGTCTGCTTCTGATTACCCCCCCCCCACCTCTTCTTGGAATATCTGTCTTCCCTGAATGCTTACTGGCGTTTCTTTATAGCCTTCTTGACCTCTTCATCCCACCAACACTTTGGTTTGCGCTTTCGTTTCTCTTTAGGCTTGACTCGCGCCTTAGTTAGCTCTAGCTCAAGTAATCGAGTTAATATGGTATAAAGTCCATTCTGTTTCATTATCCTCGAAAATTTTTTTCTCAAGTTGTTCGGCTGCTGCTTCCAATTGCTTTTCTTAGAAAACGTTCGCTTCTGAGTGTTCATCTCGCTTCAGTCGTGCATTTGTTTCTCTGCTGAAACTCAACTTGATACATTTGTGGTCACTACCTGGACATTTGAAGCCATGTTCACCTATGCTCATTCTAACCTATCATTCATACCATGTCACATAAGTGCATAATCTATCATCGAGTGCAGATTCCCTGCCTCCCACGTTATGAGCCCTTCACACTTTCGGTACTGTTCCAGGCAACTAAATCATGCCTATCAAACATATCCAGCAGTATGCTTCCTGTCGAATCTGTGTACCCATCCTGGTCGTCTATGTGTGCGTTCATGTCGCCTAATAAGATTATCTCGCCCTGTCCTCCTAGCTGATCAACGTCACTTGCGATACATTCTACCATTTTCATCTTTTCCTCTTCGGCATTAGGCCCTGTCCACATGTATACAAGACCAAGGAGTGTTTTCTCCCCTGCCAATTTTCTTTTTAACCATAAATATTCCTTGCATTCTTTTTTTACCCCTTGAAATGCATACTTTTATGAATAAATGCACCAATTCCAATCCCTTTCTGCTGCCCTCTTTTCTATTGAAATATTGCCATGCGTAGACTGGGCTATAGAGTGGTTGCTCCATGTACCTAAGATTTGTTTATAATAACGCATATACGATTAATTCCTCCTGCCCTAACTGTTCTTTTTCCTCCCATTTCAGCCTGTTCCTGCCACCTTGCATGTGTACCCTAT
The DNA here is from genome assembly GCF_052857255.1 of Amblyomma americanum. Classification (NCBI taxonomy): domain Eukaryota; kingdom Metazoa; phylum Arthropoda; class Arachnida; order Ixodida; family Ixodidae; genus Amblyomma; species Amblyomma americanum. The sequence goes on along the minus strand of NC_135498.1, from coordinate 224,854,294 downwards.
ATCTGAATTAACTTGGCCCTGGCGTTTGTGTCAATTTCTTCTCTTATGGCTCCATCGTTTCTTTTATCTTGGTTCTTCCGCTGGTTCTTCCTTGTCTCTACTGGTTCCCCCAGAGCTCTGGGTCCCTCCAAAAAAAGTTCTTGCCTGGCGACCTATCCAACTCCCCACCCTCTTGGCAGTGGCACCACAGTAGTGAATGCCATCCTGAGCAAACAAAGTGGGAGCTGACCTTGTACAGGTCCCTGTTAACTTCCAATACCCCGTGTGCAAGTAGTCAACTCATTATCCTAATTACGCGGTTAGCCTCAACGACTCTCCTTTCCGCACCGCTAGACATCTCTGGACCTCTAGGATTATGCATAAGCTCACTTGGACACTCTCAGAAGCCTCTCTAAGCCTACGCGTCACCACTTCTAACTGTGGCTCAAGGTTCTGGCTCCTCCCCTTCAGCACGTCGTTGAGAAATGCATAGATAACGACAAGGTGTTCGTTATATATGTTGTCCCCTTCCACCTGCTGGGCTTTGATCATTGCATCTACCATGCACTTCGCTGACTGGGCCTTCCCCTGCACCCGCTGTCCGCCTTCACTGTCCTTAAAATGCCTTCCTCAACCCTCGCCACGTTCGATTCACCGACTAGCAGATCCCTTCAGCGCTCTAACTGCTCGGTTCCTCCTGCGACTGTTGCCCTCGCGTTCGCGTTAGCTGGCTCTGATTCCGCGGTACGCTACTGTCGCGCGTACAGTGCCCGTTGTTACATTTCCGTCTTCCACACTCAAAGCCGGCTGCGCTGCCGCGTTGTAGGTTACACGAGCGTCCTTTTTACTGCTACCTTCTGCTTGAGGCCTACCGGTCTTTTGGTGCCCCGCGCTGCCCTTGTTCACCACCTGACACTGCCACGGACCGCGACGACCTGCCGGCCGCGACGTGAGCGCTTCCACCTGCTCTGCTAGCTGGACCCGTTCATTCAGTTCCAGCTCATTCCAGCTTATTTTCCAGCTCATTCAGTTCGCCCACTATTCGCTCCAATAGGTAGGCCTTAGCCTCGTCCCTTTTAGTCGACTCCGCGACGTGGGTTTCTAGTTTGATCCCTTCCTCCCGCTCCACCTGCAGGTCCCTTTGAGTTCCTTAATCCTCCAGTAAAACTTCTTTTTGGGCTATGTGGTACATTTTTTAACGAAGGGAACGGAGCAGCGCAAAAACATGCAATCACTCAAGAAGGACAAGACACGACACGAGCGCTGACTGACAATTGAATTTTATTGAGCGGAGGCACGCCTTAAAAAAGGCGAGCAACAGAGGTAAAAAAGGAGGAGAGCGGACAATCAACAAGGATATCAGCAAGCACTCAATCGTCAGCTGCTTCCAAAAAGTCTATTTCAGCTACAAAAAGCGATAACGAGGGAGTGCTGATGCAAGTGTCTGCATATTTCTTGATATAGTAGGCTTCCAGGCTAACACGCGCAGTCATGTCGGCACTCTTGCCTAGAATCCTAGTCTCAGCCAAACGAGCCACGCATCCTCTGCACTTAATTACGTGCGCAACCAAATGTGCGTACTTATCTTTTAATTGACTTAAATTTTGGGCATGTTCCCCCAATCGTTCATTGATGCAACGGCCAGTTTCGCCTACATAAAGCTTTCCACAAGTCATGGGAATGGCATAGATCACGCCTGTTGAGCACTTGACAAACGGTGTGTCATGTCTTATCTGGCATCCTCTTTTCTTGGAGCCACAAATGCGTGGGCACAACTTTCCCAGCTTGTTGGGTGCCGAAAATACAACGGACACCCCATGCCTGTTGGCCACTTTCTTGATATTGTGCGAAGTCTTGTGCAGGCATGGCAAAACCACAGGCTTATCAGCCTTCCGACGGTCATCATTCAGTCTTCTTTTACCAGTCTTCAATTTCTGAAGCAGGGTTTCAGCAACAGCAATCAAGACCGAAGGGGGGAAACCCACCGCCAAAAGTCGGCTAATCTGATTCAGAAAACTTGATTGCATCTGATGCGGGCACGATTTTTTTAGACAGGATTCCAAACAGTGCGAAACAATGGCTCTTTTAACAGTCTTCGAGTGTTCGGAATCATAAGGCAGCAAATCCTTTTTCGCACGAGGGTAATAGGCCCAGCAGACGTGTCTTTCCGAGAACGTTAGTTTCAGATCTAAAAACTGCAAAACAGCTGCGTAAGGTAGTTCATGGGTGAAGTTTAGCCCAAGTCCATGTTTGTTAAAAGCGTCTATAACTTCGCCAACTATAGAGGGGTAGGCGAAGGTCGTCTGCCTTTTTAAAAGCACTAAAAAAGCACACTAGCACACAAAAGGAACTAACAAAATTAACAAAAGACACAAAAACTACCAATACACACGACCCGACAACACCCAGTCTACTAGCGTTCGGCGTTCACGCTCACTGTTCGGTGCTGATGACGCGTTGCATGGGTCCAGTCAGAGGCATGCAGGTAGCCGGCGTTGAGGTGGAGTTCGAAGTACACAGGCTGGCGTCGCTGGCGGCGCTGTTGGAGGCGTCGTACGAGCTCAAATCAAATATTAAAATGAAAGGTTTTAATCAAAGATTAATTGAAGTATTTTTCTCCCACTAATCCGCACAATAAATAAAAAAAAACATTCCCAGTGCACCTTGGTTTCGGTGACTGTTGGCTTCCTCCATGTATTTGTCTAACGGGCCCCTTATTTCCCTTAACTTGTCTGCTAATAGCTTAACGAGGGTCTCGGTTCTGGCAGTCTTGAAGCCATAGGTAGCATAAGAGGGCTCTCGCAGAGTGTCCACCCTCGCCGTTAGATGACGTTCCACGTCACACTCGCGGTAACACAGGACGTGCTACGTCCGCCGCTATGGGCGAGGGTCGCGCTGATGAACACTCTCAAGGTTCGCTTACACGCAATAAACATAAATACCCACTAGAGCAGCAAATTGGACAACCGTCGCCGTAGCTCAGTTGGTAGAGCACCGGAAGCGATATTCGGAGGTCGTGGGTTCGGATCCCACCGGCTGCATGATTGTTTCTTCTGCTGCTTTATAAGTAGTTTTCTTTCAATTAAAGATTATTTGAAGTATTTTTCCTGCTAATCCGCACTATAAATAAAAAACATTCCCCAATGCACCTTGGTTTCGGTGACTGTTGGCTTCCTTCATGTATGCTGAACGTAAAAGCGCAGAAAACAAGGACGAGAATAAGACACACAACACGAGCGCTCACTTCCAACTGATCTTTATTACATGAAAGAAACAGATTTTTCTACTCTCGATAATGCCTGCAAGGCATTACTACAGAGTAGTGAAAGATAGATGAGTCATCGAGCGTCACAGTTAAATGATAAAAGATAGGATATCTCTTTTTGTGAGAGCAGAATTGACGGAGCACTTACACAGTCATCCCCAGCTCGCGCTATCTCCAACGCCTCAACAATTTCGCGCGTAATTTGACATTTGTTTCCGTAAAGGATTTTGCACTTGTGAAAAAGAGGACGACAACCCTCTTTTCCTTCTTTTCCTTTGCTTTTGCATTTTAGGCAATGAATGCTCATGTGCCCCCTTTTTTTATTGTTCACAACATAGTCATGCTCACCCAATCACTCATTTAGGCATCTTCCCGTTTGTCCTATATAATATTTACCACAGGAAAATGGCACTTTGTAAACAACACCTTTCGTGCATCTCGCGAACGGCTTTTGATGCCTGATCGTGCAACCAGTTTTTCCTGGGCTTTCTGATGTGCTAAGCTTGCATAGTGAACTCAGCTTATTTGGGGCAGAGAACAACACGCCAACGTTTACCCTGTTGCCAATTTTTTTAATACTGTGCGAAAGCTTATGTTTATAAGGAATGACTGCAAATTTCTTATCGACTTTTGTCTTTTCCTGAGACTTGGCTTCCCATTTTTCCCTTTTGATAAGTCCTTCCGCCACAGAAACCAGCACGTGCAACGGATAACCCACTTCCTGCAACTTCTTGGACTGCAAGAAAAGGCTTTCTTCAATTGCATGTTCGCATGACTTTTTTATGCAGTTGACAAACCCTAAACGAGCTATGTTTCTTTCGCCTTGAATCCGGTCGGAAAATAACCAGGCTCTGCCTTTTCCAAAGGTTTTGTCATTCGCGTTTGAGTCATTCAGTTATCACTCCTGCACATCGCCTATCACTTCGCATCAGTCATCCGAAAGCTGTTCATACACCTCGGGCACCCACTTCTGCGCATCTGAAATCATTCTTCGCCCTGACCGCTAGAGACTGGGACAACCAGTCCGCTGAAGCTTTCATCCGTCCTGGCCTGGAATCTTTCAAATCATTCATCACTGACCTAATTAAATGATAGGTTAGCCCACCCCTTATGTAATGCCCCTAGTGGGCCTTTGAGGTAATAATAAATAAATCAAGCCGTCCGCAGTCTGTACTGCTCGAGTTGTGATTCACGACTCCTTGTACTCGATATAATTTGCCGTGCTGCCTTCCTGTTCCCATCCTGCTTATCTGGACTGGGATTTCCTTTGCCGCCATGAAGCTATCCTCAATTGTGCTCGAGCGGAAGTCGGGTTCTTCTCTCTGCCCAATCCTTTGCTGGACGCTACTCCTCTGTTGCCTGTTTAAAAGCCCTCGCCGCCAACGACATCGCCATTACCCCATGCTCATCCGTTGTTGCTCCTCTGTCTTGCAACTTAATCGGTGACAACACTGTCCTCTTCTTTCCAGGCCATACTTTTCTGCACCGCAAGTGTCTCCCTCTGCCATACGCCGTACTGACAGTGTCCGCTGGCCTCTCGATGCTTTTGGTCTCTAACCCGTTTTTCTGTCAAAATTGCCGTTTGGGCGAGTTGGTGTGACATGATTCGAAAAGACCAGCGCTCGTCCTGTCGTCAGTGTTTTTTCTTCTCGTGTCCCTGTCTGTTTCCGCGCCGGTCTTTTCGAACCGTTTTTCTGCCCTACCGCTTTTCGCCTTCGTGAATGCCTCGGCAGTGTGCAGCCCATCGCAACTCTGCTCAGCCGCGATGAGACCGACGATACAGCGCACCTCGCCAGGAGCGCGCACAGGCTACCTGCCTCTGCGTCGGATACCAGTTCTACAGAATTGTTCTTGCGGTCCATCGACTCTGATCTTCCTCTGCCGCAAAGAACACAGCTTCTCACCCTCCTTCATCAATGCCGCTCTTCCTTCGACGCTCGCCAAAGTACCTTGGACCGAACTTCCACTATCACCCATCGCACCGACACTGCAGTGCCCATGCGCCGCTGCGGGAGCGCCCCTATCGTGTGTCTCCAACCGAGCGCCAGACTATTGCAGAACAAGGTCGACCAAATGCTTCAAAACGGCGTCATTCAGCCCTCACATAGCCCTTGGACATAGCTTGTTGTCCTTGTAACAAAGAAAGATGGCTCCATTTTCTTCTGTGTCGATTACTGCAGACTACCTGGGAGGATGTCTATTCCATCCCACGCATAGGCGAGGCTCTGGACTTTTTACATGGGCGCGGAGCTCTTTTCGTCCCTAGATTTACGTTCTGAGTACTGGCAGGTCCCAGTGGAAGCGGCCGATTGCCCCAAAACGGCTTTAGTGACACCCGATGTATTGTAGGAATTTACTGTGATTCCATTAGGCCTTTGCAATACACCTGCAACCTTCGAAAGGATGATGGACAGCATTTTGCTTAGACTGAAGTGGAAGATGCGCCTATGTTACCTCGACGACATTGTCGTAATTTACCCCTACTTTGAAACACATCTATCCCGCCTGAAGCATGTTTCGACCTACCTCTCTGACGCCAGCCTGCACCTCAACTAGAAGAAATGCCGTTTTGCTGCGCGTCAACTGACCATTTCAGGCCACGTTGTCTTCAAGGAAGGCGTTTGTCCCGACTCAGCCAAACTTCGCGCTGTCCCTGCCTTTCCCAAACCTACTTTCATCAAAGACCTGCGCAGCCTCCTAGGTCTGTGCTCTTACTTTCGCCGGTTTGTTTGCAGCTTTGCTTCCATAGCTGCGCCTTTAACTCAACTGTCTGGCAGTTCTGATTTATCGCTCAGCTCTCCGGCATGCGACGATGCCTATAACACCTTGCGCCGCCTCCTCACAGCGCCGCCCATACTGCGCCATTTCGACTCGACCGCTCCCACCGAGGACCACACGGACGCCAGTGGTGTTGGCCTCGGCGCCGTACTCGCCCAGCGCATCCCTGGTTTCAACGAATACGTTGTTGCCTATGCAAGCCGTACACTTACGAAGGCTGAATCTAATTACTCCTTCAGTGAAAGAGAGTGCTTGACCATCGTATGGGCCCTTGCCAAGTTACGCCCGTACCTCTAGGCGGCTCTTCTGACATTGTGACGGACCATCATGCGCCTTGTTGGCTTTCCTCCTTCAACGACCCATCCGTTCGCTTAGCCAGGTGGGCTCTTCCTCTTTAAGAATATGACATCCGCGTGGTCTATCACTTCGGCCGCAAGCATCAAGACGCTGATGCCCTGTCCTGCTGCCCACATCCAGCTGAGATTGCCAGCCTTTCCACTTCGGACGCCCTCCCACCGTCGCTTCACATCAGCAACATTCCTTCAGCGCAACGTAGAGACCCCTGGATCGCTTCTCGCTTCTCTTCTCGTCTTTCTCTCCAATCGCATGCCTTCTTCTCCATCCCGTGCTCTCCGCCGCCATGCTTCCCAATTCGTGATTCGCTATGATCTCCTCTATCGTTGGAACAACAGCTCCGACGGCCGCAAGTGACTACTTGCTATTCATCGTCACTTGCGCACGCAAAGATGCGCCTATTTCCACGCCGAACCACTATGTGGTTACGTGGCAGTTTTCAAGACATACACCCGCATCCGGCTGCGCTACTACTGTCGCGGCAAGTACACCTTCGTACTTAGATACGTAGAGTAGTTAAGGGTTCGACAGAATCCTGTCTGGCGATGGGGCAGCATAGTGGCCGAATAAAACATACACTCGCCAAAAGATGATTTTAAACTAGGACGTTTCGGGACCCCTACGGGTCCCTTGTTCACAACGAAGATGGACGGAATGGGCCGCTTTTTATATGCGCACTTGACAGCGCAGGAAATGGGCGTAGTTATCCGGGAGATTACCCATGGCCAGGATTCTGGTTCATGCGCCGCTAGTTCACAAAGCCGCCACCTCGCGCCGCATGAAGTTGAACGCCTCCTCCTTCTCTTACATTCTCCCTCCCTGGTTTGGGAGAGAGACGCCATAAGCTTCGCGCTTTGTCCACTTCGTGTGTCGTCCCCTCACGCCGGGGAGCTTCCCGAGCCGGGGGAAGGGGGGGGGGGGGGGGACGGCTTTGCATTTCTGTTTTTTTTTTTTCTCATCCAGCGTGTTCAAGGGGGACAGACTGCGCGGCTCCCCTACTTATTTCCTTGGCTGGGTTGTAAGAAAACGAAAACAGTCGGGTCGCGGCTCACGCGGCATACCCACGCCGTCTTTGTCCGACGTTGAGCGGTCATCTGTCAAAAAATATGCCGGCCCGTCACTGTCTGGAAGACGAAGTAACCAGCGTTAAGTGCCAACTCCAAGGGCACTTCCTGGGCTTACGCGTCCAGCGTCGGCGCTCTTGGTGTACGCGGGAACGGGCGTCGAAAAGGGGCATGCATCTCCATCTTCCTGGCGCTGGCTCGCTATAGCACGGACATCTAGCACGGACAGATATCGGCGCCTCGCCGAGAATCGCTGGCGTCTCCTGCATTGCACATGCGCAGGCCGGTTTTGGCGTACACCAAGAGCGCCGACGCTCAGCGCGTACGCCAACGAAGGGCGCTTGGAGTTGGCGCTTTAGCCGTGTGGTTTACTAGAATTGATATTAATGAGATTAAAGTGAGGGGACACCAATAGAAATACAACCTTGACATCTTGCATTTTTAATTGATGTAACCAATCAATCACCAATTCGATATACTCATGATGTTGCCAGTCAATCACAAAATTGGTTTCAAAATTGATTTACTAAGGAGGCTGCCATCTTGAATTCCTCGGACTTAGAAAATTGCACACCGAAGGGAGCTGGTAGCAGACCCTATGAAATCGAGGAACGTGATGAGTAAGAGCTCACGCTCTTAAAACTACTGCAAGTAGGCGCATCCCGCAAGAAATGGTCCGCTTCTCGCCTTTATTTTTTACGGCTACATAAAAGCTGCTGTGGGTGACAAAGACGAGTCTTACTTTATCGTTAACACTCGTACGCTTTCACGGCACGACCCCTGCGAACGAGAGAACGAAGCGATGAAAGATGATAATGACGAAGATATAGGTAACTCCTACCAACAAGCACTTATCATAGCGCGGGATGCCACGGCTGTGGCTCAGTGGTATGAAGCGTACGGAAACAAATAATGCCCATTTTTGGCGGCGTTGGTCAGAATCCCTCTCTGCGCTCCTGGTTGCAAAGTTTCCTTTTTTTTTAGTACCGTCAAATGAATTTCGGAAGGTTTCGCTTCAGTCTGCTGAATGTGGGAGCTGGATGAATTTGTGCGCTAAAACTGTATTCGGTAGCTCATTACGGTCATTGTTTAAAAAAATTATAAAATATCGGGACGCTGTAAGACTGGGACGCTTTTTTCGACAAAATTTGCGAGGCAGAGAGCACCGCGACGCGTCGACGTTAAGCAGGACACATAAGGAGCAAAAAAGCGACGTGCGGTATCGCTCAATGCTAAAGCTAAATCTCATCAACGAGGGGCAAGCACAGGTAAGCGAGAAGGCCTGCCAAAGCAGCGACGCTGATCCTTCTGTTAAAGTGGCAAAATTTGATTTAGGCGCCGCTGCACTAACTGTAAGATGCAGGCATAGTTATCTAAAAGAATTAGCGTGTTGGATTGAATGAAGCCGGCCTAAATTGGGTTACCCGCCCAGCCGCAAACACCACTAGAGGCGCGGTTTTCCTCCGACGCAGACACCTCAAGGGAACACGACCATTTCGATCCGACATGAGGTCATGTCCTCATAAATAAGAGACATTTTATGCTTGATGAATCGTTTGTCTTCAAGAAAGTCACGCTTCCGTGCACGGCGACGCACTTCCTAGTTTTGTTAGCCAGGAAGCCACTCTGTTACACACCTGTACGTGAGACTGAGTCAACCTGTGTACACACACATGACGCGGCCAATCCTTTCCTTTATTTTTTTTTTAAATGCCGCATTTTCTTGCACAAATTCTCACGGAACAAGATAACAAGTCTGTAATCCTGTTCGAACATTGCTCAGCGCGTATCCAAGTGTACATGTGCTTTCAGGAAGACCTTCCACCGGTCTAAACAACGCGACATCAAGGGATTGCAACTGAATGTGCAAAAGTGCTTTCCCCACGGAGCTGATTAGGAAGCACTACTCCACCACCTCTGTTCTACCGTTTGTTGGGACCTCGTTATGCATTGCTGCCTTTCTTCTTTTGCTATGCGGAATTAACAGAGCAAGAATTCCAGAAATTTTGAGGGTACGTTGTTCAGACGTCACAAACGCTTCCTGCCTCCACGAGAAATCCGCTCGAGGACGCAGTAAGCGAAGGGGAACAAAGCGATGGGGTCTCACCTCTCGACCATGATAGCGTGGTTTTATAAGTTGTTAACACTTCTTTCAGTATAGCTCCATGCACATGTTTGTGTGCCCCAGCCAACCATTCTTATTTTCTCAGAATGGAAAAAAGAATCGAAAATTGTCTCCCTTCCACCGATGCAGACACCCTAGGTGCGCCTAGGTGGAAGATGTTTAGGATCACTAAATAATTTTCTTTGTGAGTTCAGTACACCAGCCCAGACAACAAAGTAACACTTAGGTAAAGTTTTAAATCTGTGGCTTGAACCCCAACAGAACTCTTCCTGAATTACAACTTGTCCTCGAAGAGTTCTAGAACACATGCTAGATTTTTATATTCGCGTCCTATAGCTTCGTCACCGTAGAGAGACATGCTTATGTGAACACTATAGACCACACGCAAGCAGCGGCAACTTTCTTTATTGCAAGACTGCAGTATAGGCCTCAGGCTTTTCCATAAAACAGTGCTGCAAAAGAACGAGAAAGTGAGCATAGTTTCCTAAAGAATACGGGATAATGAGTAGGTTTGGTTTGAGTATGTGTTTTTTGGTATTGTTTTACTTTTCTTTCTTTTTTTATCATGTAAGAAACGCGCATGCGTTCACCTTCTTCGGGTTATATATATGCAACATGTGGCTTTCAATAAAAATAGTTGGAGTCAGCGCCCATCCTGTCTGGTCTTTCTGTGTGGTTTGTGTCAAAATTAGCGCTGTTTTTTTATGTTTTGTTACACAATGTTACACCAAGTAGCCCAGCAAGAGGTACTGTTAAACGAACTTTCTTCTTCAGTGGGCCCTTTCTTTTGTGTACCACCCGTTAAGCCCGACCCTTTAAAGATCGTGAGCGCCATTGCCTTTTGCACCTGCAGAGCAAAATAATCGTCCTTAGTCTCAATAAAGGACTTGTACCAGTGGAAGTGAGTGCCCTTTTTGGAAGTGTTCAACCTTCTTTAGGACAAGCAAGGCGAGTTAGCAAAGTTTCAAGGGTGGAAATCTGGAGGCAAGTGCGATTGTTGCATGATTGGATAAACTTGGTGTGCTTAAGTGAAGATGTGGAATGGATAGCCTTGAAGAACCTGCAATCCCTAAGAAATCAAGCGGCCCAAACTACGGAGGATTTATGGAGCTGCGTACTGAATAAGACCCTACACGCCGGTGTAAAGGTTCCTAGGAAGGAACAGAACAAGAGCGGACCTGTGGTTTTAGGTGACGTGAATGTGACAAAAGACATCGCGGACATCCTGGCAAAAGGACCAAAATACAGCTTTGAGCCATCCGTACCGGCACACGAGCTGTTGGCTTTTAATCGGCGCGTAACAAGGAAAGCAGAAAAAGAAAATCAAGAAAGGTGCGTTCTCGACAGCATAGACAGTTTGACAAGGACCACACTCCAGAAGAAACCCGCTCCGAGAGGGAAAGCCTTGACTGACAAGGTGATCGCATATTGCAAGGATAACAGCTTTGTTCTCATGCCTTCAGGCCTTTACAACGAGAAAGCTTAGCAAGCAATTTCGAATATCTTTGTGCAAATAAAACCCTCCGCCATCAGGATAAAAGGCAAGGCTGTTGCCCTGTGCAAATCCCCGGAGCTGCAGAGCCTGGCAACAGCTGTTTTGAAGTCTTCTGAGAATAACCTGTCAATCTTCTTCCCCGTTAAGACCCATAAACCAGCGGCACCGTTTAGGGCCACAGTTAGTGAGAAAGGTACTTGGCAGCAGCACATAAGCCGCTTTTTGCTTAAGCACCTAAAAGATTTGCACGTTTCTGACCCTTTTTCCGCGAAAAATTCATTCGATGTAGCCGGCGTGTTGGAGAGGGAAGAGGAGATTGGTTGCGCGTTCTGCATACATGTTGTAGATCTTTTTTACTCTGTGCTCTATAGCGACCTGTTCATTGCTGTTCGACAGTGTATAGAAGCAAGCGGCACTATTGCATTTCAAAACAAGGCAGGGGTAAGCGTTGACAATTTTATGTCTCTTTTAGAGTTTTGTATTAAGTCCACCTCCGTCCAGTTTGACAACGGGCGGTTCCTACGTCAGGGCATTTGCATCGGTTCATGTGTCGCACCAGTTTTATGTAACATTTTTCTCGCATCCATTGACATTTTGGCATCACTAACTGACGATGGAACTGTCCTAAAGATTTTTAGATATGTTGACGATTTTTTAGTAATTTTAAAGAGACATGACCAAGGCCGCTATGATGAGACTTCTATGAAAATTTTAGAAATGTTCGCACAACATGGGAAGGGGCTCTCTTTCACATTTGAGCTTCCGCAGCAGAACTGCCTCCAGTTTTTGGACCTTAAGATTAAGCTGAGGGACGGAAGTGTTTGCTGGCGCTACCTACCTAGGGCCAAGAAAGATTTTTTACCGTTCGATTCGGCTCAATCAAAACTGTTAAAAGGGCTATTGCCAACATTTCTATGGAATCAGCACTCCTCAAGTTGTGCCCTCACATGATGCGGGCGAGCTTCCAGGGTAAGTTGAATGTACTGCGTAAAGCAGGGTTCCCTAACCACGTCTTGGCTGCCGTGACCGAGGCACTGCTGCAAAAACTTAAGGGTAAGCCAAAGGGGCAACGCCGGAAAGAAGACTTCGGCGAAGCCAAACCAGTGGTGACACCGTACATTCACAAGGTGTCCCACAATTTAAAACGAGTTGGCAACAAGTACGAAGTCCCCATGGTCTTCTACGCCCCCTGCAAATTGGCCAAGATGTGCCCCAAGGTTAGCAGCGGTGCCAAGGCTACATCTGGGTGTGGAAAGAAGAACTCGAAGCCCTACGTAAGGTGTGCCACAGGAGGGTTCTACGAGATCCCCATTGCATGTGGCAAGGTGTACGTCGGCCAGACTGGACGATGCATAAACGAGCGTGCAGGGGAACATGAAAGGTCGTTAGGGAACGCGCCAAATTCGTCCGAAAACCTACCCGCCCATTGCCGCTACTTCATTGATAAAAACGAAAAAAAACTGTGAACCACGACTTGGCGAGATTAAAACTCTAGCTAGAAGCAAAGATAGAATAGCTCGGGAACTGGCAGAAGCCTTTTTTTTTATCAAAGAGAGAGGTGGCATGTGCGTCAGCACCACTTCTATCTCCCTACGAGAAAGTGAGCATAGATTGCTAAAGAATACGCGATAATGAGTAGGTTTGGTTTGAGTGTTTTTTTGTTGTTGTTTTCCTTTTTTTTTGTAGTAGTAGTAGTAGTATGTTTATTTGGCCATATTATATACAATATGCCCTCGAGGTGAGGCTAAAGGAGGTAGACCAAGCATACCTACTGACAAGGCCTACACCCCGATCACACATCATGGAAAACGGGGGCCGAATGGACAAAAGATAAAAAACAATGAGCAAACATGATCACAATAGAAAATAGTTAATGATAGACAATAATAAATATCAATTAACAATAAACGAAACATTTCATAAATATGCACATTCAGAATTAGCTGAAATTTAACCGGGGGGGAAAAGAATCGTCAGTTTTTTCTTGAATACAGACACACTATAACTTTCTAAAGCAATCTGAGTAAGATAATGGTAGGCATTACACAATGTTATAATTTGATAATCGGTTGTTTATTTACCATAATTTGTTCTGGGTCTTGCAGTAGCTAGGGCAACGGAACGTAGACCATACGCAACGTTTCTTGAATTATATGTATTAGAAAAAGAGCTGAAGTCATGCTTGACTTTATAAAAAATGTGAAGAGCCAAACTAAAATTGCATAAATTAAAGAAATTGCGAACATGAAATGTTTCAAAAAGATTTGCTTCAACAGATGAACTTGAACTTAATAAACGTAGAGCTCTTTTCTGGAGAGAAAGCAATTTGTATGAATCAGTTTTGTTGCATGTACCCCAGACTAGGTTGCAATACACCAGGTGAGAATGAACAAGGGCAAAATATAACTGTTTTTTAACTTGTAATGGGAGGAGATGTCTAACACGATAAATAACATAAATAGATCTGGCCATTTTTAGTCTAATGTAGTTTATATGATCACTCCAACCCAAATCGCTACGAAAAAACACACCAAGAAACCGGCAACTATGAACTTGCTCGATGTTAAAGTCATTAAAAAATAGTTTGATGTGATGATCTAATGGTTTGTTTTTTGGATGGAAGAGCATAAACTTTGTTTTGTGTACGTTTAATTGAAGTTGATTAACATAGAGCCAAACCGCTAACTCCTCAAGCCAGGCATTACATTGGTGTTCAATTACTTGGAGACTGGAGCCGGAAAAAAAGACATTAGTATCGTCGGCATACATCATGATATTAGGAGTTTATGGAATGTTTACAATGTCATTATATAGATAATAAATAAAAGTGGTCCCAAAATTGAACCCTGAGGGACACCGAATTTTATCATACCAAAACTGGATTTTACATCATGAATCTTAGTGTACTGTATCCGTGCAGTTAGATAACTTTCCAAAAGTGAATTTGCCACTCCACGGATCCCGTAAGTCTTTAATTTATGGAGCAGTATTGTATGTTGCACAGAATCGAAAGCTTTGCGTAGGTAAAGAAAAATTCAAACAGAAAAAGCTTAGTTTCAAAATTGTTAATTATAGAGTTTTTAATATCTAACAGAGCAGATTCTGTTGATTTACCGGCCTGAAAGCCATACTGTTGGGGGCAGATAAGATGTTTAGCTTGTAAGAAATTGTTTAGTCGCCTATAGAGTACACGCTCAGCTAACTTCGAAAACAGTGGCAATACCGAAATAGGACGGTAATTATTTGGGTCATTTTTGTTGCCTCCTTTGAATAAAACGGTAACGCGCGCGACTTTTAATTTGCTAGGGAATACACCAGAAAGTAGCATTCTGTTACAAATATGCGTAAGAGGACCAGCAATAATATTTACAGCACATTTGATAGGAAAAGCAGCAACTTCGTCATCTCCAGGTGAGCAGGTGTTCCTAAATGAATTAATGATAGAAATAACTTCATCCACTGAAGTAGGGAACAAAAATATAGATTCAGTACTGCAAGAGGGTAAGTATGAGTCGACAGTCCGGGTTGAATGACAGCTAGCAGAAGGTCGGTATGCTCCGGCAGCTAAAAAGTGTTCATTCAGCATATTGGCAAGTGAAACTCCAGCATAATTCACCCCATTGACTTTCAGCTCAGAGGGAAGACAATTCTTCCTGTTCCCTACAATAACGTTAATACCTTGCCAAAGTAATTTAGGATTGTGTAAGATTGACGAAAACTTATTAATATAGAAAAAAGATTTAGCTTTCTTTAGATCTGAGTTTAATTTATTTCGAAACTTCTTAGACTTAACTAAATCATCCGGGCATCGCGTTTCCAAAAAACGAGAGAACATTTTGTTCTTTTCTTTAATTTGTTTCAAAAGTGCTCCTGTCATCCATTCTTTCCTAGCCTTTCTGTTTTTTTATAGTTCGAGTTGGGAACGCGGAGTAATAGCATTCAAGCAGCTTCTGAATAAATATATCATAAGCACGGGACGAGTCATTTTCACCATATACATCTACCCAATTAATTGTAGACAACAAGTGACAAAATCTGGAGATGCTCTTTTCACATTAACTCTACGAGCGTGAACGGGTTTATTCAATTTGGTCGTATCAGGAAAAAGTGAAAAGAAAGGCAAGTGATCACTAATACCAGAAGAAAAAAACACCGGATATGCAACTCTGAGGTGGGAAATTAGTGAAGCACAAATCAATTAATGTTTCAGAGTGCAAGGATATGCGAGTAGGCAATTCAATAGTATTGTCACAACCATTAGACAGCATTATTTTATTTAAATTAATCTTCAGAGCGTTATCCTCCAAAAAGTTAATATTGAAGTCACCTAGCACAATGATACGCCAGTTGTTTTGGTTTGCAAACTTCAGAAAACAATCAATGAAGCGAAAAAAATTGTCAGAATTTTCTTGAGGGGGGCGATACACAACCATAATAGCAACTCTATGAAAAACAATGCAGACAGTTTCAAAATCAGTACAAACAAGTGAATAATCCGACAAGACCTCAAAGCACAAATAATTTTGCACATATAAAGATACACCACCACCACGTTTTCCATCTCGAAATACTGAAATGGGTTTGTAACCAGGAAACTCGCTGACATCTGCATTTGAGGTAAACCATGTTTCAGTGAAGGCAATAAGGTCAAAATTAAAGTTCAGTTTAGTTAATTCAGCTTCTACTTCTTCTGATTTAAGAAATGCGCATGCATTCACCTTATTCGGGCTATATATATGCAACATGTGGCTTTCACTAAACATAGTTGGTGTCAGCGCCCGTCCTGTCCGGTCTTTCTGTGTGGTTTGTGTAAAAATTAGCGCTGTTTTTATTTTTGTTACATAATACAGAAACCCGTAATAATTTGTCTTCTCTTTTTCCGCCGAACACATTATGGTTGGCAGGGCTCAGACGCAACCGCGTCGTAATGAACTACGCTCATTAGTAGCTAAATTAGAGAACTTTAAAATAAAAATAAATGTTGTGGCTACATCAGCAGTTTGTTTCGATAACATCATACGTGACGACAACACTTATCCGTGAATCGATCAACTCGAAAAGAAACTAGTTAACTTCGCTTGCAGTCAACCACAGCTGCCTCGTTTTGAGCCTCGTTACAACTAGATTTTATGAAAGAGGAATGCCGCATATATAACTCATTCGCCTTAAGGAGCAGGGAATTAAGGTACTTTATTACAAATGCTCAGTTTGAGCTGTCCTTTGGGCTGTCTAAAATTATTCCGTCGGCATGTACAAGTGCAAAAGCACTAATCCGGAAGTTCAGAGCCTAGAAAGACCGCCTCTTGCCGACGTGTGTCCACTTCGTCCTAAGCATAAAAAAAATGGGAAGAAAATAAAATCAAAAATATCCAAGAATGGGAGTAGAGACCGCGGAGACGCGAAAAAAGGCCGCTGCGCCAGGCTACTTCGATATTGATCACCGCTTTTTTTTTTCAACAAGGCGCTTACTGCACGAGGTTATGCATGTATAGAAAGAGGATATACCTATTATTTACTAAGCACTCAGCTAGCGGCTGCACAGCACTAGCTTGATAAAAGGCGACACAACTAAAAGGGCGGCAAAGATAGACACGGCCTCAAGAGCTGAAATGAGTCCGGTAGAAAGTCTGTTCTGTCCTAAACGTCCTAAGTTGTAGCCTGTGATGCTACAACTGAGGGTATCGCCGCAGCCGAACACAAATCCGTGCTTTCGCAATGAATGGGATGTAAGAAAATAGCAGCATATAATTGTAGTGGGACAAGTTTTCTAGGCCAACGACATCGACGAATCCGATCGGCAGACGGTCAGCCTTCATGTCCTCGGCAGGCCGGCGGCTGAGCGAAAACACGCTGATGAGCAGACGGTGTAAATATATTCGCGTTTCTACCTTATCCGTATTGAAAATAAGCGAAACGAGCCGGTATATGTCACGTGTGCACACTTGAACACTCACCAGCGATAAGCCTTTGCCAAATTAACTGTAATCGACGGCGACTCTCTTCCCTTCCGCGACGACTAGGCCTAGCGAGTCCGCAGGGTTACGTCTGTGAATTCGACGGTCGTGAACAGCGAATTCACAAGTTTAAGCGAATGCAAATGATCGACGAGTGTAGTTTTGACAACAGTGATCTGCACTGCCCTGCAGAATGATTTATCCTTGATTACCAACTGCTGCAATACTTGGCGCATGGATATTAACATGAAAAAATCTGTGTACATGTGTTTTACTAGACAAAAAAAAAATTCTCATGACTTTTCATACTGTATTAACGCGGAAACATTAATTTGTCAAAAGTTTTCAAACTTAAATATCTTGGTGTATACTTTACTGCAAATTTATCCTGGCGTCCCCGTATAGATTACATTACAAGCAAGGCTTCCAGAGTACTGAGTTTTCTTCGCAGAAATGCGAAGAATTTACCGCCCAATGCCAAAGAGCTCCTGTATAAAACTAACATTAGACCAGTACTTGAATATGCTTGCTGTGTCTAAGGCCCTTGGCTGCAGGTAGATATTCACAAGGTTTGGAAGGACCCAGAATTTGGCTGTGCGATTTGTTAACGCCAATTTTTCCAGGAATTTTAGCGTCTCCGCTGCAAAGAATAACCTTGGATGGGAATCACTCCAGCAGAGAAGGAAACTTCTTAGACTAAAATTTTTCCACAATATCTTTCATAATAAAACTGGCATTAACCGGGAGCATTATCTGCGTCATCCCGACTATGTTTCACCGCGTCTTGATCATGCCTTCAAAATTAAAGAGATCAGGTGTAAAATGAACTTCTTCAAGATGTCCTTCTTCCCCCAAACAATTCGCGAATGGAATAAACTCCCACATGATATTGCTACTATTACATCCCCTGATATATTTCTTTCCTCTTTGCGAAATATGCATTGTAATTAAGCCGTTGTTTTTTTTCTTCTTGTCTTTTTTGTTTTTGTTAAAGTGTTGCCTGTATGCTTGTTTGATTCAGTTGCTTGCCTATTTGCTTTTTATCTGCATTTCCTGCTTTTTCGATTGTGTTTGAGTTGTCTTGCCCCCCCCCCCCCCCCCCCGACTGTAATGCCTCACGGCGCTGTGGGTATAGTGATAAATAAATAAATAAATAAATAAATAAATAAAAATCAACTATTGCTCACATCGCAGGGCGCACATACGATGAACGGGAAGCGCCGGAGTGACCCAAACCGCCGAGCACTGCTTGACGGCCAGCAGCAGTCGTCGCCGTTGCTATTTTGTGGATAACAAGTTATGCGTTTCAAACAGCACGAATGGTCGCCAATCATACTTCTGGGATAGAGTAGGTTAAAAAAAAGTACTGGTCACGCCGGAAGAAGTCGGGACAATTAGCGACAAGCACCGGTCGTACGCGATGTCAGCAGCCCGGCTGTCAAGTGTTTCGTATCGGCGCTTCCCACAGATTGTCGCACTGCGTTCACAACCACGGGCACAACCGGTACAAAAGAAAAGAGATTATTTAATAGAACTAAAGCGCAGAATGAGTTTTATGTCATTCAAACGAGCGCTAGCTGTTCGTACGCAGCGATGTAAACAACAGTATGAATGCAACCAACCGTCCTCGTCGGCGCACTCTTGGGAAATTTCATGCTCACACGGTAAATGTTCATTGGTGTACTATTATCTGCAAGCACTTACTTAGACAGAAGAGGGGCAATTTGCTAAATAAACAGCAGGAAAAAGCGAGCAGCGGGCATCGAGATGAGCAGCCACAGATCCGAGAGCAGTGGCGCGGCTGTGGGCGGGGCGAAGCGATGGCGGCGGCGACGCCTATTGGTCGGTTCGGGCTGCGTTCGGGTTTCGACGGCGTTCCAAATTCTCGAATGTCTCTGCGCAGCTCCGTCGACTTGAATGTCATCTGAACCGACTGCCGTTGAGAAACTTCGTGTAGCAGCGGAAGTTCGGCAGTCAAGCCGAATGACATTCGAAACGCCCGTGTAGCAGGGGTATTAAAGCGAATTCAGACCTTGCCTAGCCTCTCAGGTGCCGATACACGCTGTGAAGGCGGGCCAAGACGATGTGGACTGAGCAGAAGCGAACGGCCTCAGAGGCACGTTTGGCAGTCCATGTTCTTGGTGTTGGCTGGCTCCCCCTCTGAGCCAATGGAGGAGGAGGAAAAAACTATTGTCGACCACCTAGGGATCTTTAACGTGCACTAACATCGCACAGCACATGGGCGCTTTAGCGTTTTTCCCCCATAAAATCGCAGCCGCCGCGGTCGGGTTCAAGCCGGGAACTCCGGAGCGCTCGACTACTGATCCGGAGTTCCCGCGTTCGAACCCGACCGCGGCGGCTGCGTTTTTATGGAGGCAAAACGCTAAGGCGCCCGTGTGCTGTGCAATGTCAGTGCACGTTAAAGATCCCCAGGTGGTCGAAATTATTCCGGAGCCCTCCACTACGGCACCTCTTCCTTCCTTTCTTATTTTACTCCTTGCTTTATGCCTTCCCTTACGGCGCGGTTAAGGTGTCCAACAATATATGAGACAGAAACTGCGTCATTTCCGTTCCCCAAAAAACAATTATTACTCTGGTGCTTCTTTCTGGGAACCATGCCCAGCTTTCTGGGACATCTACTACTTGCGTCCTCTACCGGCAGTGGCGGCGACAGGGAGCGTAACTGAATGGGAAGGGGTACAAAAAAAATCGTAAAACGTGAACAAAAGCACCTACAAAAATGCTTCGGGGATTTGTGTAATATACATTTAGCTGAGGAATGTGCCGAAGTTGCAGTCCTGTGCTATTAATACACGAGCTTCCCAGCGCGTTTGAATATTATACGATGCTGCCTACGGGAGGGGGCCAAAGTTTTGGCATTTTTCCAGACTTTGAAACTGTATAGCACCGTAACACGGATAGATATCGAAAATGCTTCCCGGTTTTAGGTACCCAAATATATGGTGTTTAAAATGGTGTGCAACGATCTGGCATAGCTGTGATCAAGAAGCTTCCCGAGGCCTTTTAATTGGAACCTGATATTGCCTAAAATATGAAAGATGGCGCCCGGTAGCGAGCTACACTGCAGAAATGGTTCGGACTGCTGAAGTTGCATCCATTTCGACGCTTACCTTTTAATCGGGTGACTTTTGCCTTGCAGACAAGAACACATGTCAGAGCTCGAACCCAGTGTCTCGACCGGAGCTTTAAATAAAGAAGGTTGTTACGATGACCGTGCATTAACGCAGCTACATAAAGTATTCGCGGCTGTTCATATATGCTTGTCGTGGAGCAACTTTGCAAGTTGTCAGCCCTTTGCTATTATCTAAAACGTTTATTGGGGCGTGTGATCATGATATATTAGGGTATGAGAGATAGCTCGCCTGAATTTTAGCTATTCTTGTTACTTTTAAAGAGCGTAGCGGCATTCAAACCGCCGACATCAAAAAGTATTCGCGGATAAAAATGTTTAAGCTTATTCTTTTAATACTTATTTAAGAAAATTTGATATAGCTTTACTCAGCAACATTCTGAAGCTGTTCAGCTGTTGTCGTGCAGAACACAGAATTTGGAGTCTAGAAGCAAATAGCGTCTAGATAGACGTTCAGGTTGTTACTGTCTCGTTCACCTGTAATGCTTTCAAATTAGTGACTCTAGCGTTGTCCGAATATGGTGACTCGAGTTTGCACTTAGAGTTCTAACCTGGGTTCAGAATCTTTTGTTTTAATCAACTAATTTTAATAAATGTGCTCGTTTCTATAGAAAATACATTAGTATGAATGCATGAATGAAAAATTTCACGCATGATCACTATTCATACTTTTATTGCTGCAGCTATTGGCGACTTTTTTTTTTGCTGCTCTTTCATTCTGACTTCTGTAATATGCATGCATGATGTATTGCCGGGATCCATCCTGTGTAACACAACTGAAAAAATTAGGCTTCGCTTTTGAGGTACGAAAGTTCGCTTTTAAAGATACCGCAAGATACCGCCAACTTTTTTCCATTTTTGCAAACAAATTGGTGAATTTAATTGTGTCCACTTCTGTGCTACGAAAAAGCGCTTTTACATGGACGTCATCAAGGAAGCAGTTCATAACGGTATATATAAACGGTAAATATGGTGGCTGTCGCAATTTGCGACGCTGCCAGCCGCTACGCTGCCAGTCGCTGCTACGCTGCTTCGTCGGCCGATTGTCATGATATCGCAGTTAATTCTCCCGCACCTCTCAGAGTGACATCGCAAGGGGCCGCCAGGTGCAAGAGGGTTAACCACGGATTAACAGGGTTAGTCGCGATGTCATATCAATCGTCTGAAGCGACTGTCTTGAGAGCCTCCTTTGAAGAACGTTTGCATCTGTCCTTTGAGGCTGGGCTGTAATCATTTTAAGCAATAAATTTTTCTATTTCACCAGTATAATAGATGAGTTGCGTTATCGCAAGCAGCTAGCTTTTAGGATTCATCTTCTGCAAAATGCTATTAAAACGTGTAAAAAATTGACCGCCAATAGCAAGATCAAAGGATGTCAAGGGGTATAAATTAGAGGGGGAAGAAAAATAAAAAACAACTAAGTGTCCTGCCCACGCCGGTACAAATACTACATTAAATACTACAAATACTACATAAGCCTACAATAATACTACTACAATACTATATAATACTACAATACTACATAATCCTAGATACAAATACTACAAATACTACATTAAGCCCTTAAACAGCTTAAGGCTGTTCGACGCACGTTCCAGATTTCACAATCAATTCATGTGCTCTGCGCAAAGTATCCATGTCCTGTGCGCATACACTGGATTCGCGGCCATGTTCAGGATCCACATAACATTCAAGCGGATGCTACGACTCATCTTCATACATTAGACGATCTGCCACCTTCCCCTCTTCCCCCAGATCCGTTCCTGTCCCATGTTTCCGATTCCGAAGTTCTGCGCCAGCGAACACGCGCTCTAATTCCTCCGTGTTCGCACCCTCTCCCCCGTAGTCTTACTCGGCAGGAGGAGGTATCCGTGCGCCGAATTCGGGTAGGGGCGGCTCTGACACCATCTGTCCGTCATCGGTGGCGTGCCAAAGATCTGCCAGTACCTGACAGGTGCCCTCACTGTAGCGCTGCACCGGACATTTGTGATGTGCGGCACTTGTTGTGGACGTGCCCAGCGACGGCTGCTATCAGAAAACGGCTCCTCAGGGAGGTGGGCCTGCGGTGGAACCGCGAAAGTGACTACGTGAAGTGGACTATGGACAACCGTTTCATTAGCAACCTGTGCGACTACCTCAGCGCAACGGTTCTTCACTCCTTTTAACTTTCAATCCCGTTAATTTCCTCCCCCCCCCCCCCCCTTCCTTTTTCAACTTATGCCTCATGGCACACTTCTCGAATAAAAAAAAATACTACATTGAGACTGGTAAAGGAATGAAAACTAGAAGTGCCCCTCGTTAGGACGGCCAATAAAAATCAAGAGAAACCCCCCCCACAAATACATTCAAAGAGAGAGAGAGAGGCGGGTGGTGGGGGGGGGGGGGTGGCAATGTCTTGCACAGGGTGCCGGGTGATGTAAGGCCGGCTCAGGACCCAGCCGCTATGCCCACATTTCAGCGTACGCGAAATGCAACAACGCTCCGGCTGTTTACCCTCGGGGGGTCGAATTAGTTCGAAGCGCTCCAGTGCGCTGTCCCTCATAGCCCGTAATGGAACGAATTTGTATTATTTCATAGTAGCTTTTCCCAGTTCCCAGGTTAATCTGCCTGCAGCAGCTTTGATTTCTGTGGTCACGTGAAAAACTAATTATACTGCACTGAACAATACTATCGCTTACTTTGGAAGCAGCAGCGTTTGGTAAATCAAACCAAATACAATTGTAATAGAGAGGTAGAGCGCAACAAAAATAACCAGACGCTAAAAAGGAATGTATACCAATAAAATAAGTCACGAATTGCATTCTATGTTACAAAGTTAATGAGAATATCAAATAGGCGGGGATGTCATTTATAGCAGGCGGGGATGTCATTGTAGCACGTAGCGGAGAGCACAATGTCAGCAAATTACCATGAATGAAGGGGAAGCCTTCGTAACGATAACACTCATGGGAAGTGATCTGTTACGTTTACAGCAATATTCGAAGCACTGGAGGCTATATTTCTTTTCTCCTTTGCACCTTTGGGGAGGAAGTCGAGCAAATGTAATCGGTCTATTTTCATGGCGTCGCTGTCAATAAACTTGCACTTGTCACACTATCTGATAGCTGGTGCGGAAGGGGTTATAACTTCCCCGCAAAAAGGCAAGGACAAGGGCTATAGTGCCGACATAAATTATTTTATTATACACTTTTTATACAACATTTGGAAACAAAATGTGTACAGTCAGAATCACATAGCGTCATTACCTTGTGTTCATGTTACATGTACAACCAGAACGATGCACTACAAACGTAACGAATATGAATATAACTAAACACACTTCACAGCAACATGGCAATCAAAAAATGCAATACTTTGAGAAAAGAATAAAGAACAAGGCAAACTTTTAATCGGTTTCCAAACAAAATGAGTCAGCAAAGAAGGACATACAAATGAACATAAATGATGGCATTGAATGTGCGTAGTACTGCTGTCGTCACTTTTCTAGAGCCTGTTTGTGCGCATTGTGCGCTTGATGCCAGTATCGTATGATCTACGCCCGATACGCCCAATCAGTTTTCTTAAATTCGCTGCAAAATTTTTTCCTGCTGCCCCGCAGAACTTAAAGGCGTGTATGTTCATTTTCAAAGCACCCCCCCCCCCCAAGTACTTTTTCTTGCTGTACTGATTGCGTTATAAATCGGTTATCCATGGTTTGTTTACATAAGAGACGTTTCTTACGCAAAAGACAAGCCAAAAGATCATTTTAAAAGTGACAACGGCAATACTTACAAAACACACATATCAGATTTATTTTACACCAAAAAATTGCTCTGAGCATATATGGCAGGTAAACAGTCACATAATACAAATACACTATTTTTAGTACACACCGAACACTCCTTTAGGGGCAGGTTACATAAGGAATCAGGGACAGTACTCTCCATCTTCAAGCAGTGATGCACTTTCTAAACTAGAGGTACAACACAGCACTATAAATATAGGAGGAAACACGCAAAAATAAAAGGCACATCTCACCACATAACTGTTATCTCCTCCTATGGCTACAATCATTGCTTTTCTCTTTCTTTCCTTACAAGGTTGCGAAGTTTTTCTATTGACTTGACTTTCGTCGACAATCCCATAGCCCGAAGCTCCGTGCGCAATTCTCCTGCATCCATGTCGTACACATTTTGTAGACAGTTTCCTTCGCTCAATTTTTCTTCTCCACAGCGTAGCCTGTTCGCCCGTGTCTCTTGAATAAGTCCCTCAAACCAATACTCTTGGTCCCGCTTTTTATATGCACGGCTTAGTCTGATATTCTCACTCACTTCAAGCCTTTTCGCCAGCTTGAGAGCGTCAGCGGCTGCATTCCACTTGTTAGACTTCCCATGGTGTAAATGCTTTAGCACGTCGTTTTTTTTCTCTAACCCTTGGCTTGAAAACCAACCAAGGCACTTCAACCTTTCGTGCTTTGCGGAAGCGTGGTGCGTGAGTATAAATATACGGCGTAACTCTATCGCCACCATAGCTTTTGCAACCTTGGGCTCTTAATTCTAAGAACGAGTGAAAGAATTCTGAGGTTTCTCTTTCTATGCTGCGACCTTCAACATCATTTTCCAGGTGGTAAAAAATTTTCCGCATAAGCTTCCAAAGGAGCAAAGTTTTTTTCCTCTGTTTGAGGGTGCAATTTCCCGGCCAGTTTTTCAGGCAAAGCCTTCAGCAGGCGCTCACAATCGCCCCCCGATACCGACGTGAATGTTTTTTCCTTGTTTCCTTCATTGGCTTCCCAGACGTGAAATTTAATCCCACAGTTATTTATGGCCTCAACGATGTCCTGAACGTGTATGGTCATACAACGTGGGTTGCGGACTTTTTCACGGTAAACTCTGTCTTCTGCTTCTGAAAGCAATCCATCTACAAGGCGGTTAACTATTCTTAACTTCATGTGCAATACATCAGGAATTATTAAATCAGAGTCGAAGTTGAACAATGCACGTTTTTCATCCCGTTCGCCTCTGCGCAGCAATCAGCTTTCATGTTCTCAAGAGTGCGGATCAAAGGAGGCTCATTAAAGCTCCAGTTACTTGTCAGAACTGAGCACCTTGTCTGTGGGTTTGCTCGACAAAATGGACAAGGATCGTGTGATGCAGCAGACTGCAGACCCTGAACAACAAGCAAAAATTTCAAATCTGACCCTAGACAGATGCGAATCGGAATCTCGCGGTCCCCTACAGATATGCTACCCCTTCGTGCGACAACATTAATTTCTTTTATGAAATCCCGAAAAGCCTCTCTTATTTCAAAATAACCCTCCGATATCTCCGCCACACCGAGAAGGCGATGAAGGTTATGGCTTTGTAGCTGCCGCGTTTTGCAAATGATGACGAATGATAATGTTGTCCAGGTCGTGCGTCTACTCACAACGCAGCCATCACCCTCTATTTTTACAAGGAGTGCCTAGGTGGAGATCTCTGTCACACTTATGCCTACATCTTTAGCTAGCTCTTGCGCAGCTAACGCCAGGTCTTCCTTAAATGAAACCTGAGCGCCAGGTGAGGTACCTGGTGTCTTGAAGACAGTTATCCTGCTATCTAGGTGCTCTCTGTAAGAATTTATTAGCCTTATGGTAGGCAGATTAGGGACGCTCGCGGAGAGGTGCTCCCTGAAAACGTTACTGACAAAATGTACGTCCAAGAGGGCTGCAACTTCTCGCAAGCTTTGTTTGTTTGGAGAAGAAAGGGCATTATAGTTAACTTGACCATTGCTGCAGAAACCTCTTTTTACACCGCAATTACAAATAATTTCTCCATTTTCCTTGAATGTTAGTTTGTGCAACAGGCCTTTTAAGTCAGTTACGAGAAGCTGGCATACATCTAAGCCGTAGCTCTCAAGTACAGCGTCAAGTGCTTGCGCGATGGAATATCCAGCGGCATTAAGCTTCCTTCGGTCTGTTTTTTTGCACCCCTCGCCGGCCATTATTCCTTTGTTCAGTAGCATTGTAGTTTTTTCGGATTTCAGCTTTTCATTCTCCTGCTCTAGGTTAAGAAGCTTAGCCTTATAAGCAGAGACGGTGTCTCTGAGCTCATTTATGGCCTTTTCTGAAACTGTTCCTACTCTTTCGAGTTCTTTT
The DNA here is from genome assembly GCF_052857255.1 of Amblyomma americanum. Taxonomy (NCBI): domain Eukaryota; kingdom Metazoa; phylum Arthropoda; class Arachnida; order Ixodida; family Ixodidae; genus Amblyomma; species Amblyomma americanum. The sequence goes on along the minus strand of NC_135498.1, from coordinate 224,828,017 downwards.
TGCAGAACAGAAATTATGATGTTCTCTATGGATTCTCCGGTATTCGTTTCAGGTGGGCTAGATTGAGGCTCGAAGTGAATCTTTAAAAATTTTTTATTTTTTAAGAAGGACGCTTTCGCACGGCCTGTCAAATTCCTGTAGCCCCTATCCGCAATATTGTCAGTGACGTAAACCGGTCTTCAAAATATTTACCCATAATGGGAAGCCTTACATTCGGGGGCAAAAATGATTGCACAGTTTCAAAGTATGTCTTTCGAAGAAAGTCCTTCTCGTGTCTTGTCTTTATAGCTGTCTCAGTGGTCAGCGTGAATGTGACACTTCAACTGTCAAAGGTAGCAGACAAGATTATATGGTTATCTGGCGTGGCCATTTCGTGGAGCTATAAACAACAAACTAAATAAAAACTAGAAAAATTGACGAACAAGAAGTCATAGCAGTGGAATAGAGACAGTAACACTCAGTGAGCTAAACAGGTGGCACGTTGTACAACACAAGCCAAAATAACGCGAAAACAAAGCGAATAGAACAATTAATGTAGAACTCCATTGGAATAAACACTTATCACTGTATTACGATAATAATAATAATAATTGTTTTTTGGGGGGGAAAGGAAATGGCGCAGTATCTGTCTCATATATCTTTGGACACCTGAACCGCGCCGTAAGGGAAGGGATAAAGGAGGGAGTGAAAGAAGAAAGGAAGAATAGGTGCCGTAGTGGAGGGCTCCGGAATAATTTCGACCACCTGGGGATCTTTAACGTATTACGATGCGCCAGCAATGATCTTTGTCACGATAAAAACCTGCCAGGTCTCACGAGGAAATCCGCAAGGAAACCTCTTGCAGGACTACTGAAGTGTTACCCCACTCTTAATTCTGATTGGAAACTCAATCGCCACCGTGTTTTTTTTTATTGGTTTTTTTTTTGGGGGGGGGGGAGGAAAGGAAATGGCGCAGTATCTGTCTCATATATCGTTGGACACCTAAACCGCGCCGTAAGGGAAGGGATAAAGGAGGGAGTGAAAGAAGAAAGGAAGAGAGAGGTGCCGTAGTGGAGGGCTCCGGAATAATTTCGACCACCTGGGGATCTTTAACGTGCCCTGACATCGCACAGCACACGGGCGCCTTAGCGTTCTTCCTCCATAAAAACGCAGCCGCCGCGGTCGGGTTCGAACCCGGGAATCCGGATCAGTAGTCGAGCGCCCTAACCACTGAGCCACCGCGGCGTGGCCCACCGTGTTCCCAAGTTTCGTTTCCCGTATCGACCATGCCGGCGGAAGTTGGAGCCTGGAGAAGTCTTGTTCCTCACACAGTAGCCATTTTTTTTCTAATGGTTGGCCTTTCCCGTGAAAAGCCCATCGATAAATGTCCTGGTCAAGTTTCACCTTCAGGAGACCGCTTGATCGACGGCAGTTGGACAGCTTTTTTTTTAATTTCGTACACGATCTCTTCAGAGGCAGACTGGAGGAGTCGATTCGATGGTTTTCTTGAGGATGTGAACTCGCGCAGACAGGCCTCGTTGAGATTCCTCTTAGGCTCCAGGGTACGATGCCATTTGGAGTACCCTTTCCAATGGATCAGGTATCCTTTGCGCTAAATGAGACAAATGGAGACATTTTGTCAATACTTTAGGAAACGATTTCATTTATCTGAAGATAGCGGGAGGGGGGGGGGGGGTGAAACCAAAACTAGGGAAACTGAAACTGAGTCTCAGGATTTTATTTGTTGTGGTACTTATTAGGTTTATAAGATCCGCAAGCGCACGTGCACCTTATTACGAGGAGAATTGGTATGTTATCTCTATGAAACAAAAAAACATGCTGCTGCTAATATGAAGGTGGCAGAGCGTCATCACGACAAACGCTAATGGAAATCGTCCTTGGCAATCGCGAGAAAGGCTAATACCTGTGCTACAAGGGCACGTTCGAATGCTCGTTTTCAGTGTACGATGACGACGGCGGCGGTGGTCACACTAGTGCGACAACGACACTATCACGGTCAACAGCAGCATATATGACTGTAGTGGGACAAGTTTTTGAGGCCAACGACACCGACGAATCCGACCGGCGGACTGTCAGCCTTCATGTCCTCGGCAGGCCGGCGGCTGAGCGAAAACGCGCTGATGAGGCGACGGTGTGAATATATTCGCCTTTCTACCTTATCCATATTGTTAATAAGCGAAAGGAACGGGTATATTTCACATGTGCACACTCGAACACTCACCAGCTATAAGCGCTTGCCAAATTAATTTTAATCGACGGCGACTCCCTTCCCTTCCACGACGACTAGGCCTAGCGAGTCCGCAGGGTTACGTCTTCGAATTCGGCGGTTGTGAAGAGCGAATTCACAAGTTTGAGCGAACGCAAATTATCGACGAGTGTAGTTTTGACAACAGTGACCTCAAATCAACTATTGCTCACATCGCAGGGCGCGCATACGATGAACGGGAAGCGCCAGTGTGACCCAAACCGCCGAGCACTGCTTTACGACCAGCAGCAGTCGTCGCCGTTGCTATTTTGTGGATAACAAGTTATGCCTTTTCAATTACCGCGAACGGTCCCGAATCATACTTCTGAATAAAGCTGTTTAAAATAAACTACTGATCGCGTCGGACGAAGTCGGGACAATTAGCGACAAGCGCCGATCGTACACAATGTCAGTAGCCCAGCTGTCAAGGGTTTCTCAGGCGAGCGATCGTATCGGCGCTTCCTCCCACAGATTGTCGCACTGCCTTAACAAGCCACGGGTACAACCAGTACAAAAAAGATGAGATTACTTAATAGAACTAAAGCGCAGAATGTGTTTTAAGTCATGCAAACGAGCGCTAGCTGTTCATACGCAGCGATGTAAACAATAGTGTATGCGCGCAGGCGTCCTCATCGGCACACTGCTGGAGAAATTTCATGCTCACGCGGTAAATGTTCTTTGGTGCACTGTTATCTTCAAGCCCTTACGTAGACAGAACACGAGCTATTTGCTAAGCAAAGAGCAGGAAAAAGCGAGCAGCAGGTATCAAAATGAGTAGCCACAGAGCCGAAAGCACTCGCGCGGCTGTGGGCGGGGCGAAGCGATGGCGGCGGCAACGCCTATTGGTCGGTTCGGGCTGCGTTCGCGTTTCGACGGCCTTCCAAAATCTGGAATGTCTCCGCCGAGCTCCGTCGACTCGAATGTCATCCGAACCGAATGCCGTTGAGAAAACTTCATGTAGCAGCGTAAGTTCGGCAGTCGAGTCGAATGACGTTAGGTTGGAAGGCATTCGAAGCGCCTGTGTAGCAGGGGTATAATACTAAATTCGGTATACTAAGGTCGGTGCTACTTACTAATATCAAATACTAAATTGAACAACTATTTGCCGGCACGCAATATTACGCGAAAATGTTGTGACCCATAACAAAAGCGCAACAAACATTTTTATAACAACATTACAGAAAACGATATGTACATGAACTTGTACATTTTTGTGAATGGTACGATGTTGTCTTGCTCGGGACTAGTCCGGTGCAAAGTGGAGCAAGTGCATTTGAATATGGGAATGCAGTTTGCACCTCGTTCCTAAACCGGGTGAAAACAGTCACAACTATTAGACTAAATGATGCGTGAGCGGAGTAAATAAGTCACCCTCAATGTTGTTTTATTCCCTACCATATGCGTACTGTCCTTAACAAGTCTGTGTGTTCGGTGATAGATGAATCATCCACACTTAAAGCAGATAATCTAATACAATGCGTAATTATTTTTTGTTCTTGCATTGCCGTTATTTTAAATGGAGTGAATTTTCCAGGGTACCTTTTTAACAATCTCTGAGAGACCATTACTTAGGTTTCAAACTTAGTGCTGCAGATGGAATGAATGCACTTTATTTTTCTGATGAAGTATATGGCTGCAAATACCAAAATCAAACCACAGGTAATGACTAAATGTACCCAGCAGTGCGTTACAAATATAAAAAAAGGTTTTAATGTTACAATATTCAAACAAAAAAGTTAAAAACTTACCGTTTTCGTGATGACTCTCTCGACGGAGTGGTACATCAGTTGCTTCTGGCAGGAAGGTGAGCGCTGCAGCGAACAACATAGCATAAAAGCAGCGTCAAGGATTCGGGGTCACGTGCAAGGCTCACGTGCTTTCCCTTTTGTCCCAAGACGCTTCCCGGAAACTAAACATCGCGAAAGAATTCCTTTTTTTTTGGAATTTTGCTTTACCTTCCGACGAAACCGGTTGTGTAAACGAAAGCATTGTCACTTTCTTTACAGCGTGGAGAGACCTATCCCTGTGGTAAACAGCGTGACGTCAAAGGGGAAAGGCCCGATGAGAAGAATCGTCAAGTTTTTCTTCTAAACTGGCTTTGCACGTGACGAGCACCTGCTACCCATCCATGTCAAAACGCGCATTCCAGCCGCCTGGTCGAAGCGACAAAGGCGGCTACGGGAAAAGCCAAATGCCTATGTGTCCCCCTCATTCCCAGCCCATGTTCCTTCAGCTGGTTGCCGACGCCATTTATTATTCGCCATTTTTTTTTCTACTTTATTGCCGTGCTTCCTGTTTTCCTCTTTTTTTTTTATTTTGGTGCGTCTCTGTCAGGAACTCTGTCAGGCGCGTCAGTACTATACTAGTACTGTCGAATGTGGGCGAGTAATTCACACTATCCAAGCGGCTTTGCCTCCTCAAATTTCTCGCGGCGCACAGAAGAAGTCAGCTGGTCGGCCCGACGATTAAGTATCGCTGTTTAGTCATTGCGGCGATAAACTCATCCCCATGGCATAAAGTGGAGATGCGCTACTACCGGCGCATTTCGCGAGTGACTTTGGGAATTGGATCCTTTTAAAGACTTTGTATCTATTAAATAATTTTGAATACTTGGTTAACTTTCGATGTTTACAGCCTTCAATTTATAGTTCATTAATAGTCTTTTAAATGAACTTTATCACGGACATAATGTCCGCCTTGGCGCACAATCCACCTGCACGGACCACGACGATGCATCATTTACGGCTTTTAAAAGAAAAATCTGTATAAGTTAGAAAAAAAAGCACGCGCTATTTGCTGCAGCCAACACGATATTAATGAACGTCCGTCACGTCTGCAGCTTGGCAGCGTTCATAACAAGGCACAAAACAAAGAAAAAAATTCAATATACACGCAAAAACATTTGAAAAGAGTATGATACAAGCAAGAACGCGAATTCAGCTTCTCGTAACGAGATGAAGGGTAAATGCTTACCCATGTATTCTCTCTAGTGAGGCTATATGTTTAGTTATTTTTTGTTAAAAGATTTCAAGAGTGAGTTAAGAACGAATTCTTCTCACAAGCGAGACACTATCCTAAAATCGGGTCGTAAACACTCACTGATAGCAGTGCATTGACAAGGAATCACCGTTCGAAGTCTTTACTTTATTGTTATGGTGTCGCCGCCGGCAACTAATACAGCAAACGGTTTCATCACTTTTGCAGGAGCATAATAGTATGAATGCAAGCATGCAAATACTCAGAGAGTAGTTCTACCATCCTTCCGTTCCGCAACCAAGCGTGCTAATGACTACGCTACTTCCTGCCAACGCATATGTAGTTCTGCTTGTCTAGGACGCTGGAGAGTGTTTGCAGAAGGGCGTCGAATCAGATGGATGCCTCCCAAATGCCCTGCAGTGTCTCCAGCCTTTAAGATTGACAAGCAATTGTGTACTTAATTAACATCTTAACCCCACATCAGTGACACAAGCAGCAACACCGCGCTAAAGGCTTTCGCCTCACCGCACTTTAGTTCAACAAAGTGCCTCCTGAATTTTTTTTTTCTGGTTCTAACGTAATAATTGTTTGCAGCCTGAGACTGCGATGCAAATGTTACATTTGCGCAGGGAAGAAGCATATTACACTTCGCGTATTCTGTATAGCAACGCTGTGTCCATTTTCGGGAGGTTACGTTGCTGCATGTCCCAATTTTATCCACAGATTCCCTTCTGAAACTATGCTGCAAATGAACAAACTGCATGCAGTGGGAGACCGATACAGGCAACCATAGAGGGATATGAAGTCGGAACCCGACGCATGGCGTTGCAGCGCTTCTAATATTGTCGCAACACTGAAGTCAGTGTTCTGAATAACTGTCCGGCCCGATTACGATGTACAAGAGCTGTAGTACACAAAACATGGTGAGGACGGTTAGTTTTTTTCTTTTGCTTCGGGCTAGTCTGGTTTGGTTTATTGGGTTTTAGCGTCCCAAAGCGACTCAGGCTATGAGGGACGCCGTAGTGAAGGACTCCGGAAATTTCGACCACCTGGGGTTCTTGAACGTGCACTGACATCGCACAGTACACGGGCCTCTAGAATTTCGCCTCCATCGAAATTCGACCGCCGCGGCCGGGATCGAACCCGCGCCTTTCGGGCCAGCAGCCGAGCGCCATAACCACTAAGCCACCGCGGCGACTCTTCGGGCTAGGATAATTTAACAAACAAGCGCAAACATTGGTACATGGATTTGTTTGATAACTACGTAACTGAACCAAGAACCAATCCTACTCATGCTCTGTGCAGCTTGTTGGGAGAGCAGTGGTGGTGGTTTCAACATACATGCGGGATTACCCTTACTGTGGTCTGTCGGCAATTGCTCCATCTGAGCCCCTTAATTTAAACAATGTGTTTCTACCACTGTCCCGCAAAGCCATTGTTGGCCGCTCAGTTCATGAACGCTGAGGGTGCACGATGAGAGAGACGGGGTCCAAGAGAACGTTCAGTCTCCTCAGATTGCACAGGTGTGTCTCACTACGGTCACAAAAAAACAAAACCTGGAGTGCGCCGCTATTCGTGGTTTCACCAGCTGATGTTAGACACGCTAAGTTCTGGACACGAATTTATTTACTTATTTACCCAATACTGCAGACCTCGCTTGGGTGCAAGCAGGAAGGGCACAAAGATATAACATACAAGGGCAATAAGTCAGTATTAAAAGCATGCACGACAAATAAAACTGTACAATATCTTTATACAGTAACTAAAATACATCATCAAAGGCCTTCAGAAAGTCAACAGCGGATATCACTCTCTCAGGGAGAGCATCGCAGTCAGTAACCGTCCTCGGAAAAGAAAAAGAAAGAAAATTTATAACCGTTACTTTTCGCGAAATATAGCGCTGAACTATAGTCGTGCTGATGAGGAGTTCGACGTGTTTCTGAAAACTGCACATGGCATTACGCCGATAAAAGAGCTGGTTCACTGATCCGCCACAAAGATAGGCGACAGCAATTACACAACCAAGAAGGCATCTGTCTTTCTTTATTGTTTCCTTAGACACAGTCTAATACCCCTGTCACACGGGCACTTGTAAGGCCTTAGAAATTAAGGTCCTTTGCCCCAAAGGCGCGTCACGCGCATCTACACAGCAAAGCGTCGAGACCTTTGCGATAAAGGCCCGTAGCAATAAAGGCGGCCGTCAGCGGCCTTAAAGCTGCTTAAAGGAGCAACCCAGACGGCAGCGCCAGCTAGCGAGCTCAAAGAATAAAAAATTGACGCAATTTTTAGTTTTGAAACCGTAAAAAATATCTAATTTATCTTATTTAATGGTTAATTTTGCGTTACAGTGCAGTTAACCGTAGAGGAGGCTATGACTAAAGACATCCACACTGCTAAGAAAGGACTTGAACGCTTTTCAGCAGCCGCATCGACACACACGTGCTTGCGCATCTTGCTTTGCTGTTTTTTCTTCGTTTGCTCTTTGTTGAGTGCGTGTTTTGAGTTTGCTTGTGTGCACAAAGACACAAGCAACAAAGCACGCTTCTCGAACACGACGAGGAGCCGAACGGAAAAGTGCGCCTACCGTGGTCGGACCGAGAACGATGAAAAAAAAAAAGAAACTTTGTTTCAAAATATTCGTTTCTCACCGTCATAACGCTCGTTTATTATCGTGATAGCTACTTTTTCCAACATAAACGAATGCACTCTTAGCTGAAGTGCTACCGTCTGCTTTAATTTCATAATGTTACAGTTAAACTTCTCTGCCCTCCTACCGATGGGAACGGCGGTTAGCAGTACGAAGAGTACTTCAGGTCTTCGTCCGGCGACACGTTGCCGGTTGGGGCAGTAATTCCCACTTCTTAGAACAAAACTTATTTATTAAAGACGGGACCGAAATACAAGGCAGTGATGACAAGGCAGTTTAAAGAAAAGGCAGTTTAAAGAAAAGGTTGATAAAAAAAAAGGCTGTTAAAAACGGCCGAGCTAGAGACTCGGCGCGCTCGTCTCAAGTCGTCGTTTCCCGCGGGTTTTAACCCCTTCGATAATTGGGCGGAGCTTGAGTAATCTAGCTCTCGCCCAATTTGGACCAATAGCAAAGCAATTGCATCGTATGTACTAGTGGGTGGAGCCCAGGGCTCGCCTGTCCCGAGCCCAGTGGAATGCGCAGCCTCTCACCCTAAGCGGGCGTCACGCCTCGACGTACATTCCTCGATTCCCCCCCCCCCCCCCCTCCCCGGGCATGATCGTTCCTGGTAACAGGTGCGGGGGGGGGGGGCGGCATTGGCCCCGTGGGCTGTCCCGAGCCCAGTGGAATGCGCAGCTTGCTGCATGCGCATTCGATTCACCGGTGCCACGCGTCGGGACAGAAAGGATTAGTGCCGCCTTTCACCCTAAGCGCGGGCGTCACGCCTCGACGTACATTCCTCGATTCCCCCCCTTCCCCGGGCATGATCGCTCCTGGTAACAGGGGCGGGCATCGGCCCCGTGGGCTTCCACTTAACAGTTACTAGCGCCGCTTCACACACAGCGGTGACTTTTGGCATTCACGGAGGCCGCGTTCTAGCTCCTTTGGATTTGCCGTGTAGCAGCGTCGCTGCTCCTTTTCGGTTTTCCTCCTTTAGTGCAATAAGACAACTTTACGGCAAAGGCCGAGAAGAAGTCCCGTGTGACAGGGGTATAAGAGGGGGTCGAGGCTAAAGGCGTCCACACACCTGACAAAGGCATCGCCCCCCTTACACAATGTGAACAAAAAAGATAATAATGTTCGGACAGGCAGTCGATGTTGCAATTGTAAGGGACTAGTCTTTGCGAGAATAGCATGTCAACACGAACACTTTTGTTAGCAATAAAATAATAAGTATAAAACAATACAATAATTCAATGGTAAATAGCAACATGTCTGCAACAGGAACATAAAGCACAACAAATTGGTTTCAAACCAACAGTCACCGCACAATCACGCGCAACCATGATATTGATTGGGCAGCCGAGACACTATGGCAGTCTTCTAGACAGTGCAGAAAATTGCGGGTAATGACAGGGACATCGCAAGAGAGAATACGAGAACGCATGTACAAACTTTTCCAATAATATACGTTGATGAAAATTTAATATCACTGTTCACAAGAAGCTTCCTGCAGTATTTTTTAAAAGCCTGGAGACCTGTATCGAAGTTCAACTGTAAATCTTTGCTGTTCAACGCATTAGTTATTTGAAAACCCAATGTTTGCCTTCCGTAGTTAGTTCTAACTTGTGGCGTTTTCCGTTTTGGGTTACGAATGTTGTAAGAACTGGAACTATATACTGGGTAACTATGTAGCTTGTGTCTATGAATGCAAGTAACTCCCCAAATGATTGTTGAGATTGGCCTTTTGGACGCTTCCATTGCGTTCGCCCAAAAAATTCTTCTACAAGCACCTGACATCCGTGCATTCGGCGTCCTTGATTTTTTTATTTTTATACATATTAATTTGGCTTCTAATCACGAGCCTAAATCCAGGAGTTCACTAAGGTGGCACTTTGGGCTAGTTGTAATGCAGCGAAAAGATACGGCGCCGGTGAGACATGACACACTGTATCACTGCGTCCTGCTTCTGCTGGGATGTATCTCTTGTCTACCTTACAACTCGTCAAAAAGAACCACGCGTTTTCACTCCACACAGCGTCCCTATCGAACGGCCTCAACAAGCCTTTCAGCCATCTTGCCTTTTCCGTCCCCTCTTTCTCTTCTAACTGGGCGCCTTTCTCAATATCCTGCTACTGAACATGCGTTCCTCAGCCGCAGCGAAGGCTTCACGCCGCAATGATAGTTTTTTTTCGCCCACAGAGCCCTACTTGCTCCTTCCTCCTCCTACAGTGTGGAATCCGAACAATGGTTAACCGCCCAACCCAACCCCGCAGCTGTGCGCCCTCCCGTCTGCCTGCGTGCGGCTATTCGAGGCAGGAAAGGGGAAAAGAAAAGAGGAAGAATGAGTTCAGGTGAAGCGGCCCGTGGTGGCAGTTTGCCGAACTAAACGGCCATGTCTCTGAAAGCCGGGCTTACGAAAGAATTTCGAGCCACGAAGAAAAGAGGTTGGGCGGCGTTGAAAGGAGAACTTTAACCGCGAAAAGTTATGGGAACCTGGAAGAGCTTCAAGCCATGAAGAAAAGTCACCGAGAGCGCCGCTGTACTCCTATTGTCGTAAACCGGACCCCTCTTCCAACACGTGCGCGAGCGCCCGTTACCTGGCGCCGATGTCTAGCACAGACAGATATCGTCTCCTCGCCGAAGTTCGGCGGCGTCTCCTGCAGTGGGCTTGCGTAGACAGGTTGTGTTGTATGTTAAGAGCGCCGACTTTGGGCGCGTGAACCAAAAAATGGCCCTTGGAGCACACTTGCGGAATATCGAACGCCCTCTACAGTTTGCCAACCGAAAACCATCTCTCCTCATGCTACCCCTTCAGTCAGCAGAGCAGGAAGTAAAAACGCGGTTTGCGAACGTGGGTTGCTGGTTGGAAGCAACTTTCCTGTAAGTCGGCAATTCTGCAAGTTGTCCATTCACTTCTGCGAAAATGAATGCTGCACGTCGGGAGTACCCTGTGATAGATCTTTATGTTCGGTTGCCTTAGGGTGCAGTGACGCGAGGCAGATAAGATCATGTGAACCAGCTGTCTTTGAAAAAGCATTGTCCGCATTCTCAGTGCACGCGCTCATGTTTCTCCGCTGATAGGTATACGAGCACAGTGACATAACGACTAAAAGAATGAAAGAATAGTGGCGCCATGCGTACTCAAAGCAATGTGAAAATATATGGCAATAAAGAATAAGGTATCTGGCATTCTGCAGTGGTAATCGAGTCTCATAATTAACTGCACATCTCCAACCAAAAACTTTTAATTTTAACCCAATGTTTCGAAGCCGACTCGGCTCCTTCATCAGGGGTGGCGAGGGCAGTAGCTAGCGTCTTTAAGTATGAAGGGGAGGAGGGGGTCAAAGGAACGAAAGCTGTGATGCGAAAGGCGTGGGGGAGGGGGAGGGGTTTAGGCTGTTAGTCACGCTGGCGCTCGGCAGGGAGGTGGTGAATGGCGACTTTTTTTCGTTGAAGTCCCTGGGCATATACTGGGGGCAGGTTTCCTTTTGTGCAGTAGATGTTGTTCGAGGTGGTTTGGATTAGAGTGACTCTAGGTTGGATGTGCCAGGAGTCGAGAAAGAGCGTTTTGTGGTAATTTGTTTCGGTTACGAGGATGCTGGTTTCTTCGAAGTTGATTCTATGGTCTGAGTCCTCGGAATGTTCGGCTACTGGATTGCGCTCTCTTGCGAATTTGCGGACGTCGTTCTTATGTTGCCGAATTCTTTCCTTGAAATTTTTGGTTTCGCCGAAATAGCTTGCGTCGCAGTCGGCGCATGGAATTTGGTAGACAATGCCTTGGGCTCTTTCTCTCGGCGGCCGGTCTTTGGGAACAGGTAGGCAAAGCGCAACAGTGTTTGTGGGCTTGTGCGCCACCTGGAGACCCTCTTTTTTCAGGAATCGGGCGATGGTTTCGCTGACTCCTCCGAAATAAGGTACCGTGACGTATTTTGGTGGTGGCGTTGGTCTTGGTGCGTTGATTTCTTGGCGCATGTTGTCGTTGTTTTGACGTCGAATGGTTTTTGAATAAGGTCTTTTGGGTAGCCGTTCATGAACAGTTGTTCGAATATCGTGCGTTACTCTTTTTTTCTGTCAAGTTCTGTGCTTGTTATGCAGATGAGACCTAGATGTGCAGGTTATTATGTCTTCAAACCCAACAAAACAGGCAAATCTGTCAAAATGTTTAGTGTTTTTAAACCGAGTTTTATGAATTTGTGTTGTAATTAGCGGTGTTCTCTTGTTTGTTGGTATAGTGGCGTTGGAGACTCGATGCAACGTACTCGACCCCTTTCGTCACCAAATTTTCTCTGGTGAAATGGGCAGTTTGCTCCATTCGACTCATATTTTGCCGCACAAGGCGAAAACACGTGCTTTTTGAAGCTGTCGCCAATTACGTGGCCGCACAAGGGTCTTGCCCATTCACAATGGTCGGCTTTATTTTGTACTGTACACAGGCCATGGCAAGGAACGTAGTAAAGGCTCTAAGTGAAAGCTTTTCATCGTGCAGTCTTTTTCATTGAGTGAGCAGGTGAGAACCATGGCCACTCGATGATGCGGTTCCATCGAGCGGCCGCATTGGTACCAACCGCTACCTCCACAAGCTGGCAGAACAACAGTGGGCTAACGGGGTCGCATTTTTTATTCTGGCACTGAGGCTTCAATTTTGGATTTCGACGTGGTCTGTCTGTATGTCTGAGATTTACTTGACCTGAAACAAAGTAATCGGAAATATTTCACGGCCGCGAGTGACTCTCGAACCCGGGGCGGCGATAACACATCAGTTTTGCTGGTTACTGCATTAGACAACTGCAACACCGCCACAGCCGCACATTCTGCGTCCTAAAATACCAGTCTATTGCGCTGTGTTTTGGATATCGTCTTCTTCAACTGCATCCGTGCTCAACGGAACCGAACACCGAAACAGCACTGAAAACCGATGTGCTAGCGCTCCTAGTTGCATTGGGCGAAACCACGCGAAATCATCCGAAATTTGTTTTTGTGCCACTGTTTACCTGTGTGATGCGCTGCGCTTTAAACAAAGCTGGTGGAATTCCTTAGGTTGGTGCAAGGCATTAAAGAATGTAACTGATCTTCTGCACAAGCTCTCATGTCATTTTTAGGAGATTTTTGTCCGTTTGTGGAGAGACCCTTTGCCGGGACTGACACATTAGCGGTAGTAGGTTTTTTTTTTTTTTACAACCTGGAGACAAGAGTGTGTCCCTGACCTTTCCGCGCCGTTATCGCAAAGGCACCGACTTCGTCGTGCTTCAAGCCGTACGGAGGAGAAATATAGCGCAGAAACAACGCACGACATTCAAAGAAATCATCATGAACGGCTACGCAAAAAATTTTATTGAAAAAAAAACCATTCGACTTCAAAAACGCTACAGTGTGCGCCAAAAAATCAACGCACAAGTGCTAGCGCCACCAACAAAATACGTCGCTCTACCTTATGTCGGAGGCGTCAGCGAAACCATCGCCCGAATATTGAAAAAAGGGGGTCTCCAGGTTTCGCACAAGCCCACAAACACTGTTGCGCTTTGCCTACCTGTTCCCAAGGACCGGCCGCCGAGAGAAAAAGCCCAAGGCATTGTCTACAAAGCTCCTTGTACCGACTGCGACGCAAGCTACATCGGCTAAACCAAAAATAAAAAAATCTCAAAGAAAGAATTCGGCAGCACAGAAACGACGTCCGCAACTTCGCAAGAGAGAGCATTCATGTAGCCGAACATTCCGCAGACTCTGACCATATAATTAACTTCGAAGAAACCAGCATCATCGGAACTGAAACAAATTGCCAAAAAAGGCTCCTCGAATCCTGGCACATCCAAACCACCCCGAACAACATTAACCGCACGAAAGGAAACCTGCCCCCAGTATAGGCCCAGGCACTTCTTTCTTCAACTAAACGAAAACAAGTCGCCTTTGACCGCCTCGCCACAGCGCGACAACGTGACTCACAGCCTTAACCCTCCTTCCACCCCCTCCCCCACGCCTTTCACATAACAGCTTTCGTTCATTTGACCGCCTCCTCCCCTCCATACTTAAAGAAACTAGCTACTGCCCTCATGCCCCTGTCACACGGCATTCCTGGAAGGCCTTTCCAGCAAAGGCACTTTTTTTTCACCAAAGGAGCGAAAGCTTAAAGGAGCAGCGACGCACCTACACGGTGCAGCCCAAAGGTGAAACAGTCGTTCAAACTTATAGCACCCGCTGCTGTGCTTGAGGCGGCTGAAGTGAGTGTTTTAAAATTAAATTGGGGTATTCTTTTCATTCGTTGAGCTCAGACAATTTTTTTTATTCTGATAGCTTCCCTAAAAGTATTGCGAGAGCTACTCTCATCATCAGCAGCACGTATTGTGTATTGCCTTGGCCACCAGGAGCACTCGGTGTTGCTGCAACACTTTCACTGTCTTGAAATCTGTGCATAGAATATAAACACCCGCACCAAAAGCAAAGCCAGGCACACGTTTCGTATTTAAAAAAAATATTTTCAAACATTGTTGGCTGTCTTTTTTTTATTGCTTTTACTTTTGACTTTGAACGACACTGCGATTGTAGGTTCTCTAAGGCCGCGCCTTTGGGCTCCAAAGGTGTCTGACGAGCGCCTTCGCCTCCAAGGCCCTTAGCTGCAAAGACGCAACATTTGTGCCATATAGCTAGCTGCACACATTATGCCTTTGGATATAAGGTTTTGTTTATGGGGGTTTAACGTCTCAAAGCTACTCAGGCTATGAGGGACGCCGTAGTGAAGGGCTCTGGAAATTTCGACCACCTGGGGTTCTTTAACGTGCACTGATATCGCACAGTACACAGACCTCTAGAATTTCGCCTCCATCGAAATTCGGCCTTTGGATATAAGGACGTGGTTCTTAAAAGCCTTTGCGTTTCCCGTGTGACAGAGGTATCAGCCACCCCTGATGAAGGAGCCGAGTCAGCTTCGAAACTTTAATTGCGTTAAAATCAAAGTTTTTGGTTGGAGACATACAATTTATATGTCTTCAAACCAAGCCGGATAGGCAAATCTGTCAAAATTTTCAGTTTTCATTTAACAAGCGCTCGACTACTGATCCGGAGTTCCCCGGTTCGAACCCGACCGCGGCGGCTGCGTATTTATGGAGGAAAAACGGTAAGGCGCCCGTGTGCTGTGCGATGTCAGTGCACGTTAAAGATCCCCAGGTGGTCGACTTTATTCCGGAGCCCTCCACTACGGCACCTCCTTCTTCCTTTCTTCTTTCGTTCACTTGTCCCTTCCCTTACGGCGCGGTTCAGGTGTCCAACGATATATGAGACAGATACTGCGCCATTTCCTTTCCCCAAAAACCAATTACTATTATTATTATTATTTAACAAGCAACCACGGTCTGCACTCCACGATTCAAGGAAAAGTAAAAGGAAAAAAAAGAAAGGCAGGCAGAGGTACACCAGAAGATCCCTCTTCACTGTCCTTTTCTTCCTCCCCCTTACCACCCTGCAGCCGGCTGTCGGTGTAGCTCTGGAAAAAGAATTTTTCCCTACCTATGTACCTGCTCACATCCTTGGCCCTTCAGGTTACCGCCCCTCACACTTCTTCATCCGTTTGATGCTGCGAACAGTGGGTCTTGATCTCGTACCTTTTGTGGGAGGAACATTGCCAAAAATTGTGTCTGAAAGGTAGGGTGAAATTCAAGCAAGTTTTAGTTAAGACGATTCAAAATTCTTTCTTATTTGTTCCATAATCCCCGACAACAGCAATGACATATCATTTTAGGCATGCTGCACGAGGACGGTGTGTGATTCCTTCCCCAGTGCCGCCGTGTACCAATTAACTGGTTTCCAATGGGCCCAAGCTTTCTCGAAGCCTGGCGCTTGGTTCCTTTGAGTTTAAGTGCTTGGAAAATGCTCTTTCACCTAACCTTGTGTTGAAGAAAACACTTCATCCCATTGCGCTTGGTGCGAGGTTGCCATTGCACTATTAAAACTCATCATCAGCAAAAGAAAACATTTCTAAGAAATGAGTACCCATGATTCTTCACTCTATGTATCATCCAAAACCGAAAAGGAAGCAGCGCAAACAACTCTGTAAGCTTAGGCTAAGGATACGCCAGTGGTAAAAACGCGCATGCAGTTCGCACGCGAAAGCTGTCAGCGAAAGCTTGGCCAGTATTGTCAGAAAGAAAGGAATGAAAACTACACACAAGCCGGCCACCGTTATCGGAAGCCTGCTCTGCCCCTTCAAAGACAGTCATCCTACAGAAAAGGCTTAAGGCGTGGTATGGAAAATACCCTGCTTCGAGTGCTTGGTATCGTAGGCTGTGAAAACCAATCAAGGCAAATTTAAATGTCGCGGGAGGATGTTAATGGTTCCCTGGAAATGGCACACTCTTCTTACACCCGCGGTCGGTGCAACTCCCCCGGAGCCGCACCTCGAAGAAGTAATAGTTTGCCAATCGCTTCATAGACAACAGCTGACGAAAATACAAGTAATCTAAAAATGTTGCGGGCCCGGCGATTGCTATCTGATCTCTCAAGTACTGGAACTGCTACCGGCAGAATTTAAGGCAAGAACAGAGGATACCGAGAAGTACATAGGAGAGCGACAGAAAAAAATAAAGAGGCGGGGGTAGGCTTGCACCCCATATGCAAAAAAAAAATTAATATGTTTGCGCCACTCGTCCGAGAGTGCCTATAAGTGCTGTTGCGCATATTCACGACACAGTAAATTCACTGCATATTCAGGGCCGCGCGCGCGTAGCGTCCTGTCACTAGTTAATCATGCGACTGCCACATTGCACAAGCGGGCTGGGTCGACAGCCCAGCCGCCGCGCTGGAGAAACCCAGTAATCTTTGAAACCTCGTGTTATACGACAATAACCCGTTCATTTCTCAGCAAATTTAAATCGTAATCAAGAACATATAATTAAAGTTTGAATCTTGATTGCTGCTCTGGGTAATGGCGTATTTACTTGCATGCCGAACAGATGGCACAGTCTTCAGAATACTTCCCAGCATGCCATTCTATGAAGTCTTCGTTAGCCGTTCGCAGTTTACGTACACCATTCATATAATTGCCGAAACTAGCATCGATTACAGCAATGGTAAAGCCCTTATCGGCGGCGAACAATCGAATCATGGGATGCACTTTACCAAATTAGAAAAAAATTTTGTGAACTACCACACTATTAATTGTTACATTGGAGAAATCACTTTTGAAAAAATAAGAGACGCCGACCATTGAAAAAAGGTTCGTTCTTGACACTTCGGCTTCCACACGGAAGCCTTGTTCACGGAAGCCTTGTTCACCTACTGCCATAAAACGCAGCATCAGGTTTTCCGCCTGGCCCCGCCGCGGTGGCTCAGTGGTTAGGGCGCTCGACTACTGATCCGGAGTTCCCGGGCTCGAACCCGACCACGGCGGCTGCGTTTTTATGGAGGAAAAACGCTAAGGCGCCCGTGTGCTGTGCGATGTCAGTGCACGTTAAAGATCCCCAGGTGGTCGAAATTATGCCGGAGCCCTCCACTACGGCACCTATTCTTCCTTTCTTCTTTCACTCCCTCCTTTATCCCTTCCCTTACGGCGCGGTTCAGGTGTCCAAAGATATATGAGACAGATACTGCGCCATTTCCTTTCCCCAAAAAACCAATTATTATTATTATTATTCCGCCTGGCACTTACAACATTCACTTCAAGGCATCCGTGCTGCACTTTCTCCACATCGACAAAACTTTCGAAGAGCTGTCTGCTCTTTAGCCTAATAATATTATTGTTCAAATGTAGTCATTTATACACGAATTTGATATTTTCAATGCACAGTGAAAGACCCATATACAAGTATCGGTGAGTAAGGTCTAAGTATTAGCGTCCGGGAATTTCATTCCCCCGGAGTTTCGGAGTTTCATTGTTTTGCACTGTTAATGCCTACGCAATTCCACTATCACCAATGCCCTTGTGGTCACTGTACGCGCTTAATTAAGTGTACCTGTCAAGCAAAAGAGTCTCCTTATAGTTTCCTCTATATACCTCCTAGAAGGCATGCGCTTTCTCGTAGAATTTTACGTAGCAGCCCATGCTCATAGCCTCACTCCGATGGGGGCACTTTTGATAAAAGTGCGCCTTCGTACGGCACGGCTTAACCTCCAAAAGCAAACTACCAAAACAGATACACTGCAGCAAAGACGTGCGCCTTGCCGAAACACCGAGAGAGGGCGCCACACGCTTCTTGCTGATGCTGAGAATGCATGAGCAAAAGAAAAACAGCGCAGGAAATCTTTTGCTTCCATAAAATGTAGCATACTTTATATTTCTATAAAGGTAGGACATTACGCTACCTGAAGCGCCGAGAGCTTGTCGATATATTTTAAATTAGGGCTGTGGAGAGCGATAAGGTGAAGTCAAGTGGGGTATTTTTCAGGGCCTCGCCATAGGCTCCATGCTATCGCCGCTTCTTGCGGATGGTAAACGCAGCATGTAAGCTACATTGATGAAACTCCTCTAAAATAAACTTTAAGAAGAGTTTAACATCTTGGCGAGTGAGCTATTCTCTAACTTTTATGCGCGAAGAGGTATTAATTTTTATTTTTCATCGCCATTGAGTTACGCGCCGCCGCGCCGCCGGCTGTCACGAGATGGCGCGACCGGTTTTTCGAGGCGCATGGACCGGAATCCTGGGGATGCTTCGGCCTTTTAATAACGCTATCCGTAGTCTGTATACCAAAAGATTCTAAACGCAGTCGTGACGATAAAGGTTTCATTGTATCTAAGATTGCGGCGTTTTAATAATAATAATAATAATTGGTTTTTGAGGAAAGGAAATGGCGCAGTGTCTGTCTCATATATCTTTGGACACCTGAACAGCGCCGTAAGGGAAGGGATAAAGAAGGGAGTGAAAGAAGATAGGAACGAATAGGTCCGTAGTGGAGGGCTCAGGAATAATTTCGACCACCTGGGGATCTTTAACGTGCACTGACATCGCACAGCACACGGGCGCCTTAGCGTTTTTCCTCCATAAAAACGCAGCCGCCGCGGTCGGGTTCGAACCCGGGAACTCCGGATCAGTAGTCGAGCGCCCTAACCACTGAGCCACCGCGGCGGGGGCGGCGTTTTCCCCAGTCAATGGTGTGCTTCATTTGTTGAACATGCTCTGCCAGTGTGTTCGATGACGTGCGGAATTTGCTGACGTCGTTCTTGTATTCTCTTATCCCTCTCTTAAAATCGCCGGACTCACCAATGTGTGATGCATCACAGTCTTTCCAGGGGATTTTGTACACAACTCCGGGGTAACGTGCGCGCTCCAGACGACATTTAACAGGACAGAGCTGTTGTTCCAGCTTGCTGGACGGCACGTGCGCAAGGCGCATGTCGTATTTTTCAAATATTCGTGCCAGAGCCTCACTTGTCCCTCGGGCGTAATGTATGCTGGCGCGCTTCTGTTGTCTGTTGAGTCGGGGCTCGGCTGATTGCAGAGAGCGGCTCGTTCGTTTTGCAGCAGTTGTCGGGGATAATGCCTTTTGAAACAGCCGATCTGTGCCGTCTTCTGAAACGCTGTCTGCAGAACACATATTTCATTTTCAACAACGAATACTACAGGCAAGTATTTGGCACGGCTATGGTTGCGTCGATATCCCTAACCTGCGCCAACCTCGCACTCGAATCTATTGAAAGTTCGGCCCTCTAATCGTTCCATACTCGTCCGAAGCTCTTCTTGCGGTATATGGACTATCGTTTCTGTGTAATTCATCGCAAGCACGCCAAACCGTTTCTGGACCATCTAAATTCTTTTCAACTAACGGTTCAATTCACAAGGGAAGAAGTCTCCGAAAAGGATTGCTTTCCTTGATGTCTCTGTTCTCTGCACTGCCAATCGTCTAGCCACTACCGTTTTCCGCAAACCCACACACACTGGGAAGTACTTGGATTTTCAATCTGCCCACCCCATTGGCCACAAACGTTCTGTCGCGTCCGCTCTATATAAACGTTCAGCTCGACTTTGCTCCAGTTCCGGTCTGCGCTATTGGGAGCAGAAAAAAGTCCGCGTCGTCTTCGAGAGGAATGGTTAATCCCGACAACTTCTGAAAAACGAACGACGCCGCTCTCTGCAACTTGCCGAGCCCCGACTCATCGGACAACAGAAGTGCGCGAGCATACCTTACGCCCGGGGGGCAAGTGAGTGTGACATTCCGTGTGTCCTACCAGGATCCACGTTCGACGGCGCGGCGTAGACGGAGACCCGTGACAGCGGCATCATCAATTACCCAGCCATGCTCTTTGAGTGACGACCAGAAAAACCGGTCCCGCCGCCGCCCCGGGGAAACAGGCTTTATCCTCCCCAATTTCCGGTTACATTCCAGGACAAGGGAGCTGTCAGCGGGCCAGAGCGCGCCGTACCACAGCCGACGCTATGCGAAACCGCGAAGACGACATTCTTTCCCTCCCCCCCCCCCCCCCCTTTGTCGTGGGCTATCGCCGGGAAGGCACCCACAGCTTCCCAGAAGGGCCGCGACGGACACCTGTCATGGCGGACAGGCAGTACTCGCCAAGAATGTGGAAAGACAGGCGCTAGTGAATTAGCTCCGTAGAGAGAGCCTGTGTATACTCTCACTTGAGAGAGAGTGGTGGCGTTTTTGTTGTTTATTTAGTTTGTATTGTTAACAGACTCTGGGTTCGAGGCTAAGCCCAACCCAAAGGGGTGGTCCCCATCTCGCATGTTATTTTGGATTGGAGAATTGATGCTTTGGGAGGCCACTGGAAATGACCGCCCTTAGTCCTTTGTTAATCAAGTGCTTAAAAGCACATGTAAACGGATGCAGTCCAGTCTGAGCTGGGGCTCCATGCTTAGCATGTAATGTGATGCTACTTAGGCACTAACCTGCCCGGTCGATGAGTAAAGTAGTGCAAAGTTTGTTCTTTTGTAAATTCAGTTCTGCTTTTTTCCAGTTTAACTCTCTGTATATGTATGTTGTAACATTATGCTCTGCTGTCATCATCTACAAGCTCGCCTCCTGTTCATCTTCCAAGCCGAACGACACTAGAGGAAGGGTTCGTGAACCATCCTCGAAGAAACGGACGACTATTGAAATTCTACTGCATACGCGCTGAGGACGACATCGTTCGCCAAGAGAGCCTTCAGTGCCGAAGCCCGACGGCGTGCAGCTTCTGCCAGCAACCGCTCGAGCCCAACTCCGGAGCCACTCCATCGCCCCCATGAAGTCGTCGGCACGTAAGCTCGGACGCCCCAGCCTCTGATGTATAACCTTAACCATGTGTAATTATTGAATATACCTGTTTGTTTAAACTGAGCCATACGGTGTCTCTTTGCCTCTCCGTCCCGTGTGGACCTGCGCATTATGGGGGTCATCACACTGGTGTCAGAAGTGGGGTCTCAAAAGCAAATGTCCTCTGAATGCTGTGACATTCATGACTTCAAAATTGTAATCAAAAGGGAATCACGGGACTGATTGTGGGACTTTTACCCCCATTTGAGAGGCTTGAGGCACTGGAGGGCTTGAAAAAAAAAATGACTGTATCTGAGGGAGCTCCCACTCCACAGCCGTCGCTCGGAGCAAGCATGCTGGCATTAGGAAGCGTCATTCCGACGTTTACGGGAGATAAGACAGGGGTTCCAATCTGCGATTTCTTTTCCATGCTAGAAGAGATTGGGAAAATGGGGGGGATGGTCCGATGCTCAAATGCTGGGAATGGCGAGGTGTAAGATGGCAGGAGCTGCTCATGATTTTGCATGGCGAGACGAAAAAGTAAAATCCACAAAATCATTTGCGGAATTTAAGAAGCTCGCGTTTGAGCATTTTGACACTGAACCACGTCACGTGCGAGTACAGAGGTTCCGTGACGCCGGACAGATGGTAGGGGAGGACGTGCGAACGTTTGCGTCGCGGCTTCAGCGCTTAGCGCGCGATACGTTAAGCAGGGAGGAGGAAGGAGACCAGCTTAAGAAGAAATACGCGGAGGATATACTTAAAGAGGAAATGACCGCTTTGTTCGTGGCTGGTCTGCAAGACCCCGTGCGCCGGTTCGTGCTCTCGCGCAAGCCGAGCAATTTCGACCAAGCATGGAGGCCGCATTGGATGAGGAACAAAATGAGGCGTTAACGACAGCCGCAGCGAGAGTACGCGTCATAGAGAGAGCGGTGCTCAACCCTGAGGTTGCTCTCTTGACAGAGCGGTTAGATCGCTTAGAACAGCTGCTATCTCAGCAGGTAGAATGCCAGGTTGAAGCGCGCGCTGAACAGCGCCCATTCGCTGGAAACCGGAGACCGCCACAAAGCTACAGGCGCGGTATGCGAGATTTTGAAGAAATCGTATGCTTCGCTTGCCAGGGTCGCGGACACATCGCCAGGTTCTGCCAAAACGTGCGCCGTGGGGAGCCACAAAGAGAAGCAGGCGAGACACGCCCTAAGCAAGCCTACAGCGGGGCTCCAGATACCGAGTCAAAAAACTAGTTAGTCCTCCCCAGCCTGAGGAGCGTGGGGAGGGAGCAGTAGATGATGAGGTGGTGGTAGTTTGTGTGGCCGACGAGGCATGCCCTGTTGTGCGTTGCAAGTTAAATGGTTGTTGTATGGAATTGTTGATAGATACGGGGTCAAAGGTGACATTGCTTAAGGAGAGCAGTTTTAACACGCTTCGAAGGAAGGGGGACCGCGAGGTGTTGGAAGCGTCTGGTGGTATGGCAACTAAATTTGTAGGCATAACGGGGGATCCTCTTGGCATAAGTGGACTCTACCGGTTACACTTCTCTCTCGGCGGAATTGCATTGGAGCACCCCTGCTACGTATGCCCGGACACGGTGTCTCTGCCAAACGGAGTGTCAGGTATATTAGGGCAGGATTTTTTGAGAAAAGGGAAGGTAGTAGTCTCATTCTCTGAGGAAGAGGTTAATGCGGGCGGCTCAAAAGTTCCGTTTTTGAACAGGAGAGGGGCTGAGATTCGCATTACCGATATTGACACCCGTCAAACAGTGGGATCATTGGAGAAGGTATATTCGCGGGTTGCCGTCCGGCTGGTCGAGGAGGCGGTCGTCCTTCCTTGGTAGGAGCACATTTTGTACGCGTTTGTGCCTTCAGATGTAGAGAGCGGCGCCGTGGGAGTGCTTGAGCCGGTCGACTCTCTCAGCAATGGCCTGAAGGCAGCCGCGTGCCTCGTGACAGTTAATGACGCCCACAGAGTTCCCCTACGGGTGGTTAACTGTAGCCAGCAGCCACTGAGCCTTCCCAAGAACAAAACATTGGCTTTCTTCACCTCTGCGATAGAGAAACGTGAGCCCACCGATACGGTACTCACAACTGTAGAGCATGCTAGTCCTTCGGCTGCTCCAAAGGTGTCGTTCGATCTTTCTCACGTAAAATCCAGGGAGAGGGAGGCTCTGGCTGGTTTGCTGAACGACTACTCGGAGGTATTCGCCGCGTCCAACCTGGATTTGGGCTGCTGTGGCGTTATAAAGCACAGGATAGAAACCGGCACTTCATCGCCCGTTTACCAGCGTGCGTACAGGATTCCTTACTCCCAACGTGAGGAGATGGAGCGGCAGGTGCAGGACCTGATTGATCGCGGCATTGTCGAACACTCAAAGTCACCCTGGGGAGCTCCAGCACTATTGGTGGAAAAGCCAGATGGCTCGTATCGATTGGTAGTGGACTACCGCAAACTAAATGCCGTAACTCGCATCGATCCATACCCCATCCCCAATATACAGGAGACGCTTTCTCAGCTGGGCTCTGCCAGGTACTTCACGGTAGTGGACATGGCGGCGGGATTCTGGCAGATAGCAATGGATCCGGCAGATGCCGAGAAAACGGCATTCAACACGCCCTCAGGCCACTATGAATGGAAAAGAATGCCGATGGGTCTGGCCAACAGCCCTGCTGTCTGGCAGAGAACCGCTGATGTTATCCTGGCAGGTCTTCTGGGGAGGCTGTGCTTCGTGTTTATGGATGACATTATCATATACAGTGGCAGTTTTGATAACCATTTGCGCGATATTGAGCAGGTTTTGGTGCGACTAAGAGCAGCGGGTCTCAAACTGAAGCCCTCTAAGTGCCAATTCCTCAAAAACGAGGTGAAATACCTCGGGCACGTTGTTTCACCTGACGGCGTGCGACCGGACCCTGAGAAACTAAGGTGTGTCTCGGATTTTCCATCCCCGACTAGCGTCCGCCAGGTCCGGCAGTTTCTCGGCCTGATCGGTTACTACCGAAGGCACATAGAGGAGTTCGCCAAGCTCGCTAAGCCGCTCACCGCCTTAACAGCCAAAAATGTCGCCTTTCGTTGGGACGAAAACGCGGAGAATGCTTTTGGGGCCCTGAAAAGGAAGCTAATGAGTGCACCGCTGTTACGCCACCCGGATTTTAGTTTGCCCTTCGTTATGGCCACAGATGCGTCAAAGTTCGCAGTTGGTGCCGTGCTATCTCAGGTTATCGAGGGCAAAGAACATCCCGTTGCTTTTGCTAGCCGACAGCTGAGCCCCACAGAGCAAAAGTACGGAGCTACGGAAAGGGAGTGCCTCGCCGTTGTCTGGGCAGTAAAGCACTTCAGATGCTACCTTTACGGCCGCAAATTCAAGCTAGTCACAGACTGCCATCCTCTGAAATGGGTGATGAGTGTCAGGGACCCTAGCTCGCGACTCGCTAGATGGAATCTACACCTGCAGGAATACTGCTTTGAAGTTGAGCACAAGTCAGGAAAGACACATCTGAATGCTGATGCACTCAGCCGCACAGCTGCCGTGGCAGCTATAGAAGAGTTTGTCCCCGTAGTCGACCCCGCCGAATTACGCACAGAGCAGTGCAAAGATCCTGACCTGAAGCGAATAATCGAAAGCTTAGAGGGCGCACCGTCTCATCCCGAACAGCTAGGTTATTTCATTGACAAAGACGGCACCCTGTGTCGGCGCACGAGGCCAACCAGGAAAGGGAGACCAGAGAAAACCGCTTGGGAGAGAGTCGTCATACCTCGGTTGTGGACAGAAAGGGTTCTTCGCGCGTTTCACGATGCGCCATGCGCCGGTCATTTTGGCGTAGCGAAGACACGCAGGCGTGTGGAGCGTTTGTACTTTTGGAGTGGCATGCGACAGGATGTTAGAGACTACTGTGCGAAGTGTCATTCCTGTCTCGAAAGAAAAACACCCAAGGGACGAAGACCAGCTCCAATTCAGCCGTTCCCTGAGGTTTCGGCTCCCTTCGAGCGGACAGGTATGGACATAATGGGCCCATTGCCCACGACCACTTCCGGAAACAAGTACATTTTAGTATTTGTCGACCACCTTTCAAAATACGCGGAAGCGGTAGCACTCCCAGATCAGAAGGCAGACACGGTTGCAAGAGCATTTGTCGAACAGATCGTGCTCCGACATGGACCCCCGAGGCAACTCTTGACAGATCGGGGAACGAACTTCGTGTCGCAGCTAATGAGGAGAGTTTGCGAGCTGCTTGAGATCGCTAAGAAGCAGACAACACCGTACCATCCGGCTTGCAACGGCGTGGTGGAGCGACTGAACCAAACCGTGGCCGGGTTCCTGTCGCATTTTGTTTCGCGCGACCAGCGGGACTGGGACTTGTGGCTCCCGTATGCAATGTTTGCCTACAATTCCGCAGCACACGAGAGCACGGGCGAATCGCCATTCTTTCTTCTCTACGGCCGAGACCCGGACCAGCCTAGTGAAGTGCCAGAGGGCCCCCGTCGTGTCCCATACGCTTCACTGGACGACTATAAGGTTGAGCTAGAATCGCGCTTGCAAGTGGCGAGGGACATCGCAAAGGAGTCCTTAAAGAAAGCGGCGAAGCGCAGGAAGGAGGTGCACGATCGCAGTGCTAGAGACGCGCCGTTTGATGTGGGGGACAGCGTGTACATTGAAAACTGCCAAAGGCAGATTGGGCTAGCTCGTAAGTTCCAGACGAAGTGGAGAGGACCGTGCGAGGTTGTCGAGAAGCTTTCTCCGGTAAACTTCAGAGTCCGAGACGTGAACCGGCGTTTGATAAGGATACACGCAAATCGCCTCAAGTCGGCACCGGTTCAGTATTCACGAAATGAGGAAAGGGAAAGCGCGGATTTTGATGGGGACAGAAGTGAAGCGGAGCGCGCAGATAGTTCGCAAGAAACGCCCTCTCCTGCATTTGTTCGGCAGGCGCCCGAGGTGACGGCCGGAATGCCACCGGATTTACTTCATGCATTGCTAGAAGAAGAAGCGCGCGAGGTTGCCGCGCAGATAACGCCAGGAGAGGCTCCTGCCACGAACCCTCGCGAGTCCCAAAGCAGACAAAGGGGCACAGACTTACTTAGTATGACTCATGAAGGCCGATATCCGCTGCGAAATCGGAAAGCTAAGTCGGACTAATGGCGTAAACAGAGCGGAGTTGTGAACTGGTTAGAATTGTGTAATGCCGCAGCTCATAACATTGCTATGTGCTTATGTGTTAAGTTATCGGAGTTGGTAGTTAAACCTTTCTGTCATTAAGTAACACCAGCACAGGAGAGCATGCGGAGCGCATGCAGAACCTGCCCTACTTCCTTTCGTTATCTATATTTTTGTCTGTGCCGTGATCGTGCTAGAAGTGGGAGCTCCTTTGTAACTGTGGTAAATTTAGTTCGTCCAGTTTGGACTAGAAAGGAGAGGCTTGGGTGCTGAGTTTCATGTTTATCTGTAAAAGAAGATCAGTGCTGCCCCTGGAGACGCCAGTATTGACAGCGGAGGCATATGGTGTTGTGCAGTGGTGTTGAGTGCAGCGAAAAGTGTTTTGTCGGACGCACTGTGCGAGGCGATTCAGAAAGACAAGGGGAGCTGCGTGGACTGAAATGTTCGGAGAACATTCTTCTGGAGGGTGAGCGAGTGTGACATTCCGTGTGTGCTACGAGGATCCACGTTCGACGGCGCGGCGTAGACGGAGACCCGTGACAGCGGCATCATCAATTACCCAGCCATGCTCTTTGAGTGACGACCAGAAAAACCGGTCCCGCCGCCGCCCCGGGGAATCAGGCTTTATCCTCCCCAATTTCCGGTTACATTCCAGGACAAGGGAGCTGTCAGCGGGCCAGAGCGCGCCGTACCACAGCCGACACTATGCGAAACCGCGAAGACGACATTCTTTCCCTCCCCCCCCTTTGTCGTGGGCTATCGCCGGGAAGGCACCCACAGCTTCCCAGAAGGGCCGCGACGGACACCTGTCATGGCGGACAGGCAGTACTCGCCAAGAATGTGGAAAGACAGGCGCTAGTGAATTAGCTCCGAAGAGAGAGCCTGTGTATACTCTCACTTGAGAGAGAGTGGTGGCGTTTTTGTTGTTTATTTAGTTTGTATTGTTAACAGACTCTGGGTTCGAGGCTAAGCCCAACCCAAAGGGGTGGTCCCCATCTCGCATGTTATTTTGGATTGGAGAATTGATGCTTTGGGCGGGCCACTGGAAATGACCGCCCTTAGTCCTTTGTTAATCAAGTGCTTAAAAGCACATGTAAACGGATGCAGTCCAGTCTGAGCTGGGGCTCCATGCTTAGCATGTAATGTGATGCTACTTAGGCACAAACCTGCCCGGTCGATGAGTAAAGTAGTGCAAAGTTTGTTCTTTTGTAAATTCAGTTCTGCTTTTTTCCAGTTTAACTCTCTGTATATGTATGTTGTAAAATTATGCTCTGCTGTCATCATCTACAAGCTCGCCTCCTGTTCATCTTCCAAGCCGAACGACACTAGAGGAAGGGTTTGTGAACCATCCTCGAAGAAACGGACGACTATTGAAATTCTACTGCATACACGCTGAGGACGACATCGTTCGCCAAGAGAGCCTTCAGTGCCGAAGCCCGACGGCGTGCAGCTTCTGCCAGCAACCGCTCGAGCCCAACTCCGGAGCCACTCCATCGCCCCCATGAAGTCGTCGGCACGTAAGCTCGGACGCCCCAGCCTCTGATGTATAACCTTAACCATGTGTAATTATTGAATATACCTGTTTGTTTAAACTGAGCCATACGGTGTCTCTTTGCCTCTCCGTCCCGTGTGGACCTGCGCATTATGGGGGTCATCACATGAGGCTCTGGCACGAATAGTTGCAAAATACGACGTGCGCTCTTCCAGCAAGCTGAAACAACAGCTCTGTCATAATAAACATCGTCTTGAGTGCGGACGTTACCACGGAGTTTTCAGAAATTATATAAAGCGCACTTAGGACAATAATAATTATATATATATATATATATATATATATATATATATATATATATATATATATATATATGTTATAACATATAGTATATAATATAATATATAATTTTTGAAAATGAAAAACCAACTAGCTCAGATGTCAATTCTGCTTACCACGGAGTTGTGTACAAGATCCCCCTGCAAAGACTGCGATGCATCATATATTGGTGAGTCACTAGGGACTCGGCGATGCGCGAAATGTTTCTCACAAATCGTCGGTAATAAGCGCAAAGTCCGAGGTATCTGCGCACTGCATTCTTATGGGCCGGCGGTGGAAACTATTCAATAGCAGCTGTTTTCGCGGATGTGGGCATACTACCTCTTTGCTTGCGACGTGGCCTAGGAACAGCTGCTCTTCATGGGCAAAGTGGCACTTCTTTTTCAAGGTTAGGCCAGACGTCTTGATGGCGTCTAATAGTGTTCGAGGTCTTCTGAGGTGGTCTTCAAAGTTTCGATGCGAAGACAGCAACGTCATCTAGGTATACCAGGCAAATATGCCAGTTCAGGCCTGCAAGCACTGTATCCATTTGTCACCACTTCACGCACTTCTGCGTGCGCTCCCAGACACCGTTAGAGCGTGGGGAGAGCGGTCTCGGTCACAAACGAGATGCCCTCGACTCAGCGTGGCAAGCTCAGCCGGAGACCAGCTACCAAGAGACAAGGGGGTTGGTCGTTTGGTGCCCAGCTTTCGCCGGTCTCAAGCCAGAGAATGGGTCGGAGCCAAAGGTTCACAAACAAACAACGTTTATACAGCAAAGAGACGATACAGAGGATTGAACAATCACTCTTACGAGGAGATACGAAGTGATTTACAAATACAATGCTACTCGTGCAAAGTAACAATAGAGATAACAATTCAACAATATGTTTGCACCTAAAGTGCATTAATAGAGAGAGAGACAAATAAACAAAACACAATTTGTTCACCGGGCACTGCGACAGTCCGACGACCTGAGGAGCACGACGTGGCCGATCCGCAGACTGGCACACGTTGTCTCGCTGGTCCAGGCTGGGCGAGTGGTGTTATCCCGGGAGTCGAGCGGGCGCGCTTCTCGGAAGCTTAAACGGCAGCTCGGGCTGACAGACTGCGGTTATAGCCCCTCACTTATAGACGCGGTCCTCGTGTGTTTGTTCTTCGCGCCAAGGCATGCGCGCACATACACGCAGCTTCAACTGCACAAACTCCTTCCCCCTCTCGCGCCGGGCGCCCGACCCCATTGGACGAGTGCGGACACAACCTTCCAGACATTTCTGGTTCCTTCTCGCATGCGAAGACGCCGGCACGAGAACGAAGTGGAGAGGGTATTAATTTTGCGCAGTCGAGGTCACGCCCTCTCTGTTTACGATGAGTAGAAACTACTCAGTCATTCTAGAGAAACTGACGCCGCGCGTGGCTATGTTTGCTTTGGCGCCGCGCCGGCGAACTGAGTGGAAAGGGCAGCAGCACGCACAAAGCTACGCACTCTTCGGGGGTCCTTCCCCGCTGTTTTTTTTTGTTATAATTTACCGCGCGGGGGCGCGATTGCTTACGCGCTGCGCCCTTTCTTTCTAATATGCGCCGAATTTTGTGACACCATTACTCGCTGAAATGTCGCTAGTGCAGAACAGAGACCAAATGGCCTCACCTTGAACACAAAAGATCCCATCCGGAGTGATGAATGCTGTCCTCTCGCGATCTCTTTCATCGACGTCAACTTGCCGGTAGCCGCTCTTGAGGTCCATCGAGGAGAAATACTTGGCGCTGCAGAGCCGGTCCAGTGTCTCGTCGATGCGGGGCAGGGGGTAGACGCCCTTGTTTGTTATGTTGGTCAAGCGGCGGTAATCAACGCAGAATTGAAGTGCGCCGTCTTTCTCACTAGAAGAACCGGTGCCGCCCATGGGCTGTTTCAAGGCTGGATGACGTCGTCGCGAAGCATTTCTTCCACGTGGTCCCGGATGGCTTGCCGTTCTTGCGGCGACACACGGTAGGGGCTTTGACGGAGAGGTCGGGCGTGCTGGTAGGTTATAAGGCGATGATTGCCAAATGGCGTTAGTCGGACCTTCGGCGATGACGAAAAACACTAGCTGTAGCTTCGAAGCAGATTGCCGAATTGGTCTTTTCTCTTCCGGGGCAGGGCTGGGTTGCTGTCAAAAGTGGGCGAGTTCTTTGGCCAGGCGAATATTTTGCTGATGGGGCGGAGAGAGCGAAGGAGTCTCGTACGTCGGATATTTCGTCGAAGGAAGCAATTGTCTCTCCTCTGTTAATGTGCCGGTATTCTTCGGTGAGGTTAGCAGTATTTAGGCCCGGCCATTGTGGAAATGCGCCATACCTTTTGCGGTGCTGATTACTCGGTCTAGAAACAACTGCATGTTCCAATCGATGATGGCATTAGCATTAATAGCTTTCGTGGCGCTTACGGTCCCGATAACGCTTGAACGGGTGGGACGCTCACTTCTTCCTTCGGGGCACTCAAGGTAGCTTGATCTTCCAGAATTTTCACCGAAGGGATAGCCTCGTCCGTCGAAAGCGTGATCAAATTGGATCGCAGGTCGATGATTGACTGATGCTCATTAAGGAAATGCGCAACGTACAACTGGACGAAGAAGATATAATGGTGTCCTTCGACGTCACGTCACTGTTCACCAGCGTGCCGGTCAGCCTGGCCGTCTCTAAGTGCGAAGAGCTTTTGCAGAGGGACACCGCTCTCGCTGAACGCACTCCGTTTGACGTCCCAGACCTTTCTAATTTACTCCGGTTCTGCCTCAGCAATACGTATTTTACATATTGCTCGAAGTTTTACTCGCAGACACACGGCACTGCCATGGGCGCCTCCATTTCCGTAACGACCGCAAATATTGTAAAAAAAAGCGTTACAAACGGAAGTCCTCAGTAAATTCACGCCGCAACACAAGATTTTTTACCGCTACGTAGATGATTGTTGTTGCATCCTACGCAAAGAGGACGTCTCGCGGTTACTGCAACAATTGAATTCATTCAAGCAGAGACTACAGTTGACGGTCGAATAGGAACAACAAGGCATGCTCCCGTTCCTCGACGTATTGGTACAAAGCAAGGGCGATGGACTCTCCTTCAAAGTATACCGGAAACCAACGTACACAGGAAAGTACTTATGGAAAAATTGCAGCGCAGCAGTAACAAATACGAGACGAGAAGGACGCAAACACAAGCGCTTGTGTTTGCGTCCTTCTCGTCTCGTATTTGTTACTGCTGCGCTGCAATTTTTCCAGTATGCAGAACCAACTAGCCAGTCACTATGTTTTAAAGTAATATTTTAATTCGAATCACCCGATTGCCCACAAAAGATCCGTTGTATCTTTGGTGACACGTGCGACACGAATCTGCAAAGAAAAGGACGATTTGCCAGCCGAACTTCAAATGATACTCCAAGAACTTTCGTCCAACGGCTATCCCAACCATTTTGTGAAAAGGATCGAAAAACATATTTTGCAACCGAGCTCTTCCAGTCGTAAGGTTTTCACCGCCACTGCTGGAGTTCCGTACGTACGGGGTATAAGCGAAGCTTTATCCCGTATTTTTGCCAAGTATAACCTACGCATCGGACACGTGCCTTCCAGCAAACTTCGAAGTATGCTGGTGAATGTCAAGGACCCTCTGCCAGATAACCGCTTTCCCGGCGTTGTCTACCGAATGCCGTGCGGTGATTGTAACCATGTTTACATAGGCGAAACGGAAAAATCCCCCAAAGATTGAAAGAGCATCAGTGCGATGTTGATAACCATAAAGTGGCTTCCAATGCGATTGCCGAGTACACGCACGAAAAAACGCATGATATCGCCTGGGACAACGCCACAATTCTTTCCAAAGAGCGGAACCTGACGACACGCCTTTTGCTATAATCATCATTCATCCAGACGACACCTGATACTATGAACCGGAAGGAAGGGACGATGCCACCCGTGTAGATACAGTCATTACGTCATATTCTGCGCATTTAAGTTTCGACCACTGCCATTTTAGCCTCAATGTGAACAAGGAACCCGTACGGGTTCCCAAACGTCAATTTGTTTTTACTTTGACGTGGTCAGGGACTCTAATCTTTTGCTTTAACTAATGCCTGACCAGACGAACTTTCGTCGAACCCTTGACTGTGACCTTCCTCGTACCGCGGCTTCGTAGCTGCGGCGAGACGACGCAAAGCGCGAGGCTAACAGCGATGGTGAGCGCGAAAGGCGGTTCGGCGAGTACTCTCGACGCAGGTACTCGCCGATTTCTTGCGGACGTTGGCCGAAGCGTGGTCGTGGGGCGTCAACGGCAAATCCAGGAGGACGGATACGTTGTTACGGGCAGTTATGAATAAGAATAAGTCCTCCAGGTGTCGCATTTCGTGGGGCTTGAGTGTAGCTCGTAGGCTGGGCGGGCAAAGGCAGGGACGCGGCGTTCTGGTACAAGGGGCTCATCTCGGAGAGGTCGTAAAGGGTGTCCTTGGGGCCGAGAAGTGCGTACTGCAGTTGCGTAGGTCATGGCCTGGGGTTCTGTGGCCGTTGAGGCGCCAAGAGCCTGTTGCACGTCTTCCTGTACGACATCCATGAGTTTCGTTGCTTGTGTCTGTGGGGAGGATGGCAGTAATCGGCGTAGCTCCTCGCGGACGATTTCACGGAACACTTCCCGCAAGTGGTCGCTGGTGGTGGTCGTCGTGTCCGGGCGGATTGCACAGACTGAGGAAAGGTGATTGTGCTGCTGAGCCCGGACGTCGAGGGTCTTCTCGATGGTGCAGCTTCTTGCGTGAATTACTCGACGGTTCTTGGCGGCTGCCGGACGAGGCTGGTAAACAGTTGTTCTTTGACGCCGTGCATTAAAAACTGAGCATTCTTTTCTTCAGTTATATCGCGATCAGCGCGGCTTCACTTCTTCCACGTAATCGCGTACGGGCTCATTCGGAAGCTGGATCCGGGAAGGGAGGAGTCGTTCGGCTCTGTCTTTCCTCACGATAGTGGTGAATGTCTTCAAAAGTTCACTCTTTAATAGCCTTCATATCTTTAAGGAAGACTCGTGGTTTCCATACAACGCGGGTGCTGAGCCCTCCAGTGCGAAAAAGACGTGCCCTATTTTAGCCGCAGTGCCCCAATTGTTGAATGACGCCACGTGCTCAAATTGGTCCAGCCATTCTTCGGGGTTTTCGCCTAGGGATCCATTGAAAGTTGGCAGCACACGCGGTTGCTGCAGTCTGATCGTAGTCAACATGAGTAAAACACGTTTTTGGGCAAGTTGGTAACATTCTTGATTCATATTGCAGCGAAGAAGCACACACACACAGAGAAGGAACACGCAAAAAACACGGACGAACGCTGCTTACACAGAAAGAAGGGCCCACTGCAGAAGAAATATACTTGAGTAAAGCACGTTTTTGGGCAAGTTGGTAACATTCTTGATTCATATTGCAGCGAAGAAGCACACACACACAGAGAAGGAACACGCAAAAAACACGGACGAACACTGCAATTTTTTTTACACAGAAAGAAGGGCCCACTGCAGAAGAAATATACTTGAGTAAAACACGTTTTTGGGCAAGTTGGTAACATTCTTGATTCATATTGCAGCGAAGAAGCACACACACAGAGAAGGAACACGCAAAAAACACGGACGAACGCTGCTTTTTTTTTACACAGAAAGAAGGGCCCACTGCAGAAGAAATATACTTGAGTAAAACACGTTTTTGGGCAAGTTGGTAACATTCTTGATTCATATTGCAGCGTGTTCCTTCTCTGTGTGTGTGTGCTTCTTCGCTGCAATATGAATCAAGTAGTCGACATCTTTGGCGAGATAGCGGTGCTCGGAACAGCGTCGTTTCGCTATCTGGCGTGGTGACGCAAGCTTCTAAACTCAGGCTGCTCTGCCTGGGCCCGAATTACGGAACTCGCTCCAAAGTTGTAGAGCGTTACGTCAAAATGACGACAGCATGACGACAAGGCGAGACGTCAACGCGTGACGGAACGCGGAATCAACCAATGGCTAGTAGGGTGCCGCCCCGGTAGAGTTTATTTGCACGACAAGAGGCCAATTTGCACGGCAAGGGGCCGTATGCTAACTTTTTTATAAGAATACGCAGTGAATAAAATAAACATTGTTTTATTCTTTCATAAAAGTGTATTTCACTCTCACTGCCATGAAGTAAAACAAGAAGGACATTCACTTTTGCAAATAACTGCTTTCGTGGGTAAGTTTTGTTGCCATGAGGGCGCGCTGGCAGATGTAAACACTGAACATGGCGGCCTTCTAAAAAACAGCTGATCCCACGGCTAGTTCCTGCTTTTTTACGCGTCGTCTGAAATCAAGGTTCTATTTGGTTGTCCAAAGTGAGCGGATAACAATTATCGAAGCCAGTGAAGGTCACGGGCCTCCAGAAAGGAACCTGCACGAAACGTCGGGCCCGAAAATCGACGAAGACAACTTGAGGTAAGCCTGTGTTATTGGTTTAAAGATGCCACATGCCAAGTATATGATTTGGGTTCTGTTTCTTTCACTTTAGCAAATACAAGGCGTCCACGAAGCACGGCACCAACTTTTTTGGCTTCATAAACGTCTGGCACAAATGATTCAGTTGGGAAGGAGCAAGAACCAAGCAAGGCGGTTGGGCGCACGCTAACAACCTTGCTCGTTTTCGGTCGTTCTTGGCTGTGCTATAAGTTGCTGCAGCGCAGCGCACGCATATGTTCCTGTAAAAACATATTAGCCCGAACTCAGAGCAAAGGTTTTTCCCTGTTATTCCCTGCTTTCGAAAAGAGGAGCAGAAACTATTCCCTGTTTGTTTTCCCCGCTGTGTTCGCTGCTGCAATTCTCTAAGCGGGAATTATAGTCTCGATATGGCGCCAACACGAAGAATGCCGAGCGAGCAAGAGCTTATCATAATAGAGTTTGTGGAGAGCCATCCGCTCTTGGCTCGGGCTTCTGCCGACCTAACAAACTCATACACAGCTGTTGAAAAGCGCGAGCTGTGGATCCAGCTTGCGTCGATTCTCAACAACAAGGGGTCGGCCGTTTAAAAACATGATGTCTTTGCTTTGCGCCTTGCTAGCACTATTTATTCCATCTGTGGTGTATTTTAGTCTCGGAGGAGGTGCAGGAATGCATAGACAAGTGGTTGAGCATTATTGATTGCTTCTCTTTTGCTAGTGCTCTTTTAGTTTCATGGTTTGCCAGTACCAATCAGCCGCACCTTTTACCCTGTTACAGCAGAGGAGATGAACGGGGAGCCTCAGCAAGTTGTCGACAAGACACACGGAGCCCCACAGACCGTGAGTTGGCTTTCCATTATTCAAGCTCCATACTACCCTTTCTGGCAGCTGATTGAAAGTAATAGCACTATACTCTCTGGCAGCATTTGCAGCAGTAGCCAAAATACTGCAGTGATTCTACAGTACACACAAAACTATCTCTCTGTGGCTTTGCCACGCAGTGCAGAATGTTTATTTCTCTTGCAGTGAGGCTGTGACATCTCCTAGCAGTCTAGCAAATGTGCACATGAAATATGCTACTACAATGCTGCCCAAGATTGCTGTCCTGTATATTTATGTCAAGTCCTCTAACACATTGTACCAAATGTTTTGCGTATTCCACCACGTGATGAGCACATTTTCTTTCCCGACAGCTACAACGGTGCCCTCGCCGCAGCCCTCACCAGAGCCCCCACTGCAGCCCTCAACGCGTGCCACGCCTAGCCTTCTTGGGAAGCGACGGCGAGACGATGGGGCCAATAAGGTGCTGCGCCAGATGCTGTACGAATCGCATCGTTTGGATTCCCTTACTGACGCCCGGAACCGCCAGGACGCTGCTTTTCAGCAAAGCATGCTGGAGGTGTGTACTCGCTGCGCACACTGCACTTTGAAGAGTCGAAGCCGTCACCTGAAGCATGAATATCAGTGCTCTCTTTTGAGCACCTCTACTTCTGTTTTGACGCCTCTTGTGGGAGGTGGTTGGGACAGCTGAGTTTATGAAACTGACACGAGTCTTCTACAGCCATACTTTGTCCAAAATATCCCAGCACCTGAAATTTTACATAAAGCTTAAGCGAGATCTCAAAATTGGTTGTCAGTAATAATTTGTAATTGGTAGTATTTTTACATGCAGGCCATATGGGAGGTGACAGATGCTGTGCAGGCGTCAAATGGTCAGCAAGAGCTGCTCATCCAGAATGTGAACCTACTGACGCTAATCTCACAAAAGCAGCTTGAGCCACCTGCACCACATTGAATTGTTCATATTTATGTGCATTATTTGCTTGTTTTTATTTTTATGAAAGAACATCTTCATATGTTTATATTTATTCAAGAACATTATTTACTTCTCTGCCAGGTGCAGACTCATTGAACTATTTTTAGTTTGCTTGTTAAAATTTCTGTTTTATGTGTTTGTTTATTTACATTGTCTGCTTCTCTGTCAGGTTTCTGTTTTTGTATTTATTCAAGATCATCTCTGCCATGTGCCATTGCATCATTTTTTTATTTCTTGTAAGCTCTGCAGGCCCGGATGCTTCACACTGTTTATTTTCTTCCAGTTATGTAATTTAAGCTCTGCCAGGTGTGAAAGCCTCCTATACTCTTTTATTTCCCATTCATTTCAAATGTTTACCTGCAGCTGTGGCAGGTGCACAAGGTGCAATTTCTAGTGCTTGTTTTCTTTCATTGCAATATCTGGGCAAGTGCAATATGTGGGGCAAAGTTGTTCTGAAGTGACTGTAGTTATGAAGGGCATCATAATATGGGGATTCTGGATAAATTTTGAACACTTCGATTTTGTGTCTGTTAAGGTTGTTTGCATGTTCCTGGGTCGTTTTTTTTTCGCATTACTTTTCCTGCTTTTCCGTAAAGTGTCCATTGTGTGCATTGTAACATGTTCTATCCTCAGTAGACACGAGGAAAAATGAGGCTTGCCAGCATTCGTCCAAAGTCGCTTCTGAACTAGTGTTGAATGCAGGCAAAAAAAAATTTGGCGGATGCTTGAGCTCCGCCTTTAAAGGTATGATGCAACAATGTTAATGTCTCTCGTTTGTGGGTCCCTTTACAACTTCAAACGCAGCCATGTTGGCATCATCGTCTGTGATACTCGTGTGTCTTTTACACGTAACATGATTTTTTAGTCCAGTAAAATCTACGAAGAGCAATGTCTTGTGTAGCACTTGCTGTGCATTCCACGAGTTATGTAATGTGTTTCAGCAAAGTGCAAACCAGGGCTACATCGGGCCTACAAGTATGCACAACATGCCAAACCTGTGATTACTAGCATTCAAGCTGGCAGTCAAGATGAAGCTTTTTTTTTTAAGGGGCAAACAGCGTGTAAGACTTAGACGGAAAGCAAAGAAAACATAGGACGAGTGCTCATCTTGTGTTTCCTGTGCTTTCCGGCTATGTCTTTCGCACTGTTCGCCTTAAAAATGTACAGCCAACTCGCCCGTTTGGCCACAGTGTAAGATACAACTGTTCTTGTGCAATCTCTGCTCAGCACTCGACAAGGCATATGCAAATCACTGTTGATGCTGCATGCTTTTGTTTCCCTGCTGTGTGTTACAGTTGGGAAACTAGTATGAACAGCTGTGGCGAAAAAAATTATTGTGACCAATGAATAAACGTGGTGCAAAAACAAACGCTTTACTGGTTCCTAGCAGTCTCCACACCACACTTTTCCCTCGTGCACATTCATCAAACACATAGTGACCACAAGCAACTGTTTGCCTAAATGGGCACGTCGACGTCAGCAACGGCGAAAGACGGTGTACAAGGATGCATTTCACTTGTTGGACGAGCTGTTTCGGCGTGTATTTCGACTTGAGAAGGAGAAAGTGCAGTAGCTGTGTGGCAAGCTTTCTGATGCACTGAAAGGCGTACTGGTGACCACTGCCGGTGGAGCAGCAGTTGGTGTGTGCACTTCATATCTTGACACTGGAGGCTTTCAAGCACACGTAAGAAAAAGTAATTTACAAATGCTGGAACGTGGCTACCAGTGGCCAAGGGCATCATATCACACAGGGGCTCACGCACTAACAGAGGGCAATGGCACTGCCCGTAGCAAGAGTGGCTACGACAACTCGCCATGCCAGCACGGCGAGTCATTGCAGCCACAGCTGCCAGATGGTCTAGGGCTTACTGCCGGTGGTGCTGCTATTGCCGCTGCTGCTGTCGCCGCACCATCTGCAGGTGTGCTTGCCTCTGCGGACGGGTTGTGCCAAAGAGGCCAATTATACTGTCTCGCATGGCTCTACCACGCAGGTAGGTCATGCGGGATCCTGTCCCCGCCAAGTACCCGGCAAGCAGAGGTGGTCCATTGTTGTCAGGGTCATCAGTAGTTTCGTCTTCGTCTGCAGCCAGGGCTTCTTCAAGACAGATGTTGTGCAACGCAGCACACGCTGCAATGATGACCACCGCCCGCTCCGGCTCGTAGTGGAGTGTCCGTTACCTTTGAAGGCACCGGAAGCGGCTTTTGAGAACACCAATGCAGCGTTCCACAACACATCGCATTGAGGCGTGTGCTGCGTTGTACTGCCCTTCTGCGGTGTTTGCACCAGGATGCCCTGAGACTGGTGTGAGCAGCCACGGCTCCAGTGGATATCCACTGTCTCCTGCACGACCAAAATTTGCAGTGAAGTGTGTTGTTGCCTATGTAATAAATGATTCATATCAAGCAGCTCAAAGCCAGTATGCTGAACCAGAATTCATAGGCATGCAGAATATTCATGACTAAGGGGTACTTCTGTAAGCACAGCCTTCTAGGTTAATGATGTACTGTGATATCTTACACGACAATAACGATGTGCACACCTCTTCTGCCTTGGTGTTTTACGCTTGAAATACGATTCTCTTTATAACAATGTTTCTTGTGCCTCTGCACCAGCAGTAACAGTAAATACACAAAAATAAATACGATACATCATATTATTGCATGTCATCCATGTTATAACCCGCCTCTTTTAGGTATGAGCCACTGCTGTAGCTTAATACGTGCTGTCGAAGTGCTGCTTACCCAGAAGAAACTCTCCATCCTCCAGCAGCCCGTGCTCCACCTTCCGACGCAGCCGTGAGTAGCGCCAAGAAAAGGCATCGTGACAAGACCCCGGGCAGCGAGGGTCGACCGCAAGGATCTTCATGTCTGCGTCGCAGATCTGCGAGAAACACAGGCAGACAATCTTGGACGTGAACTTCCACTGTCGAGGTCGCGGCTTTCGAACCCATGCGGTCAGAAAGCCAGTCAACTCACGATCATGGTGTTCATCGCGTAGTATCCTTTGCGGCTCCAGAATGCTGCCCGGTTTGCTGGGTCTCCCCGCGGCGCTTTTATGGCAATCAGCGTGCCGTCGACGCAGCCGACGACGCCGGGGATGGTGCCGCGGGGAAGGAAGGTCGCCTTCGCTGCAGCTTTTTCCTCGGGGTGCGCCGGGAAACGCACCCATCCCTTCTGTGCGCCGACTTTGCAGATGGCCTCAGCCACACGCCGCACGCACTTGCTCACCGTCGGTTGTGCGAGGCCGACGGTCTGCTCGTTGCCGACGCACACTTGAAAGCCCCCGGAGGCAAAAAAACGGAGAGCGCACAGCATCTGCCGCCGCACCGACAAAACGCTCGTCCGTACGCCTCGCAGTTCGTCTGCAAGTTCGCCGCACAACCACTCCACTTTCTCCTTATCGAGTCGAAATAACCGACGGAACAGCTCGTCCGGCAAGTCATACGCGTCCTCGTACACCGTCCTTCGCCGTTGCTGGCGCCGACGTTGCCGCCTCCGCCACCAATAAACAGCAGACGACGCCGCCGCCATTTTCCCTCTAAAACTCTGTAGACCGACTCTTCGCGGTCGCAAAAAACAGTCTAAAACCGCGGGCATAATTAGGTGTTCAACGTCATGCGTTTTTTCTTGTCCGTGACGCCATTGCAGCTTCCCGTGACGCAACTTTTCAAAATGGCGCCGGCGACCAATAGGAGCGGGCATTTTAGAGCGCTCTCAATTGTAGAGCGGTCGGAGCGAGTTCCGTAATCCGGGCCCTGGAGACGTCGGCTAGCTCGGTGAGCTGCTGGCTCTTTTTCCGGTGCTAAGCGCCGACGGCTGGCGTCACGACTTAAAGGGGGTGTCCATACATGGAAGGCTGCCTCGCACCTCTACTAGATCCCACGAGGTGGTGACTGCAGTAGGAGAGCAGAAATGCTGCGAAAATGGTGTCTAAACAAAATCTTATTTGGGCTGAGTAGCTCCCACAAAGAACTGAATCACTCGGCGGCGGCGTAACGACAAGCGTGCTCGGCGGTCATCGATCGGAATGCCCGCCGCTGTCGGCCGCGCTCAGTTTGAAACTTATAGTGAACTTTTGAGATAAAGCATGCGAAGTTACTAGAGCAATCTGGAGCAAAATAGAATCAGCTCTGCCTGGATGCGATCAATCGAGATAAATATGGTTGTGTCTTGCATCGTAAACGAAGCGATAAAGTGGCATGCTGTCAGCTTTGAAGAATGAACAAACGCTACAAAGATTTGCGGCAATATATCGAGCCACCTCTGCCTACCATCCGCAGACCAATGGCCTCACCAAGCAATTTCACTGCACCCTCGGGGACATGCTCTTTATATGTATGTTGCATCCAACCACTCGAAACGGGTTCTCGCCCTTCCTTATGCGACTTTTGCCTACGCCGCTCAGCAGTCCGTCCCGTGCTGGCGTCTCTCCCTTCTTTCTTCTTTACGGCCGTCATCCGTCTGCTACAAGAGACAGCATTCTAACATACCAAACTGGCGCCTCCGATTATATACTCCTGTTTCCGAAGCCGCGCAACACACAGACGATTGTCACCAAATCGCCCGGTCACTTAAGACTGGCACCCAGCATTGTCAAAACTTCCGCCATGACAACACTCACACCCCATCGCACTTCTCTCCTGGCACACTTGTGCATTTCTGGATACCGACAAGTACTCCTTGACTGTCCTCGAAATTTCTCTCCAAGTACAACGGTCCCTACCGCGTCTTTGCCGCCACGTCCGCGACACAATTCACATCCTGCGTCTCTAGCCTTACTAGAACCCCGCAATCTTACAGTCGCCGTTAGTCACCAGGATGGCTCTTCCCTCCGGAGGTGATTGCAAAGAAGATGACACAGACAAAGCAGATGACTCATGACAACTAAGAAGGTGGCCCTGTGTCTCATCTGTATTGCAATCGCCACAGAATGTCTGTGCCCGACCTGGTTTGCCTTCAGACTTTTTCGCCGCTCCACCCATCTTCCCAGCATTTTAGAATAAACCCCCGCCTTACAATGCAAGAAATGATCTGTCTGCCAAAACGTGTACTGTCAGGCAGGCATTAGGGAATCAGGGAGTAGACGACCGTAATGTAAAAATAGTGAAGGACATTCATAAAATTGGTAATAATTTTTCAATAAGGACGGGTGTTAGGCAGGGAGCCACGGTATCTGCAATGCTCTCGAAAAATGTTTTCTTGCGACATGTGGTTTGCATCCACTACGAATCGATTGCTGCGAAATGTCTTGGAACATTGATTGCTTAGTCGCCAGTCCCCAGTTACTGAAACTATCGAAATAATTTAGATAGTGCGCGGTCTTCAAAATGCATGTATCTAGCCATGCCTCTTGTCTTAGTTTGTAGCTTCGGTATTGACGTGTTGATGGCCTCTCTACACTGTTGTTGGGTTGTTTCATTTTTTTAACACCAGAGGGACATACCTGTGCGCTATTTTTGAGCTTGGTTGTTGAAAAAAAGAAGTTGGCGTCCCCGCTACTTTATTGACTCGTTTGCTGCGTCTCGAGCATGGCGTCCCGACAGAAGAAAGCCCCCACGTGCGAGGAAATTCTCGAGCTGGTGTTCCACAGCGGTGATGAAAGTGACTGTGGTGACGATCCAGAAGCTACCTCGGACCAAGAAAGTGACGACGATGAGAGTGACGGTGGAGTAGCACTTAAGATGCCCGTCTGCTTCAAGATCTTCCACACTCGCAAGGTACACTGAGTGCAGTGCTTCCGGAAATCATTCCCAAACAAAATAAATCAAAGTGTTCACGACGGAGGCAAGAGCCGGAGTTATGGAGGTTTTTTTACAACGCCATACGCGGCAGTCCGTGGCGCCGAAGGTTGCTCGGAACAGCTCGCGGGAACGGCCGTCGAAGCCGCTGAAGCGAATGGGTTAATAGATCAGTGTGTTACGAATCATATATTATCTAGGGTTCTATGGGGTGTGTTCTTGTTTAAGATACCACCTAATTGTATTTTGCTTTTTTTCCAGCGGCAATAAGGAAAGAAAAACATACCAGCTGTCCCAAAATTCGGCGCATATTAGAAAGAAAGGGCGCAGCGTGTAAGCAATCGCGCCCACGCGCTGTAAAATAAATCAAAACAGCGGGGAAGGACCCCCGGAGAGCGCATGACTTTGCGTGTGCTGCTGTCCTTTCCACTCAGCTCGCCGGCTCGGCGCCAAAGTAAACATAGCCACGCGCGGCGTCGATTTCTCTAGAATATCGAAGTATTTTCTACTCGTTGTCGACGGAAAGGGGGGTAACCTTGTCAACGCTAAAGTTATACCCTCTCCACTTCTCTCTTGCGCCGATGACTTCGCGTCGCGAGAATGACCCAGATTTTTCTGGAAGGCGGTTTCCGCGCTTGACCAATGGGGTCGTGTGCCCGGCGCGAGAAGGAGAAGGAGCCTGTGCAGTTGATACTGCGTGTATGTGCGCGCCTGTCTTGGCGCGAAGAACAAACAGACGCCATCTGCGCCAATAAATGAGGGGCTTACAACCGCTGTCTGTTAGCCCGAGCCGCCGTTTAAGCTTCCGAGAAGCGCGTCCTCTCGACTCTCGGGAGAACACCACTCGACCAGTCACGAACCAGCGAGGCAACGTGTGCCAGTCTGCGGATTGGCCCCGTCGTGCTCCTCAGGTCGGCGGACTGTCGCAGGGCCCGGTGAACAAATTGTGTTCTGGTTATTTGTCTCTCTCTGCGTAAGTGTACATTAGCAGCAAAGATTCTGTTGAATTGTAATCTCTCTGTATTGTTACTTTGCACGAGTAACATTGTATTTGTAAATCACTTCGTATCTGCTGGTAAGAGTTATTGTGAAATCCTCTGTATCGTTTCTTTGCTGTATGAGCTTTGTTTCATTTTGTGAACCTTTGGTTGCGACCCATTCTCTGGCTTGCGACCGGCGAAAGCTGGACACCAAACGACCAACCCACTTGTAACTTGGTAGCTGGTCTCCGACTGAGCTTGCCATGTTGAGTCGAGGGCATCTCTTTTGTGACCGAGACCGCTACCCCCCGCTCTCTAAGGGTGTCTGGGAGCGCACGCAAAAGTATGCGAAGTGGTGACATATTCTGGCGTCCGCGACAGGACGTTTGGTGCTTTGTAAGCTCAGAAAATGGAGAAAGAGTCGGAAGGAGTTTACGAAGAGGTCGTAAACGAGTGTTTAGCAGCAGAGCGATATAGTGAGGTGCCGCGCTGAACCGGTTGGAGAGGTTCACAGGGCAGAGGTTATGTGCTGCATCTGAAAAGTTCAGGCTCAGAATGAATTTCAAGGCGATAGCCGAGCTAGGCCTTCAGAAGGGTCTGAAGGGAGCTGAACTTGTTCAGTGAGTGGAGCAAAAATGGAAAGAGGTTCGAGAAGAGAGAGAAAGAGAAAGGTAGTGCGCTAGAGAAGCCGCCGAGGGAGACAAAGGGAACGAGAAGAAAGAGATAGATAATGACAGAAGAGACGAGAAGCAGCAAACCTCGCCTTGGAGCGATAAAGAGAATTCCAAAGTGAGTATGCAGTCCTTGCGAGGAAGAGGGCTGAAGTTCGGCGTTTGAACAACGTCAGGGAGCCTGCGAAGCTTATTCCCGGAGAGGCCGGGTGGAAGACTAACGAGTCTGATTTGTCGGCAACCACGGAATAGGTTGTAACTAGCTCCACTAGTGAGAGTTTGGTTGAGGAACAGCCAGTTCCCGCAGCTAAGATTGAAGAGGGTGAGGACCAGACCAGAGTGTCGCTTCCTCAGGAATGTGAGAGTGTAGCTACTACCGAGGTAGTAGGCACTAAAGAGAAGGGCAGCCTGGCGCTTCAGTCAGCGGGCACCTTAGGGCAGGCGCCTGAAGGTAAGGAAGAAAGCAGGACCTTCACCGAGAAATCAGAGTACTGCACGCCTGATTTTTGTAGTAGTGACTGGGAGAAAGAACAGTCAAATGTCAAAGATTGCGAAAGCTCCGACGCACATGCAGTTGAGGACAGCACCTTCAGGGAAGAGCCGGAATCTGTTCCCGGTGAACCCTCGAGCAGCGAGGAGGCCATTCCCGATGAGGAAAGCGAGGTGCCTTCTTCTTGTGGGGAAGCCGAATGTGCGGTAGAAGGAAAGCCTTTTTGTGACAGCACTGAAAGTGACCATCTGAAGGAAGGAATTGAAGAACAATTGAGTGCAAGTGAGGAGAATGCGCCTCCAACCTCTGGTGAGCCGTGACCTCAGCACGCTACACGACGCAAGGTCAAATAATGGACCACAAAGAAAACATCTAGCCGAGAAGAAAGTTCAGTCCTCGAAGAACAAAAGGGGACTAAACCAGT
Organism: Amblyomma americanum; assembly: GCF_052857255.1. Lineage (NCBI taxonomy): Eukaryota > Metazoa > Arthropoda > Arachnida > Ixodida > Ixodidae > Amblyomma > Amblyomma americanum. The sequence goes on along the minus strand of NC_135498.1, from coordinate 224,783,482 downwards.
GGCTTCATGGCGAGAACTAATCACGAATGATGCAAATGAAAAGGAAACGGCCTTGCTACGAAGAAGAATGAGGAAGGAAGCAAGACGAAAGAGAACCAAGCTGAAGACAGCTCATTCGGGTGCAAGCAAGCTGCACGAACATCGCAGCAAAGTTAGAAAGAAGTTGAGACCAACGAGCCCAGCTTTCAGAAGGGACTCAGTGTGGAAGCGGAAGCGCAAACAGAAGAGCGCATGCCGAGAAGAAGAAACACACGAAACGTGGAGCCGTCATGAGCGAACTGGCGTTAAATCTGTCCGCAACAGACGTGGTAGCCGAAGGAAAAGAGGAAGGGCTCGAAGTCTGAGCAGAAACACTCAGAGGGGTACGAGTGGAGAGCTTAGCCAAAACCGCGTTCGGAAGAAAAACCTCTGTAGAAAAAGGAAAACGAGAACGCGCGACAGGAAGAAAACCCAGAGTCGCGTGCGAAAGAGAATCAAAAGCGCGACCGAAACTTGAAGGAAGCAGTCCCGTCCCCAGCGCACTGTGTAGGCCGAATCTGGAAGAATAGGCGCAAGCATGCATCGAACTTGAATACTCCCTATTTGTGTCGTGTTAATGTATTGCCGTGTGATGGCTTGTATTGAATTTTGCCAATTGTCAAGTTTTGTGTGCGTGAAGACATAATTGTATTGATGTGTGTATGTTGGCATTCGTAATTGAGTCTGTGAGCGCAAACATGTGCGTGCGAATTTTGTGTTTTGTGAATATTGTTGCACAATATTCTTAAAGGAAGGGGCATTGTCACAAAATTCGGCGCATATCAGAAAGGGCGCCGCGCGTGAGCAATCGCGCCCGCGGGCTGTAAAATAAAACAATATAACAGCGGGGAAGGACCCCCTGAGAGCGTCCTTCCCCGCTGCTGCTGTCCTTTCCACTAAGCTCGCGGGCTCGGCGCCAAAGTAACCATAGCCACGCGCGGCGTCGATTTCTCTAGAATATCGGAGTAGTTTCTACTCGTTGTCGGTGGAAAGGGGGTAACCTTGTTTAGTGCTAAAGTTATACCTTCTCCCCTTCGCTCTTGCGCCGATGACTTCGCGTCGAGAGAATGACCGAGATTTTTCTGGAAGGCGGTTTCCGCGCTCGACCAGTGGTGTCGTGCGCCCGGCGCGAGAAGGAGAACTGATGCAGTTGATACTGCGTGTTTGTGCGCGCGTGCCTTGGCGCGAAGAACAAACAGACGCCATCTGCGCCAATAAATGAGGGGCTTAAAACCGCTGTCTGTTAGCCCGAGCCGCCGTTTAAGCTTCCGAGAAGCGCGTCCTCTCGACTCTCGGGAGAACACCACTCGACCAGTCACGAACCAGCGAGGCAACGTGTGCCAGTCTGCGGATTGGCCCCGTCGTGCTCCTCAGGTCGGCGGACTGTCGCAGGGCCCGGTGAACAAATTGTGTTTTGTTTATTTGTCTCTCTGCGTTAGTGCACTTTAGCTGCAAAGATTCTGTTCAATTGTAATCTGTCTTTATTGTTACTTTGCACGAGTAGCATTGCATTTGTAAATCGCTTCGTATCTGCTCGTAAGAGTGATTGTGAAACCTCTGTATCGTCTCTTTGCTGCATAAACTTTGTTTTGTTTGTGAACCTTTGGCTCCGACCCATTCTCTGGCTTACGACTGGCGAAAGCTGGGCACCAAACGACCAACCCCCTGTCACTTGGTAGCTGGTTTCCGGCTGAGCTTGTCACGCTGAGTCGAGGGCATCTCCTTTGTGACCGAGACCGCTTCCCCCACACGCTCTAAGGGCGTCTGGGAGCGCACGCAAATTGCTCGAAGTGGTGACACCAGCTCAATAAATTGTATAAATTGTCAGTGTTCATTGGCGTTGACGCTGACAGCCTTCTAGATGCCGGTGATTTTGAGAAAAGGAAGGACGCATGCGCTATGCTCTTAGCGGCTCAGCTGCGGCGGAGGATATGGCGCGGCCACTCGCACAAAGAGAAGGAGCAATGGAAGAAGACGAGTGGTGGTGAAAAATATTTATTAATTATAGAGGGAGGTATTGGGGGTCGTGACCTAAAGGGTCCCGCCCTTACAACCATTAGGTGGGATTCCTAGTCAGGCACTTCATTGGCGGTTGCCGGAGCCCAGGCGCGCTGTGTTAAGGCCCTGTGGGCCTCGTGGGTGCAGCAGCCGGAAGGGGTCGCCTCCCTGTCCTCTCGGGTGGGGTTTCGGATAGGGGGTAGGGATGGGTTCTGCTGGCAGGTCCACACTATGTGGTAGGTGTCAGACACCTCCCACAGTGTGAGCACCGCCCGTCGAATTGAGGATTGAAATTCTTTAGAGTTGCCGGGCACAGCATCGTGCTAAAGAGCAGGTGCAGGAGTACCTGCTCGTTGCCTTCCCCAGCCCTTTGCACGGGGTGGGAAGAGTTTGATGCGTGGATTTGTAATAATCGCATATTTTCTTAAAAGTGTAAACCGGATTAAAATCGGAGTCCTGGTCAGCGTCGGGTCCAGTGGGAAATCCCCGGAGAGAGAGCGCGCGGGCTGCGGCGTCGGCTGCTTCGTTTCCGTGGAGGCCTTGGTGACCTGGAGCCCAAACGAGAAATCGGTGCGCAGGATCCGAGCCTCGGCTAGAATTTTGATAGATGCGATAAGCCAAGGGAGCAGCCCACCCTTGCTCGACGTTTCGACAAGCCCCTCGCGAGTCGGTGATTATGTATTTAGCGGAGGATTCGGAGGCTGGCAGAGCGATGGCAACCTCTTCTGCGTGAATTGCTGACTGGGCCTTGAAAGTAAGGCCGCCTCCTGTTTTGCCCTCGTGGACGACCGCGGCCGTTTACCATCCCCTGTGGTCCGGGCCGGAGGCGTCCGCGTAGAAGACTCCTGGTTTGCTCCCAAAATGGCGGTCCAAGGCTTCCGCCCGCGCCAGGCGCCGGCCATTATGGTTCTCTTTGGACATGGTGGGGAGAGGCCGCACGTGGGGGGCGCGTCTCCAGTGTACGCGAAGGCGGCATCTCTCCTCTGTGAATTGGGTGTGCTGGATGTCAAGACGGGCTAGAAGGCGGCGACTCGACCCTGTACTTGTGAGACGAATGTATTGGTTGATGAGGTGGGGTTCCCGAAGCTCCCTGAAAGTGTTCGCCACCCCCCGTGCCATGAGATGGCTGGTAGAGGTAGAGACCGGGAAGTCCAGTGCTCATTTCATGATTTTGCGGAGGATGACCTCGATGGCATCCTCTCCCTCTTTGCGCAGGTGGAGGTAGGGAGTCGAATACAAGATTCAACTGGTCACAAATTCGTTCACCAGCCGTAAGGCGTCTTTGCATCGTAACCCACCGCGCTTTTTGGAAACCAGGCAGACTATGCAGCCCACCTGGTCCCCCACCTGCCAGAGCTTGGCGAGTGTTGTGTCGCAGCGGCACTGGTTGTGTATGAAGAGTCCGAGGGCTCTGATTTCCTTGGATTCGTGAATGGGACCGCTTTGCAAGGAAAGATTGATTTGTGTCGAGAATGTGTGCGAGGGGCGCAGATGCACGAATTCCGATTTCTGCGGGAAGCATTGCAGACCACAGTCTCGGGCATAGCGGTCCACTATGCTGGCGGCCGTTTGCAGGCTGGTCGCCATGTCCCTTAGGCGTCCTTGCGTAGCCCAGAAGGTGATGTCATCACCGTACAGCGCGTGCTGGGCCCCTTCGACCGCACCCAGCAGGGCAGGTAGCCGCATCATGGCTATGTTGAATAGCAAAGGGGAGAGCACCGCGCCTTGTGGAACCCCCCTCGTGCCGAGTAGGAAAGTTCCATGCTCTTGGTCCTGTATTGCCATGCAGGATAATTTGTCCGTGAGAAACTGTTTCACGTAATTGAAGGTATTGGTGCCGCAGTGAGTTTGACTCAAGTGTGTGTGTGTATGACCTCGTGAGTTACGTTGTCGTACGCTCCTTTTAGGTCGAGCGCGAGGACATCATTGTCGTTTTGGTGGTGTGAGATGGGGTTCAATATTTCACGGCCGAGTTGGAGCAGGACATCCTGTGCGGAGCTGTGTGGGCGAAATCCGAACATAGTGTCCGTTAAGGTGTTGCGTTGTTCGAGGTATTCGGACAGCCGATCCCGTACCATCGTCTCCATCAATTTGCCCATACACGAGGCGAGACAGATGGGGCGGAGGTTGTACGTGTCGATCGGTTTCCGAGCCTTCGGGATGAAGATGACAAGCGACGTCTTCCAGTCAATGGGGAGATGGGTTTCCCTCGTCCAGATCTCATTTATGTATTCTAGAAGGCACTGGTACGCTGAATCAGGAAGGTTCGCCAAAAGTTTGACGGTCACCTAGTCCCGGCCCGGCGCGGTGCCCCTCTTCATTTTGGCCAGACTGCCGCGGAGATTGTGAAGCGGTAAAGGCTTGTCCAACTCTGAGTTTTCCCTGCCTGCATAGCAGTAGGCGGTGTCCTGAGTTGTGCACAGGTAGCGATCCCGAAGCGTCTGTGCCAATTGCGTTGTATTTCATTGGAATGAGTGCATGGCTTTGTGTAGTTGCTTCTGCGTTTCTGTGCGGGTCTGTGTTGGGTTGATGAGAGCTCGGAAGAGCCGCCACTTGTAGCGGCTCCACATTTGTCTCGCCGCTGTGTTGCGGCGGTCCACCCATTGGGGTCAGCGAGTTGGGCCGCGTACTCCGCTGCCTCCCGGGTGAGGTCCGCAATGCGCGCTTTGAGCCTCTTGTTGTGTTTCTGGCGCTTCCAGCGGCGCGTTAGGCCGCGGCGCGTTTCCCAGAGGTGCAAGAGGTGGTTGTCCACGTCCGTGACTACCTCTGTGAGCTGCATCTGCTTCTCGTGGCAGCGAAGGTACGATGTAACTGACTGGCACCAGTTCGTGTAGCCCTGCTCCGTGGTGCTCGTGTCGGCGTCGGATGGGAAATTTTGGCAAAAGGTGGTCCAGTTGGGGAAGCGTGCTTGTGTGGTGGGGCGTTTTGGGGGGCGTGTATAAACAGTGGTGTCGAGGATGCAGTGGTCGCTGCCGAGGGTATTGTCGGTGTTGATCCAGTCTGCGTGTCTCATGTTGCGAGTGAAGGGGAGGTCCGGGCATTTGTCTCGGGTCACCGAGTTGCCTGAGCGGGTAGGAAATGTCTGGTAGGCGTGGAGGTTGAGCCGCAGTGTGGACGCCAACTCCGCCAGCATGCGTCCGCGCGATTCCTCCTTACAATAGCCCCATAGCTGGCTAGGGGCGTTGAAGTCGCCCACAATCAGCAGGGGGTCGCGAACCGCCTCTTTAAGTGCAAGGCTAAAGAGGTCCGCGAAGGTCACTCGCTGCAGTTTCGGGGAGCAGTATAGATTAATTACGTGCAGGGGAGGATCCGATCGGCGAAGGGGAAGGATCCTTACCATGGCGTTTGAGTACGGTATATTGAGATCGAGGACAATTTCGGTGGCTCCGTACGACTGGCGTGCGAGGAGACACGACGAGGGGTCTCGCAAGAAGGTCGCGTAGTTAGTCAGCTTGGCCGCCGCTTCTGGGCAAGCTTCGTTTGTTACTTATTTATTCAGATACTTCATGGGCTCCGAGTGGGGTATTATGTGAAAAGGGTTAAAGGTACTGGGGTGCGAAACAGAAGCAAACAGAAGATGGTTATTTCAACACCGTTATACAATTGTGAGCAACCAACCAAAAAATAGAAAGACAACACACTTAACAAGAAAATGTTGCTGATTTTTTCTTTGAAAATAACATGATCTGAAATGTGAATAATGTTTTCAGGAGGACCATTCCAAAAAATTATTGCACAGGGCAGGGTTGACGAATTGAATGCGGTGGTCCTTCCCAAAAGGGGTTCAAAATTGAGGTGATAATGCAATCGATGAGATGCTACAAGTGTCACACCAAGAAAATATCTGATTAAGGTCGGACTGGAGGATAAGGCGATCTACGGTATTTGTGATTTGACGTTAAATAACGTAGTTATCAGCAAAACATGTTTGGAAGAAATGCTAATAGCGAAATCGTTAATATATATAACAAACAGCAACGGGCCTAACTCCTACCCCTGCGGAACCCCAGAGGCTGCACCGCAAGGAGCAGAGCTATGGCCGTGAGCGGTTACAAATTCAGTGGTTTCATAAGAAGCATTCAATCCATCTTAAAACTTTAGGATCGAGATTAAGCTTACTTAGTTTCAGAAGTAGTCGTCTGTGGCCTTGGCGAAACAAGTGAAAATGCAGTCGATAATGAATAGAAAGTCAAGAGCGAAAACCAGTCATTTGTGAAGGTTAGAAGCTAAGTGTCACGTGAATAGTGCGTTTCAAAACCATGTTTGTGGACGCTGAAAAAGGAGTTAGCTTCAAGGAAAGTTATTACATGTGTATATATAACGTGCAAGGGATGCTTGTTAATGAAATTGGTGTATAATTCGTAGGGAAATGAGTGTCACCAAATCTGGAAACAGCAACCGTTACATTCCCCACTTTCCAGTCATCCGGAAGTTCTCCACATTCCAAGCACTGCGAAAAAGGTTTTGATAACATTATCGATGAAAATTATTCAGTGTTTCTCAAAAACATCGGGCTTATGCCATCATCGCCCGGTGGAAAAAAGAACTTAATGGAACGTATTAATTTGCATATTCCAGTTCAATCTATGATCACGGGATTCATAGATGGGTAATCAAACTGGGCAACGTATGGTGCAGGGAACATTTTTAAAAAAGGATTAAGTAAATGTTTCGTTTAGCTAAGTACAACAACTTTCTTTGGGGACAACAGTTTTGTCAGAAGCAACTACTCCCATTTACTTGCTGTCATCACCGCGAATAACATTCCAAAATTTTCACGCGTTTTAAGCAAGCATCGACGGCACCGTTTGTACGAAAAATGAGTTTTGCAATTGAAAGTGACCCGCCGCGGTGGCTCAGTGGTTAGGGCGCTCGGCTACTGATCCGGAGTTCCCGGGTTCGAACCCGACCGCGGCGGCTGCGTTTTTATTGAGGAAAAACGCTAAGGCGCCCGTGTGCTGTGCGATGTCAGTGCACGTTAAAGATCCCCAGGTGCATGGTCGAAATTATTCCGGAGCCAACCACTACGGCACCTAATTCTTCCTTTCTTCTTTCACTCCCTCTCTTATCCCTTCCCTTACGGCGCGGTTCAGGTGTCCAACGATATATGAGACAGATACTGCGCCATTTCCTTTCCCCAAAAACCAAATAAATTAAATTGAAACTGAATAGGTGCCGTAGTGGAGGGCTCCGGAATAATTTCGACCACCTGGGGATCTTTAACGTGCACTGACATCTCACAGCACACAGGCGCAGCCGCCGCGGCGGCTGCGTTTTTATGGAGGAAAAACGCTAAGGCGCCCGTGTGCTGTGCGATGTCAGTGCACGTTAAAGATCCCCAGGTGGTCGAAATTATTCCGGAGCCCTCCACTACGGCACCTATTCTTCCGTTCTTCTTTCACTCCCTCCTTTATCCCTTCCCTTACGGCGCGGTTCAGGTGTCCAAAGATATATGAGACAGATACTGCGCCATTTCCTTTCCCCAAAAAACCAATTATTATTATTAAAAACCAATTTTTGAAAGTGAGTCAGCATATATGCCGCGGTAAGCCTCCCGCCTTTCTTCGCTCATAGAAGGCTTGGCTCTCCGGAAGATACGTTTTTTTTTTTGTTCAGTAGTCGTTTTAGTGACGGTGTAAACTAAGGTGAATTGCAGCTGCTTTTTATACTCTGCAGGGGAATGAATTGGTTAGTAAGCTAGATTATTTCCGATTTTAAGGCGAGCCAATTTTCCTGCACTGATCGCTCAGGATACGCTGAAAAGGATTCACTTGAAAATTCCGTCAGCTCGGCGTTAATAGAAGCATAATCAGCTTTCCCACAGTCCCTACTAAATTTTGCAGGTGATAAGTTTGATAAAATGGGTTATGGAGTGGTCACTTAAGCCAGGCCGAAGTGAGTGAGTGAACAACGTCCCAATGACTGGTAAGGTCTAGAACACTAGCGCTAGACTGAGTAATGACTGTTTTATTGTTGACTAGTTTACAAAGATTAAAATCGGAGCATGTGTCAAGAAAGGAGATGCATTCGGAGGAGGAGCAGGAGGAAGAGCAAGCAGAAAGTGGGCTTGGGGAAGTTAAAATCGCCTGGGACGAACATGGGCAATGAAGGAATAAGGGCGTGCAATTTATGGAGAATATCGTGAAACTCCGAAGAAAAAGAATTAAATCTATGATGAGCCAAGCCTTCCATGCACGAAGAAAGGCGGGAGGCTTTCCGCGGCATATATTCTGACACACTTTTCTCGCGATGAAAATATTTTTGTAATTGAGGCGCATGTTCACACAAGCCAGTTCAAGGCGGGAAAAATCAAACTCTGAAGCAAATCAGGCAGTCTGCGACTGCTATTAGGACGCCCCCTCCAGATCGGTTTCCCCGAAAACACATGGAGGATTTGTATTTTCGCTCGCAACTCAAGCTTTCATTATCATCGAGTTTAGCGGATAGAAAGAGAGCGAAATAGAAGAATGGAAAAGTAGGGGAGGTTAGCGAGGTGAAGCCCGGTAGGCTACATGTCTATTAATGTGGAAAAACAGTTGATTTGTTAATAACGCTCCTTGTATTCTTAAGAAGGAAAGAAAACTTGCGTTCGGCCGATCGACGACCGCTGACATCTAGTCATGGTGAGAGTGGAGAGGCACATGCGCTAGAAGTAGCTGGTCTAGTCTTGTCTGGGTGAGGTGCTCCAAAAACATGGACCTCACATACGCTGTCAGTGACGGGGCAGAAGTTATAACAATTCCTATCGATCACTACTTTGTTGTATTTCAGTGAATAAAACTTTCTATTACTTGTGGATAACCCAGCAATTTTTTTCGACTAGTGCGAGTGGCTTTAAAAAAGTATTCGCTTGTGCTAGTCCCTGTCGCTTTAGGCTGATATTTTTGTGCGAGTATTGCATATTTCTTCGTATATGATCAAAAGCAGATTATAGTAACGGGCCTAAATTTGCTCACGACGAATGAACCTAGCCGACGCGCACGAGAAATCCTCTCTTCTGGTAGTTGTAAACTGAGATTTTCTGACAGCATGTCCGGAACATTTAAAGCGAAAGCTTTATTTTCCGAAAACTCGCTATTTCGCCTTGGCGGTACTCCATCGAGTCACGTGACGTCACAACGCGCGCCTCGTCGCGGAAGGTTAAGTGGGTTCAGCCAATACCACCTAGACTAGCTCAGGGCCTCCGCACGCGTCCGTGACGTCACACACAGCAGATGGGCCTGGAAGTCAGCTTCACCCCACGCCGTTTTTCCGGTTGCCCGTCGGGCACCCATTTCTCGAAATACTGCCTGTTTTGTGCCAGCGTAATATTAGTATTTAACGGTTTCTGATTAGAATATGTATTCTTCAGGAACAGGCGGGAACGCGAAATAATCGACGCCTTCGCTATGCACATTGCTCCAGATAAGCAATGCGTCAGCTCCGCTTCGGTGCTGTTAGGGAGAACTGAATTAAACTACCTCAAGATAAGTAATCTTCGGCTGTTGTAAAGGCACGTGTTGTTCGTTTCTATTCTATTTTATTTATTTCTTCATATCGCTCTTGTCAGTGCGGTGCGGTCTTCCCTCTTCTGCGCATGATTTGCCGTTAACATGCGTATATATATTCATGTTTCTTCATAGAATAAACAGTTGCTAGAAAGCGCTTTGTCCTGTTTGTTCGTCCCTTCTCGTATTTTGACAGTGCTTATCATCCCCTTCAAGAATGCATTTCCAACTAGCCCCAGTTGTAGCTCCTTTGACTTTTTTAATTCTTCCTAGTCAGTTGTCTTGCATCCATAAAATGATTACACTATTCACTTCCCACTCATAACCACTTCAGTAAAAATCGAACATTCCCCTATGCTTTCCTTGGTTGCATTGAGTGTCAGCTTCCTTCATATGTTATTCTATACTACGTCACGTTGCACGGATGTTTCACAACAAACCAGCAAGATTTCTAAAATAAGTTGCAACGAATACAGTGAATAAAGAGTGTATTTAAGCACTTCACACTCACACACACATACACAAAGAATATAGCTGTCACCAAGTTGTGTGATTTGGTGAGATGCGCACACAAGAATCCAGTACAATTTGTTCAGTGCCATACTGTATGAAACAGGAACAAACATACCCATTTGCATTTACATGTCCATCATACAGAAGAGAAAAAATTTGGTACACAAGTTACCACTCACTACAGTTCTATCAAATGTTCTATAGCTGCAGTTGCTAAGTATGAAAAGAACATGTACAGATTATAAAATGCCTTAATACAAAGCTATCTTTATAATGTAATCAGGTGTGCAAGAAAGGTCCGCTATCTCAGAAACACTTGCCACTAAACGATACAGTCATCAATCCTCAACTCTTTAGAGTTTGCATTTTTCGCTGCCCCTTCGACACTGTTGTGTTGTTTTTCGTTTTGCACAGATTATTTAACAGCGTGTTGGCAGCAGCACTCAAAATATGGTGCATGACTTTTTCTGGCGAATGACCAGAATCACACGTATCAAGGTCTCCAGAATCGTGAAGAATGGTTGACACAAGAGAAACAAGGGCCTCCTTCTGGTTTGGAAGAGCCAGAAATTTGGATGCAATATGCTCACTACTCAATTTGTCAAGGACTATTTCTGTATAAAGTACAGCGTTCACTACGACATCTCGTGGAAACTTTAATCCTCCTCTTGTCATGCCTGAAATGAGCTGTGTGTCGCCATGGTCCAAACTGGTGTTATCCAGGACGAGATTGTCCTTGCACGACATACACATCAGCTTTTTCAGTGTTGCATGGGCACAGTATCCCGCAACATACGTAACAGCGGGAATCATCGACGATTTTTTTGCTACATCAGCATTGGTCACTGCTATACTGAACTGTGCACAGAGTGATTCAACACTTATGACGGAGATCGGTTCTGCAATAATGTCAAGATCAGGCATGTCCAGTACTTTTTGAAGCCTTAGCTTGTTCTCAGATTCATAAATCTGCCTGATCGAGACATGGTATTGGGCTCCGGATAGCTGGCGATACTTCCCGAATCTATCCTCAAGGCAATCTGTTTGAAATTTTCCAAGGAGCACATACCGAAATCCCAGCTCTTCCAGGCAGTATAAAGCGATCTCATGCAGAGCGTGGCTCGTGTGGCCAAAAGCCATGTGAGTTTCTTTCGTCAGGTGGCCAGCATAGTGTCTGAGGCTAGCCCAGTAGTCTAGCCACTCTGGTATTTTCCTCAAAAATTCAAGCTGTGGACATGTTGTTGACTCAATCGGAGACTGCATTTCATCACGCAGGCGTTCACCTTTTCTTGGCGTGTTTACATTCACTATTCGCCACCATGTCAAAATGGTGTTATGAAATCTGCTGTTCCTTTAGCATGTTGTACAGCGGAACATTGCAGTGCAGCTGCTGTCGATTCATTAAAAATCCTGAGAGCAAGCTTAACGTTCTGGCGCTCCATAGTTGATGGGTTCTGTGCTTTCAGTGAGAGTGTTGGTGCCAGCTTTAAAAGGTTATTTTGCTCAGCCTCATGCAGATCACACAAAGATTTAAATGATGCCGTAAGAATAGGTGGCTTTGGGTCATTGCTGCTTGGATCAGGGTAATATATACACTTTCCACTGTTTCTCTGGTTTAGCCAATTGCTCCTAATTGACTTCAAAAGGTGCACAGGGTCCAAAATGAAAAACAGCGGACGAGAGGAATCAGCTGGGTGTGTGTAAACTATACTGGCTTTGGGGGGCTAGCAAAAAATGTCATGGCTTTCCGATTGATAGCATTGTTGTCTGAAACAACAGCTAGTACCTTAAATCCAAGTGACTCAAGGTCAGTAATGAGCTTGTGCAAAAATAGATGCAGTGCTTTTGCATCTATCTGTGCGACTGGCAAAATGTGAACAACATCCTTGTTGCTTGACAAAAGGCTTTGTAGCATGAACACATATGCTTTTTTAGCCGGATCGGAACTATTGGCTGCGGCACCTGTAACGAAGCCTGCTTTGTACTCAAAATAGGTTTGAAGATGGATCTCATCCATCATTAATGTCACCGTGCGCTCATGCTCGGCCATTGCTTGCAATACAGTTTTAGCATAGTTCAAGAAACAAGGATCTTGCTGTTCAAGTTCTGGATTCATGTGATATGACGAACACAGTCGTCGAATAGTGTCTGGGTGCGGCAGCTTAATTTTAAGCGAGCTTCTGATGAACCTGTATGCATGTGGAGAAATGGTATACAGCAGACCTGAAAACACGAGTACATATCGAGGCACATTTTTCAAAACAAGCTCGACTTGGCTTCGCACAAATTTCAGTACCTGTAAGTTCCATCCATGATGTTCTTGGAGCTCATAATCCTTGTTCACCTCATCCAGGAGCATTAGCACAGTTGCGAGAAGCTGGTGTTCCTTTTCGCTGCCACTAGCACAACTCTAGCGAGAAATAGCCTTTGTCCATGCTGCCCTTTGCATCTCGTCGGCAGGAAACTTGTAGACGCGGACGCTCGGACCACCATCATAATTTGATCTGCAGCCTGGGGCGCAGCAGCAGCCAGGCATTTCAGAGCTGAGGCTACGCAGGTTCAAACACGCAAACGAAGCCTCTGCAGATGAAAAAGCTTGCACAGTTCTTGAGCTCTTCCGTGAAAACGCGACACATTCACGTGAGCTAGCACCATGACCATGTGCGTACTGGTTGTCTCAGTGTTCCCAACCAACTTAGGATGCGGACTGGCATTAGCTTTCAAGCGCAAGTAGAGTTTGATATTAAACATTGTTAAAGCCGCAGTTGACAGCAAGGATGCAAGGCTTAACACGACATTTATTTTTGCAATATTTCAAACTATAAACTCGTTAATATAAGCGTGGCAAAAATAAGAAAAGAGCTTTCTTGAGTTTTATTTGAAGCGACAAGAAAATAGCGAAGTTCGAGCCAAGCCAGCATAATTCCGAATCCGATCGAGGGAACAGAATTTTTCCGCTTAGTCAGTTTTCTCTCAGATGGCGCCACGTCAACCTGCTGCGCGCTGCATCTCTTAGCAGTGACGTAGACGCTTGGCGAGGAGGTCATGCGGGGGCCTTGTAAAGTTATCTAGGTGGTATTGGTTCAGCAGCCGGCGCGCCCCATACATTGCGACGAGGCCGCGAGTGCGGACGGGACCCGGATGTTAGCGGCGGCGCTGTAGTCGCGTGGGCTGGCTGTTGGTGGTGCTCATGTGCTGCCTCTCGCACGTTTGTTCGCGCAAGTTTGGCGGCTTTGGCTGTTCTCCGTTTTTTCAGCGCATCATTTTAGTTTGTTTCGACGGCTGCCTTCTTCATTCGTGAAACGTAGGAATGCCGAACCATCAACAGCAACGACACTGCTTTGCTCCCGGGTGTCAAACCGGCTACAAGTGGACTAAAGGAAAGCAGCCGCTGTTGTTTACCGTGCCGAAAGATGAGGAAAGACGCCGAATTTGCCAGCCAGGGATTTAAGTACATCATGACATCCAGATTGAGTCAGGATACACTGGAAAATTTATTTGGCATAATCAGGCAATCCTGCAGGTCCAACGACCACCCAACCCCCACACAGTTTCTAATTGTCGTCAACAGCTTGTCGTTTTACAATCTTGCCAAGACAGTGGGCTCAGGAAATGCTGACCTTAATAGAGGTAGTGGAGAAATAAGTTCTCTCCAGGGTACGTGCGATGCTCCTGCTAAAAAAGACAGGGTTGCTGCAATCGACCAGCTCATCGAGAAAGGCAACCTAGCTTCATCCGAGCGCATGCTTCAGAGCATTTCTGCTGAGCACAGAGAGTATATAGAGCAGAAGAGCAACGACCGGCTTATACATTATATGGCAGGGTATGTTGCCCGAAAGTTTCTTAAACGTTATGACTGCAAGCACTGCAAAGCCTTTCTTTTGGAAAGCTCCAATAAGGAATGCAGAAATTCCGAGTTCACAGTGACATGTGACAAGGGAGAGTACTTGTATCCTTCGCAAGAACTTTTCCGGGCAGTGAAGAAGTTAGAGAACATATTCCCTGTTTTCTTCAGTCGCAATGAACTCTACAGTGACAGCATAGTAGATTTAACGCTGCTTGTGAAGGCAAATTTTCGTTATGCCTTAGGTTGCAGCCAGCAGGCAGATGCGCTCACAACAGGCCTGACGAAGTTCTATGTGCTGACAAGGCTGCACTTTTATGTTTTTATGTAATTATTAAAAGGGCTGAACCAATCGCAACAGGAACGGCGGAAAAAAATTATTCACGAAGATAAGCGTTGTCTATAGTGCCTCTCTCGTAGCAGCCGTAAGCAGTGCCTTGAAAAAGAGGTGGCTGCCCGTTTATTGTACCAATAAACTTGTTTGCTACTACCATTAGCTCCCCTACTTTCTTTTTATATGTTTATTACGAAATTTCGCGCATTGTAGGAACCGCCGTGACTGCCTACTAATGGCATCACCGTAGCAGGAATTATCTCTCTAGATTTCAGTGAATGTGTACTTTGGAAAATAAAAGCTGAACTTGATGAAATAAAGCCTCGTCGATTCGGTATCTCTCTGTTCAGGAGGCGTAAGTACGCATGCCGCAATTGTTTTGCTAACTTTAACAGTGAATGTGATTGCGTCTGGACGTGCATCGAAAATTTTGATAGAAAATTAATCGATTTGCTCAACCACAATTTTACTTCTGCCCTGTTTTTGAGGTCTGCGTTCAGAAATGCAACCGGATCGTCGTACGGCGGCTCTGTCTCTGCACCCGTCGGGTCGGCTTTATCTTCGCACAAACTTATGGAATGTCCGCCTTTGCACCTTTTCCGGGCTCTTTGCCTTGAGAAGTAGGTTTTAAGAAAAATGCATTCGAGCTGCAGACGTCCGATTTTCGGTGTTACACCAGATGCACACAGGTTTCTCGGCGCTGCGAATGCAGCGCGTATCGTGGGTATGTCGCGGGTTCTTTACAGCCGGTGCTCCGGTGGCGCCATCTCGCGCTATCGACGTGAGATGGCGCACCCGCGGGCTCTCCCTGAACCCACTACCCCCTTCTAGAACACTATAACTGCGCTTCGCGCGCTCGCCGCGCCATCTGGCATGACGTCACACCGCGCCGCTCGCCGCCGCCGCTTGGTAGGACGTGACACCACGTTCCTCACCGTTGCTCTCACCTCCACTCGCTTCGACAGCTGCGCCGCATACGTGATAAGATGTCACAGGATTGCGAAGGAGAGCTGGCGTGCGCCGTAACCGCAGTTGAGGCGACAGTATGGACGGTGACAATTCTGATAAGCTGGAGGAGGCCTGGAATCGACAGCGGAACGAGATGAAGAGGAAACAGACGAACAGCGCGCCGAACGACTGGCTAAACACCGCCGTGAATATGCCGCCGCGAGACAGGCACGTTTGACGTCCGGTGTCTCGACCGCTCGCAGCAGAGACAGCAGCCGGAGGAGAGCCCTGAGTCCTGCTTCACTGAGGACGGCCCGTGATGAACGATGGGATGCCACCAAGAGACTTCAGCGGCGGGCTCAACAAACCGAAGAACAACCTGCCGTTAGCCTAGAGAATAGGCGTAAGAGTGACGCGACCCCTTAACACCTTGGATTGCCTCGGTGCTGAAATCAAACATGGACCGTCAGGTCAACTGGACATTTATGCCAGTTTCATACGTTGTGGAATATGTGAACGAGGCCAACCGGGGAGTTTCACACTTGCTTTCGCTACATGTATCCTGGCATAGCCCTAACTAAGCCCCTGCCATTTTTTTCTTCATATTGCGCCCATGTTTCACCAGGAGAATCTAGAGTGCTGTAAAAAACTAAATTATCTCGGCGAGACCGGTCTTCGATTCATACAGACGTGATTCTAGAGCGACAGTTTGGGTGTGAATTTTGATGCGCAGTGCTGTAGGCACCAGTTCTTCAAAGCAATGTCAAAGCATTCCTTATATTAGAAAGTACAAGGCAGTGGATAAAAAAAAACATTTGGACCGATAGCCGTGTGGCTAGTGAAAGGGTCCAGTACAAAATAAAATTTAAAATACACCAGGCAACTGCAATAAGCAAAAATATTCTTAAAGAAAAATGAAGAAAAATAAACAAGCTGGAATAAAAATGGCTCCGAACAAAACACCCACTTGAAGTAACATTTCATGGCAAAGCAATTCAAAAAAAGCGAAACAAAAAGAAACACAGGGCGATAAGGAACAGGAAAGAAAAGTTCACAAACGTCAACAAACCGTTAAAAATAGGGGTAGTAAGGGCCCATCATCGCTGCGCATAATGGAAATCTTGCTGCACAACGGCGCAGAACACAGCAGGAACAAAGAAACACAGCACAGCGCCCCTCCTGTGTTTCTTGGTTCCTGCTGTGTTCTGCGCCGTTCTTGGGCGCTGCTCTCTAATGTTTCACATACGAACCAACAAGCCCAAACTCTAACTTTAGTCGAAAACAAGGAGGACAATAGGGCGGGGCCCCGAACTTCAAACTTTTGAAAAGAGGCGAACCCATATTTAAGAGGTGCATATTAGGCCACATGTCCAAGGAAACCGGAGCAAAGGGAAAACAGGAAACAAAAAAGCACTGGTGCTGAAAACAACAAGCACAAGAAGGGGCGTGACTGAAGTGAAAGGAACTTGATGACCACCAGCCAACTAATTATTTTTCTGGGCAAGCGAAGCTCCGATAAAAGATAGAGCGGATGCTCAGCCGAAATCTCCACATCTACCACTGCACCCACACAGAGCAATGAACTAAGAAATTTTTTTTTCAAAGGGCAAACAATACTGCATCAGTGTCAACGAAAACAGACGGCCAAAACGAAGCATAGGGGAAATGTTTAGAGGTCATATTTGAAGGTTACACAATGACAGAATTAAACTTGTTTACGCGAGAAAAAACATAAAATACAACAAATAACATTGCCAAAATGTACATACACAAATAAAAGAAGCTAAAAAATCCTACAAAAAGAAGGTAACACTTTGAAGAATATAATGTCGTAACACACTTCACTAGTAAGCATGATGGTGAAAAAGATAAAAGCCCAACAAGGAGCACGGCAAAAAAAAAAAGAGGTAAAGCAGCGACGAGCTACTAAAATGCGCAAAAAGCACCAAGATATCAGTAAAAACGCGTTTGCTAAAGATTATTGCTGTAACCTAACATTTCGTGAAAGGCTCCTTCTTTTCCTGGTAGGAACTTTGACGGCTATCTTACGCACTGATCAGATAAACCTTTGTTTTATGGCAGCCTCAATATTCTCAGTGTTAGCGCATCATCATGTACTCCTAACAAAGAATAATGCGCAATCATTATCCATCAGCTCCCAGCAAATTGCGGTTTTGATTTTGCGTTGTAATGGCGGGTGTTATTTTTATTTATTTATTTGTACATACTGCAGCGCCTACAGTGGCAATCGCAGGAGTGGATATATACATTCAAAAACTAAAGACATGGTAGCAAAAATATAAAACATCAAAGTTAAATACATAAGGGAAATCGCACATATTGGGAGCATGGGTACAGTACGTAAAGAGATTACGAATCAGTTATGGCCTGTATAAATTTTTCTATAGGAAGAGAACGCACTGGACCGGGCAATGTATTCCAGTGTTCGATGGTGTAGCGCGGAAAGAAACTATATAAAACTAGTGCGAGCAAAGTAAGGTGAAAAATTAAGATAATGATAACTTCTGGTTGACGATGGTAGTGCACTTGTAATGTACCTGTCGATAGTGCTAATTAACGACACAGTGCAGAAATTTCAATGATTCTAGTTGCTGGCGACTAGCAAGGGTAATGATTTGTAATAATTTCAGAGCATAAGAGGGTGAAAAATCACTGCAGTATTTATTACATAACAAACGAACTGATCTCCTTTGGATGGCCTCAATTTTCTTAATCTCTGTTACCTTGTAAGGATTCCACACGAAACAAGGATAGCCACGAATTGGACGGATTAGGGATTTATACATTAGTGACCTGGTTTCTTTCGGAGCCTGAGCTGATGTTCGTCTCAGATATCCTAATTTTTTTACGTTTATATTACAAATGAAGTCAAAATGTTTAGGTTATGATAATTTGGAAAAAAAATAATTCCGAGGTACTTGTACTCGGACACCCTTTGAGGGGATATGTTATGAAAAGAGTAATCAAAAACCGATGAAGAGGAACTGTTGCTTAATGTCATGACGTTAGCTTTGCGAAGGTTAATATTCATCTGCCAGCTTTCACACCACGTACCGAAGCTAGAAAATGATTCATTAATGCGGTAATGATCATCTGTAGAGTGAATGATGTCATATAAAACGCAGTCATCAGCGTACATGCGAATATTCGAGGTGATGTTACAAGCGAGGTCATTTATATACAACATAAACAATAAAGGTCTTAAGACAGAGCCTTGTAGCACACCAGATGTTACGGGGGCGACGAAAGAAGGGGCTGAACTGCAGTTAACAAACTGTAAGCGCTCAAAGAAGAAATTAGAGATCAAGGTCACTAAGGTCGAATTCTTCAATATAAAAGTTAATTTGAACATTACCTTAGAACTAATAACAGTGTCAAATGCTTTCGAAAAATCAATGAAAAGAGCGTCAATTAGACAACCACAGTCCATATTTTGAGCAATGTCGTGCAGGAATTTCGTTAATTGTGTAGATGTCCTAAAACCTCGCCTGAAGCCATGCTGAACATTAGATACAATGTTATTCAATTCAATCAATTGTACGATGTGCGTATGGATGATATGCTCTAGCATTTTACGAGATGACGGCGTAAGCGAGATAGGCCTGTAGTTTTCAAGAAGTTGCTTATTGCCTGACTTAAATAACGGCAGAACTTTTGCCAATTTCCAGGACTTAGGGACAATACCAAAACAAAGAGGCTTAATAAAAAAAACATGTAGATAACGAGATGTTCTTAATGTGTATCTAACGAGTAATACTTTCGGTATTCCATCAGTCCCGGTTCATTTTTTCACATACAAATTCATCATCATATTGAGAACACCCTGCCAGGAAGCTGTTACATCATCAATTGAAGATGGTTCGCATAGAGGAATAACGGAGAGACTAAATTTTCATGTTCAAAGACAGAGTGAAAGAATGAGTTAAAAGCGTCTGAAATGGTCTTGGCGTCTTGAATGACGAGGTTGTGGTTGCGGGCTAGTTGGTATAACATTGCTGTTGGTATAGCAGAAGACTAACCTTAATGTCTGATCGGACAAGCAGAGCAACGCCCCTTCCTCTGCCTGTTTTCCTATCTGCCGGAAATGCAGTATAACCAGGGGGAGTGAATTCAACATCAGTTGTAAGTCAGCGCCTGTGTCGTACGTTACTCTCTTCGTCCTGTGTTCGCGCGGTTCTCTTTTCAGCAACGTTTTAAATTAATTGGTCGTTAACAATAAATGAATTTGATGGCACATCCTTAGGAATGATCGTGGACCAAAATATTTTTGGGTTGCTGATCAGTAAATGTTGCAGTTGAACACGAAAATAAAAAATCTTTTTCAGAAGCTATCAAAACACGCTCTTCTTTCGCTTTGTTAAACTGGGCAATGCTTTCCGGTTTAGAACACGATCTCAATGATAGTAACCTTCTTATCCGACGTGACAGATGCAAAATATCCCGGTTAATCCGGGGAGCGTTTAAGTTTTTCTTTTTAGTTTTAACAGGGACAAAAAAATTAAATTACTGCAGGTTTTAACAGCACTCTAAAAAAATCAACTTAAGTGTCAATGTCACTTATTTTACTAAGTACTAAATATTCACTGAAACAACCAGCAAGATAGCCAGTGATCGAAACATGATCGGCACTATTGAAATCTGGAAAGGACGTTAAGGCATATTGCGGCTTAAGAATGGGACAAGTTATCGAAACTAGGACTGCTTTATGATCCGAGATAGCGTCTATTATTTCACATTTGTAACCTTTCGCTGCGAGATCGGAACTTTGGAAAACTAGGTATAGCAATGCTTAATTTCGAGTTGTACCATCGACAATTTGTGAAAGAGCAAACGTTGTAGAAATATTCAAAAGCTCAGTACAAATGGAAATGATCTTACCAGTAGTACAAAGGAATGGCCAATGAATTCCAGGGGCATTAAAATCCCCCATACACACGAGGCTGGATGCAGTGGAATTGTTTTCAAACATGCGCCGATACAGATTAAGCGAGTTGTCGATAGAAGAGGCAGATGGGCGATAGAAGGTACAGATAACGATGGAGAACTTTGGGGAAATGATTCTGCACCAAGCAGATTCCATATGCGCGGGAATGGGCAGAAAACTAACCTTAAGGTCTGATCGGACAAACAGAGCAACACCCCTCCCCTGCCTGTTTGCCTATCTGCCGGAAACGCAGTATAAGCAGGGGGAGTGAATTCACATTTTCCTGAAGAACAGCACGAACTTGGACACGGACAGAAGGAAGAGGCACAGACGGGACAGCCATAGACGCCATTGTTGTACGTGAAATAATGCGTGCTCCACGTACGCGTTCTATATATCCGGTCACAAGGAAGAAAGATAATCCGGTAAAACTTAACTTGTTTAATTGGCCGAATGGCAAAAGAAAACTTTACAGCAGAGGTTGGAAACACGGCCTTTCCGTTCAGCGTCCCGCACAACCACTGTCCCGATGCCGGGCCGAGTCCTCCCTTTCCTCCTTTCCGGCGACAGGCAGACGAGCCGGCCGATGACCCCGCAGACCGCCGCCCGGTTCATCCGGGCGCCCGCCGTCTGGTCCGCCCGCGCGCACACACAGACACGTGCACACACACACACACAGCACTCCCGCCGTCCTGGGTTCGTTGGCCGATAACATCGCGCACCGCACGGCGCCGTCTCAGCTCTTTTGTCTCCGACACACTCCCCCCCAAATGATGGAAGTCATTTGTTAGCCGGAGAGTTCCAAAGGGTATATAAGTTGAATCGGCCGCCGAAATCTTGCCCCCCCTGGCATTCGGACCTCAAAAGCTCTTGCCTTGTTGTCTCTTCCAGTGAAAGCCCTTTCAATCATTCCAAGCTTCCACATTTGGCGCGGCTGCAGAGCTTCTTTTAAGAGGACCACATCGCCAATGTCAACTTGTCTTCCACGTTGAACGCCTTTGGAATGTGTCAGCTGCAACTCCTTTAAGTATTCAGAGCACCAGCGCTTCCAGAACCCCTCCAACGCTTTATTACGAGTCGAGATCATATGTCGCAGGTGGTCACAGGTCAGAGCGGCGATTTCCTTTCGTTGTAGCGCTGGTAGAGAGGTCAGTCGTTTTCCGGTAAGAAACATAGCAGGGCAAAGGGGCTCCGGTTCATTTGGCTCTGTGTAAACGTGTGTAAGTGGGCGGGAATTCAGTACAGCTTCCACTTCGGTCAGCGTAGTTGTCATTTCCTCAAGTGTAAGGTAGCCTCTTCCGAGAGTCTTCTTCAACGCTTGCTTCGTCAGTCCGACAAGACGCTCGTAGAAGCCACCCCACCAGGGTCCGCGTTCTACAATGAACTTCCACTGAACCCGAGCGCTTACAATGTACTCTTGCACCTTGGCACTTCGCATCGCATCCCAGAGACGTCCCAAATCCTTGTTCACTTTCTTGAATGTGAGAGCGTTATCACTGTAGATGGTGCTCGGAAGTCCTCGTCTGGCGGTGAATCTTCGAAATGCGAGAAGGAATGAGCTCGCTGACATATCGCTGACCAGTTCCAGATGGATAGCTCGAGTGACTGCGCAGGTGAACAGCGCTATATAGCACTTGGTTGGAGAGGTCCCCTTGACAACGAGTGGCCCGGCAAAATCAACACCGGTCACCTGAAAGGGTTGGGCCTCGGTTATGCGGTCTTTAGGTAGTGGAGCAGTCACTTGATTTGCTGGTTGAGCGTTGAACCGTTGGCATGTTACACATTCTCTTAGAGTCCTCTTCACCAGCTGCCTCGCTCCGATCACCCAATACCTTTCCCTGAGCGGCGTTAAGGTGCAACGTATCCCTCCGTGCAGCACTTTGCGGTGACAGTAAAGAGCAAGCAGCTTCGATAGGTGGCTCTGCTTAGGTATCACGACGGGATGCTTAGCATCATAGTCCAGGTGACTACGTTGTAGCCGTCCATCAATTCTCAGGATTCCCTCGTCGTCCACCATAAGAGAAGCATTTCTGAGTGGAGAGTCGACGGGGAAAGCTTGCTGGTTATGAACGCTTTTTAGCTCTCTGTGAAAGCCTTCCCTCTGCTCGTTGCGGATCCAAAATATTTCAGCCTGATCGAGTTCTTCGGCGGTAAGAGCTCCGACTTCATCGTTGCGTCGTCTCATCCTTGAGACGAATCGAAGCACCCAAGCTGTGACTCTGATCAGTCTGATGAAGGAGCTGTAGCGCTGAATGTCCATTAATGAAGGGGATTGCACTTGAGATGACATGGCCGGCAGCGCCTTCGTTGGCTGTTTTAGCTCCAGTTCCGCATCAGAGAACGCGTTCTGCACTAGTCCCTGTGGCCACTCGCCATCAGGTTTGCGGAGCCACTGGGGCCCTGTCCACCACACGTCGCTGGCCGCAAGGCGAGAAACGGAAACGCCGCGCGTCAGGAGGTCCGCAGGATTCTCTTTTCCTGGGTAGTGCCTCCATTCATAGCCGCCGGTGACGCGCTGAATCTCGCATACACGGTTTCGCACAAACTGCTGCCAGCGTCCCGCATCTCCTCGTATCCAGTGGAGCGCTATCGCAGAGTCGGTCCACAAAATTACTCGACCAGGGTGCAGTTCGATCGTGCTTAGGATGTAGCTGCATAGTCGAGCAGCGAGCAAACATGCCATGAGTTCCAGCCTCGCTAGAGTGAGTTCTTTCAGGGGGGCCACTCTCGATTTGCTCATCACGACCGTTGAATTCAGGCCGTCCTCCGAGGCGATGGTAAGGTATGCGACCGCCCCATAAGCCACGGGACTGGCGTCTGCAAAGATGTGTAGATCCGTCTTTGTTGACTGCCCGTTTACGTCCGCTCCATAGTACCGCGGCACCTGTACTTCAGAGAGGTGTTTTAATTCACCGTGCCATGTAAGCCACCTTTCGGCTACATCACTTGGTAGGGGATCATCGCACTCCACGTTTCGTCGCCACAGATTTTGAAACAAGATCTTGGCCCGCACGATAAAGGGTGACAGCCATCCCAACGGGTCGTAAATCCGTGCCGTAGTTTGTAGCATGGATCGTTTGGTGTCTGGTTTACCAGTGTCGTCTGTGACGCAAGACGCAAAGGTCAGGCGATCTGTAATGGGGTCCCATGCCAGTCCTAATACCTTGAGTACACCGGACACAAATCCCAGAGGCTTGGTTTCGTTACAGTCTTGCCCAAATCGCTGGCGCAGCCTCTCGTTGTTCGACGACCACTTGTGCAGCTTCATCGAGGCGGCGTGGAAGATTGCATTGGCCTCGGTGTATAGCTTCACTGCCTCCTCTTCGTCATCTGCACCAGTTAGTAGGTCATCTACATAAAGGCCTTGCTGCAGCTGGCTCGCGGTGTGGGGAAAACCTTCCTCGCACGATTTCAGGTGGTGCTGAAGAGTAGCGGAGAGTAAGAACGGGCTCGCGGTGGTTCCAAACGGAACTCGCTTCATGCGCCACGTTTCAATGGGAGGCAACGGAGAACCGGGCTGAGTGGTCCCTCGGAACCAAAAAAATCGAAGGGCGTCTCTGTCTTGTTCTCGGATTCCAATTTGCAGAAAGGCCTGTTGGATGTCAGCGACAAGTGCAACTCGGTACTTGCGGAAATTAAGAAGGAGCCCCACGAGGTCCGCAGTTAGATTGGGTCCAGTCTCGAAGTTATCATTGAGACTCTTGGAATTCTTTCCGCGGGAGGAAGCATCAAATACGACCCTCAGTTTTCGGGAATCGAATGACCGCTTGATGAGGCATGTGATAAACGCAGTGGTTGCGGATGGTCTCGTCTTCTACCCGTTCTGCAATGTCGGAGACGCCATACTGCCTAATGGTCGTGTCATACTCTTGGAGCAGGTCAGGAGCCCTCCTGAGCCGGTTGGCCAGCTGACTGAGTCGCTTCAGCGCAATTTCCTTGTTGTCCTCGAGAGAAATCTCGGATTTCCAGGGCAACGCAACTTCATAACGATTACCGTCTCGCTTGATGTTGTCCTCAAAAAACTCCAAGGCCTCACATGGTTTTTCGTTGTCTTCGCTCTCATTCACCCCAATTGATTCTAAGGTCCAAAATTTGGTCAGAATATCAGTTGTTTCTTTTTCAATCACTGAAGTTCGCAGTGTCACGGTGTGGAGGCAGTTTGTCTGCTCGATATCGCTCTCAATAGGCCCTTGAACAGTCCACCCAATTGATGTTTCTACTGCCCTCAGTCGTTTTCCTAATTTGACACATCTGCCCGTCGTGAAGTCCCATAGATGATCAGACCTGATGAGCAGCTCAACCTTTTCTGCACCGCTGTCTGTTGAGAAGTCAGCTGCTTCGTACCCGAGGGATATCAACCTTTGCAGTACATTTCCCGGTGGCGAGGGTATCGGCTGGTCACAAATTACATCTGTTTCCAGCACTTCGAGCTCGCGCTCACATCCGCGCCTCGTCTTTAGCGTAACTCTGACTCTTCGGAACTCACGTTCCTCTTGGTGGCCTCCGAACACACCGACAGTCACCCTTTCATGCCCGAGAAGCGTGCATCCCATTTTCCGTGAGGTGTCAGAGGTGATGTAGGAGCGCTGACTTCCTCCGTCGAACAGGACTCGCACCTGCGCGTTGGAAGTTTCTCCACTACATAACGCAGTCGCGGTCTGTAACAAAACTGTTCTTTTGAGAGCGGAGCTGTCTCCCGTGGTCGTAGCTTCGAGGCTTATCTGTGCATTAGTCACTGTTCGGTTCGCTCCGGGTGGCCTGTTACTTGAGTATGTCGGGTCGCACATCGTGCTGGCATGCTTCTTGTGGCATTTGTTGCACTGCAGGTTTACGCGGCATGCTCGTGACCGATGTCCAGTTCTAGTGCACCTAAAGCAACGGCCGGACGACTGCAAAAGTCGTTTCTTCTCCTCTAGACTTTTTGAGGCGTCGCAGTTGTGCGTTTGGTGATCGTTAGAGTCACAGAAGAAGCAGGTCAGCGGGCTCGAGCTCTGATGCAACATCGCTGCGGATCGGACATGCTTGTCATGCGTTTTACGAAGCTGCTTGTGACTCTCTTTAGTGCCTTCTTTAGGTTGTCGACAGAGGTCCATGCCTTGCAGTG
The DNA here is from genome assembly GCF_052857255.1 of Amblyomma americanum. Lineage (NCBI taxonomy): Eukaryota > Metazoa > Arthropoda > Arachnida > Ixodida > Ixodidae > Amblyomma > Amblyomma americanum. Next base: position 224,758,291 of record NC_135498.1, on the reverse strand, counting down.
CAGCCAAGTTCTCTCTGCTTTCGACCTCTACTCTCAAAAAGGAGAGTAACTTAGAAAATGAAGAGACGGTACCTTCTCCAGTCTCGTCCGTAGTGTGCGATGAGGCATCGGAGACGGAGCCTTGTTGCTCGCTGGCGAGACGGTCGGTGTCGGCAACGCACCTTCGGTTGAAGTCTAGCAGAATGTCCTGTGGCATTGCTCGTTGTGCAATCGGAAGTAGCATTGAACTGAAGGTGTCCAACTTCCGTCCGAGCGCTTCCAGTCCTCTGATGTGCGCCGCCAAGGTGTCGTAGAGACGGCGAAGACCACGGACATCATCTGAAGAACGCACCGGCTTCAAATCAATTAGACTCTTCAGGTGTTCTTGCGCAAGAAGTTCTTCGTTTCCAAACCGCTTCCTCAAGAGTTGGATAGCGTCGTTGTAACATCGTGACGTCGATGGAAGGCCCGCCAGCGCAGCAGCCGCATCGCCTGTCACCGATGCTCGCAGGTAGTGAAACCTGTCTGTGTCAGTCAATTCTTCGTTTTTATCCACTACCTGCTCAAACACTTCCCAAAAGGCTTGCCAGTCAGAGCGCCGCCCGGTGAATTTGATCAGTTCAATTTTCGGCAGCTTTACTCTCGTCTTCACCGACGTGGTCGTTATGGGGGCTGGCGTGGTCGTTTGGATGGCAGTGCCGCTGCCCGCCGAATTCACTTCAGCCTGCGTTGTTGACGAACCACTGTCGACTCGAAGTTGAAGTACAGCAAGGCACGCTGTAATACGGTTATGATAATCGTACACTTGCTGATATTCGTTTTCAGCATCTTCTTCCGGTACTAATGGCTCAATTTCTTCGTTGACGTGCTCTAGCTGTTGCTGCAGCCTAATGAGTCGAGCGTGGAACGATACAGCTTCTGTAATCGTGAGGGACGCTTGTCGCTCCTCAGTTTCGTTGGTAAGCTTCGTAGTTTGCGAGCGTAATACTTTTCGTTTCTTTAAAAGGCGCTCCATTCTCTTCTACAGTTCGTTTAAGCCAATTAGTTTACCGGATTGATGACATGGATAATCGTCGTTGCCGAGACTTACGTGAAGTGGATGCGTTGATCGTGAGCGTTGGAGCGATGTAGCGATGATCTCACAAATCCACAGCAGAAGTCCCGGGTTTCGGCACCAAACTTGTTGTACGTGAAAGAATACGTGCTCCACGTACGCGTTCTATATATCCGGTCACAAGGAAGAAAGATAATCCGGTAAAACTTAACTTGTTTAATTGGCCGAATGGCAAAAGAAAACTTTACAGCAGAGGTTGGAAACACGGCCTTTCCGTTCAGCGTCCCGCACAACCACTGTCCCGATGCCGGGCCGAGTCCTCCCTTTCCTCCTTTCCGGCGACAGGCAGACGAGCCGGCCGATGACCCCGCAGACCGCCGCCCGGTTCATCCGGGCGCCCGCCGTCTGGTCCGCCCGCGCGCACACACAGACACGTGCACACACACACACACACAGCACTCCCGCCGTCCTGGGTTCGTTGGCCGATAACATCGCGCACCGCACGGCGCCGTCTCAACTCTTTTGTCTCCGACAGCCATCATGCAGCCAAGTTTCAGTCATGGCAACAATTTGAGGTGAACAGACAGAAATGAGCGAGAGTAGACTGGCAGATTTATTGATGACGCTTCATACATTAATATTCAAGAGGGTGAGACTTTCCACAGAGTTGCAAGCAAGTCATTCAGAAGGTATAGTGGGCGGGAAAGACTGCCATGAAGTTGACGGACCAGCTTTTGGCGAGGACGTTGGAGACGCATTTTGTACACAAGGATTATCCGGATTATTTTGGGTACCAGACAGCTTAACCAAAGAATTTTAAGCGTGATCCCAATCGTTCCGGACGTTATCGATAAAAAATTGGTCAAAATGCAGCCGCACCCGCGGACTGTTACTACGAAAAGAAGCCGATGCGTCCCACAGTTTTGGTCGCACATAGCGCACCCTAAGCGAAAACTCCCCCGTAATGTAAAATTTAAACCCTTTTACCTTAGACAAATGCTTCATTAAATTCATTTTTTCACGAAAGTCAAGGAGTCTCAGAACAACTGGACGAACCTGGCCGTTGCGCCTTTTGCCTATCCTGTGGCAACGCTCGATCTGAGGGCATTCAATACTTGTTTTTTCCGTAAGGAACAGAGAGCGAGCATCGCGAGCGGTTTGCCAAGTCATCCATCTTACTAAATAAGCTTGCAGTTGTACCATTTGTTAGAGAAAATACAGAATGCGGCTTTTCGCGGCCTTGACCACATGACAATGATTCTAGTGCTTATATGCGGGATTCCAAAGCTTCAAAACGTGGCAAAAACAGTGCCTTTAAAGGGCATTAGCCTAGTGTGATTCGAAATGGTATTTATATCTGGCTTTCGGCCAGTTGCAAGCCACGTGACACGTGTAAGACATTAACTCAAGTTCACTGATGCCGAGGCATCGACTGCAGAGCAGAGCGCATTGGACAAGCCCTGCTCTGGTTTTTGCAGTGGCCGAAGACGACTGCTTTCCCTTGACTTCCTGGATGAGGTCAAACATCCAGCGCAGTACACGGCTTTCCTGAATGGTACGTCATCCTTCCGCCGCATGATTTCGGTATTCAGCACCGTGATTTGGTTGGGCTTGTTGGTGTGTTGTTGATAAACGACATCTAGTGCAGCAGAAGTACACAAAGACGGAAACGAACCGCGCAAGAACAGAACGTGCACGTCTTGGACGGTGTAGCAACAAGCCAGAGAGCTGCAAACCGGTTGACGATTACTTTTTGCAAGTTGTGCCTGGGGGATTGAGTTGTTCTCAACTGTGTATAATCAAGAGTTCATCTGGATATGGCGGACTGGGCCGTTGTCTTTTTGACTCATTTCGGCTTTCTCGGGGTGCGCTGCGGCAATGCTGGTGAACAAATTCTGTCATTGGCTTCTGCAAATTCATTTCTATGCGCACATCTTTCTCCCCAATAACGCGTTAGCTTTTGAGGACTTTGCATTAACGTATTCCCAGAGCCGGGCAGAACACGCTGATGGGAAATAGGCGCACATTTTAGGGAAGACGAAGCGGAGAGAACAGCGTTGAACAGAAAAATGTGCTACCTGACATCCGCTGTCTCGCCGTTTCATGTCGTTGTTGTTGTTGCCTCACAAGCGTTTCGCTGGGGGGGGGGGGGGGGGGGGGGGGGGCTGTTCCTTTTAGCGCTCCTTCTACAAACCAAGTAAGAGATATCAAATTTTTCGAAGATCTGAACCGTTGCTAAAGAAATTACAAATCGCTGTCATTGATTCTTTATAACTTTATAACTTTTGCCTTTCTCTAAGTATTATACGTCGCAATGCACGTGTTACCCTCATCACCCTGACTACCCCAACTGCAAGGCAAAGGCCTCTCTCCCATATATCTCCAATTAACCCTGACCAGTGCCAGCTGCGGCCACCCTAGCCCCTGAAACTTCTCGATCTCGCCCGCCCACCTAACTTTCTTCCGACCCCTGCAACATTCCCTTCCTCTTGGAATCAACTCCTTTACTCTTAAGGACCAGCGGTTATCTTGCCGCTGCACTGCATGCCCTGCCGAAGCCCATTTCTTCCTCTTGATTACGACTAAAATGTCGTTAACCCTCCGCCTTCTTCCTGTCTCTTGATGACGGAAGCAAGCAGTCGCCGAATCCAAGGAGCACAGGGGATGTCTTTTAAGAGTTAACTGCTGAGCTAGTTGGTTTTTACACATATTACCGAGGCGACATATTATCAATTTGGTAGTTTTTATGAATGAGAGTATAGCTTGTGCATTTGTTTGTTTTCTTCCTATTGTTTCTCATGTATGAATTATATTTGTTACTATTTTTTTTTTGCTGCGTGCTTGCTGAATGCCATATACTGTATGCTATGTTTCTCATGTATTATTATCAGAGAAGGAACTAATATGTTATCATTTTGCTGTATGTTAGCTTTATGCAACATACTAGGGGGCTCAGGTTATCTTCAAGCGAAAAATGTTCGCTTTTTGCCTGAGCCTGTCCATATCTTTAAGGTGCAAATAAAAATGAAATGAAATGAAAGAAGAGAAGACGACCACATGCCGTCGGTGCGATCTGAAACCATGACCTCCAAATTCCACGCCGGGTGCTATACCACCTGAGCCACCGCGGCGGCTGCCCAATCTTCTGCTTTCGGAAGTATTTATGTGCACTGTAATCGAAAATTGAGAATGGTCACTAGCGCAACCCTCGTCCGTAGCTGTGGATGTAGTACGCCCTGTATTACCTTGAGTGCCACGCGGGAATGTAATCGGTAACGGCGGAAGCTCTGCGAGATCTCTCTTATTCTATCAATGACATCAAAACTGCCAGATTCGAGCCCATCATGAAACTATTCAGCAGACAAGGGAATGGACAAAGGTGCTTGTTGCGACATAAATGACGGAAGCTAAAGTCGCTGAACCAACGAGAATAGGGGATCTTTTTTATTAATTTTGTAGTTCTATCAAGAGAGGATAGTAAAAGCAAAAAAGAAAAAAACAGCAAGACGCCGGTGGGATCCGAACTCACGAAATTATGAGGTCGTGTGCTCGGATCCAGCCATCGACATTAGATTGTTTTTTTGCTATGCTTTGTGAATCTCTTATGAATAAAACTACAAAATTAATAACAAAAAATACATCCCCTATGCTCCTTAATAATTTCGGCGACTTTTGGCTTCCTTCACTTGTGTCGTAACGAGCACTTCTTTCCGTTTACTTGTCTCCTGCCTCTTAAGGTAAGACCTACATTTTTCTTTCCATAGCTGGGTAAGCTGTCCTTAACTTAAGATGAACCCTTTCCTTTGGCCTCCACGTTCTCCCCCCCCCCCCCCCCAGGTAAGCACTGGTAAGGTATAGTTGTTATATAGTTTTCTTTTGAGGGACATTGATAAACTACCATTCACGATCAGAGATAACCTGCTAAATGCGTTCCACCCCGTTGTTATTCTTTTAGTTATTTCCCTTTCATGATCCGGATTTGCGGTCACTACGTACCCTCAGTAGACGCATTCCCTTACCACTTGCAGCTCGTCGCTACCAATTATAAACTACTGTACCCTTCCGAGACAATTGAACGTTAGTTTATTTTTCTGAATATTAATTTTTATTGAATATATCTCACCCACAATGAATGTTCAATATTGCATTTATATTACGGACTAAATCGTTCTCAATACCGATATTCACTACGCGCTGCCGTTCTTCCTGCTCTTTTCCTGCACCGTAGGCGACCGATGACTAGTCGAGCTGAGTAGATCAGCTTATTTCCGAGGGTCCCCTGCCTGTGCAGATACTCGTCTCGATATGACAGCCTGAATAAAGTACATTTTCTGTTAGCTAACGTCTCTAGCCACGCCCAAATTGATGGGACGTCTTCGGGTGTTAATGTTTCTTTGAGCTTCCTAGCCCGGACAGCTTCTTCTCACTTAGCCACCTAGTCAGATTTTTACATTTTCGGCAATTTATGGCTCTGAAATCTGTTAGAGAGAACAAAAAGTTTCTTCATATTGTGGAACATACGACCTTCCTCCGATCCTAAAAATTTCCACACACCCTCCACCACTGCATCCTGCCTTACCAATAAGAGGGGAGCTTCAAGTGGCCACTTCTGCCCACAGGGATCGGCTATGCGGTATGTACTGTTTGAACGAAAAACATGTTTATGTATGAAACAGAAAAGGCGAAGCACAACGAGCGCTACAATGGCAACTGAATAAACTCAAAATACGTGTATTAAGTGCGCAAATATCCCACATGTGCATTCCTACAAACACCACTGAACACCAACAATGATATCCTCGCTGTTTTACTTGTGCAGCATAAATTTATAGATTGCTGTAAAGTTTTCGATGTCTACATCTTTCTAGCCGACCATAGCATTGCCACAGTCCCAGTTCCACTCTAAGCTCTTGCAGCATTCCGTAACAAGGAAGCGGGTAGAAACATTAACAATTCATTTCCTACTGCACACAGATCATAGGTACTCGCCAACGTTGTAGTTTGTCAGGTGAATTCAACCTCTCTGCTCAATTATCTGTCTGAAACATAATATTGCACCAATTCCGTTCTTTTATTTATTTATAATTACTAACATTACAAGACACATGGACATTGCAGAAGTGGCTACAGAAATTTGCGTTGTGCGGCTAGCTGCCAATTGTTAGAATTCTTTTTTGCGCACACAAAGACGACACAACAGAGAAGAGGAAGACAGAACGGGGCGCAACTTGCAACTGTTTTATTCATAAAAGGATCATGGCATGTATACCCGAAAAAGGAAGGGATCATCTTAGATGCCACAGGCAGATTAAAAAAAAACGGAAAAGACGCAAGGGAAGGGCGCAGGTGATTTACCTTCAGTTCTTCAGTTCTGTTTGTCAAATATCTACTTCACGTTCCAGGAGAACATATTCAAACAGGTCCATGGTACGGCTATGGGAACATCGATTTCTGTAACCGCTGCGAACTTGACAATGGAGTCACTAGAGTCTCGCGCGCTCTCAAGCTTCACGCCACGCCCGAAAGTCTTCCTTCATTATGTGGACGTCTGTTTCTGCATAATCAAGAAATCGGCTCTGAGAACATTCCCTTTGCAACTCAGCAGCATAGAACCGGTCATACCGTTTACTGCGTAAGAGGAAGTAGACAGTCGTCTGCCTTTTTTTGAGGTTCTGGTGAAACGCGACGGCCCTGGAATGTCATTCAGTGTATTCCGGAAGGACACGCACACTGGCATGTACCTCAACTTCAGTTCCGTACACCCGGCCTGTCACAAGAAGATTGTTGTCGCCTCACTTGTCCGCCGATAGAAAAACCTCTGCTCTACGCCGGAAGAGAGTAGCGACAGATCTGGATAACGTTCGCCGCGACCTGACGTGTTCGGGCTATCCCAGTTCCTCAATACGTAAATCCGAGAATCGCCTAGCTCACCCGCCGCCACAGCAACCCCAGCGAGAGAAGAAGAAAATTGTTCCGATACCCTGCGTCTCTGGAGTAAGTGAAAGCTTATCCCGCATATTCCAATCGTACGAAGTCGACGTCGCACATGTACCCACGCGGAAGGTCCGACACGTGATGGTTACACTGAAAGACAAGTTCAAGAAGGAGAAATTCCCGGCCATCGTGTATAGGATTCCCTGCGCTGATTGTGAGCATGTCTATATCGGTGAAACAGGTGATTTTCGGAAAAGACTGCAGCAGCACCACAATGATGTCAAGAACAAGCGCTTGGCAGCCAACGCACAGGCTGATCATGCTATACCTCAGGGCCATGGCATCGGCTGGGACAGCATATTCAATAACGTGTGCCGGCAGGAGTGAGCCGGCAGCGTTCCGCAAAGACAATTTTTGTTCCCTTAGGCGCTGATTATCATATGGGCTTGACTACCCAGGTACACTTTTCCACAATTTAATTGAATTTTATACACTAGACCTTTTTCAGACTTCACAAACTGGTTCACATGTTTCATTTTGCAGAGTTTTCGCTACCACCGTGTGAAACCCGAAAACACAGCGAAGAGAGTTTTCTTGGAGTCGAAAAAACCACGGGTGCCTTGAAATTGATATTACGCGCTTTAGTTCTTAGTTTTTTGGGCCGCTTTACGCGGATAGGGGCTGACTCCAGGTTTCACTTTTGTGGAACGGCGACTGTTGTCTCGTTCTTTAAGCTTTCGTGTTTAATCTTCTCTAGCCGGGCTTCAGCTACCGAACTCATCAATATCAAGGGATAGCCCGCCTGTTTTATCTTCTTGATCTGATCGTGAAAGCGTTCTTGTGCCATTAACAACAGGGCTTTCTTAGGGCTGATTCAAGGCACATCAAGGCGTTAGCACGTCTCACCGTTTTTGATTGCTTGGAATCAAATGACGCTAATTCCTTCTGCACACGCGGTTGGTACTTCCAGCAAAAGGCTTCGTCCATGAAGCTTATTTTCAAGTCTAAAAATTGCAAACAGTTCTGCTTGGTGAGTTAAAAAGCAAAATTCAATTCTTTGGCAAGTCGTCTACAATTAGTAAGAATGTCCTCCACAATATGCGGATAGATCAAAAGTGAGTGTTTCTTCGAAGCGATTGGAAAATTCATAACCATATCTAAATCCATATCTAAATATCTTTAGCGTGCTACGGTCTTCAAGCGCTTCAGATAATGGCCTGACCGCCCCGGCGAGAAATACGTTGCAAAGCACAGGGGCCACGGATGACTCGATACAGGTTCAACTCATTTGTACATATTCACACCCTTTAAATAAACAGTTTTGGAACACAGGTAAAACTAGCAGTACAAAAAAGTTGTCATCAGACATACTAGCACTGTTTTGGAAAGGCACCGCTCCGTTAATTTCTATCCACAACATAACAGACGCCAAAACCTCGATCTGTGGAAATGAATAAAACAAGTAAACAATATCTACAGAAAATATGTGCCCTGATGAGTTCGTTTCATGCAAATATTCATTAATTTCAAGACTACTCGTAATGGCAAATTGTTCGTCCACTACCAGTATATTAACCTCCTTCGACAAGAACCGGCTTACTAGCTTCTGCCAGGCACCCCTTCACTGAAAATGCACCTGAATGGAACACTTTCTTTGTGGTATTTGGCCGTAGAAAAAAATTGCGAGCAATTACATTTGGTATTCGAATTCTACTGGCTAGCTTCTCCAGAGGTTTTCGCAAAACGCAATGGCTCGGCCTATTACCTTTGCTGCTTTTAATTCTGTCTTCTCGAAATTTTTGTTGATGGCCTCTGAAGCTTACGTGTTGAACGTTCCAGACGGCATGGCGACAAAGCCCCCTCCTTTATTCGCCTGAGCGAGTCGCAGGTCTTTGTCCTTAAAGAAGTGCACTATTTTTCTTGTTGGCGTTCTGATGCAGGAACTTTCGGAAGGCACTGTCCTGATGAGACAATCGACTCCCTCCGGGAGACACCTTTCCTTAACCTGCGCGTCGGCCTTGTAGGTAGTTTTTCTAAAGAACGACAGGAAGTCATGTGCTTTAACTTCCGACTCAACGTTGTACTTTGGTCCTTTCCAGAAGACGCTTGCACTGTCCTCCGGAGTGTGGATGTCGCCAAGAACCCGAGGAGCTAAACATTCATCTTTGATTTCTTTGCTTGCCTTGGTTAACACTGCGGGAGTTTGTACCCACAAAAATTTTGTAGACAGAGTGGTTAGCTTCATCAAATATTGAAACTTCATGGCGGTAATATGCTCAATGTCTCGGGAAAAGCACAGTAAGCGGAGCCAGTCCTTGATCGGACGGACCTGCCTCCATAGTTCTGAACTCAGAATCCGGCACGGAGAACATAGTAAGCCGGGTCCTGCTGAAGGAACTTAACAGACGAATAGTAGATGATTCTTTTGTTATTACGAATAGTCCTGAAATTATTGAATATTTGCGTGAAACGAACTAAGCAGGACACAGGTGTCCTGTTTCTTTAGAAAATTTAACGTGGAACAGATATACTGAATACTTATCCTTAAAGATCTCGTGTGCTAAACCTTGTTGGACGTAATTTTTATAAAGTCCACCAGAAAGTAAAAGAACTGCTTTACATAACGAATGTTCCTCCGGTGCTCGAATACATTTGTGCGGTATGGGAGCCTCAAAGCTATAATCTTATAGAAAAGCTGGAACGCGTCCAAAAGCGCGCTGCAAGTTTTTTCTGGTAATTATAACTACCTAAGCAGTATTACATTTGTTAAAGAGAGCCTCAGTTGAAAAATACTAGCACACCACCGATTAGCTGCAAAATTAGAGCTTTTTTTCTGAATTTACTCTGATCTCACATGAATAAATGAGAACTTGCACATTTTCCTTCTCCACTTCATCTCCAGACAATGTGATCCCGAGCTGAAAGTTCTTGAAATGCGCTGTTTTACTGATGTCTACTGTTATTCATTTTTTCCGCATGCTTCCGCACACTGGAATAGGCTTCCCAAGAGCATTGGTGAATGTAAAACATGTTCGGATTTTCTGCCTTTATTGTCACGCAGTCTGTCGTAGTTTAGTATCGGTCTGATTACTTCATATCTTTTGGCTGGCAGTGCGTTTCATGCGATAGTGTACCCTTTTCATTTTTGCACCGCGGTGCCATGAGGACCGGTTGCCGTCGAGATGACTTATGGATGTTACGTGTTTTGTTACTTCCTCGCTGTTACCAACCGTGCTTAGCTGTTTTATGCTTTTGTCACATGTTCATTTTCCTCCAACTGCCCCCCTCCCCCCGCAATAATGCCCTTGTGGTACCGCAAATACTTGCATAAAAATAAATAAGTAAATAAATAAAAATATTGTCGCCTTGTTTTTTCCATCCCACATAGTGAGTTATTGGCGGCTCTTCTGTTGTGCATAGAAATGAACGGAGCGGCGCCTTTCCAAACAGTGCCGGTACGTCTGTCGTCTACTTCTTAGTACTCCTAGGGAATTATCTTTTTTCCACCACTGTTTCTTTTAAAGGGTGTGCTTTGCACATTTTTCTCGCCCGGTTCTACAGATGCGCTTGAAGACGGTAGCACGCTAAAGATAGTGTCACGAAGTGGGTACGGCAATCCGGTGAGGAGAACGACAGCGAAAATGGCATCTAAACAAATCTCTTCATTTCGGCTGACCCGCACCCACAATGTACTGAATTACTCGGCGGCGGAGTAGCAACAAGCGTGCTCGGTGGCCGTCGAACAAAATGCCCTCCGCTGACGGCCGTCCTCAATTTAAACCTGGCAGCAAACTTTCGAGATATGGCGTGCAAACCTACTACAACATTACGGAACAACCTAGAATCGGCTCCTCCCGGCTGCGAGCAATCGAGAAAAATCTGGTCGTGTCTTACATCGCAACCAAAGCCATAAAGCGGCGTGCCGGCCGCGCTGCAGAATGAAAAAACATCACATAGATTCGCGGCATCACTCCCCTGCCAAAGAAGAATCGACCCGATTCTTAAAAACATATAAGGCGGCTAGAAACAAATAAAACGGATTGTGAAAAAATAAACACTGAGTGTAGAAACAGAGCGTCGTTTAGTGCACATAATAGGGCTTTAGACGGACGACAAGGACTATATCTGGTCTTACGCGGCGTTGTTGGGATGTCGTCATTTCATCAGGGACGGCTTCATAGTCCGGTTCGCCTAGCCGACGAAGAACCTTGTACGGGCCGAAATAGCGGCGCAAAAGATTTACACTCAATCCGCGCCGGCGGATAAGAGTCCAAACCCAGACTTGTTCGCCTGTATTGTTTTCCGCGTTGCGTCTTCGTAAGTTGTAACGTCTGGCGTCGGTCTGCTGCTGGTCTTTGATCCGCAGTCGGGCAAGTATTCGCGCTTCTGCTGCGCGTTGTAGGTATTGTTGTTGTTGTTGTTGACCTCACACAATGACACATACCTACAAGGGGGATTGGCCATAACCAGGCGGTGACTATTTAAATGACCAGTTGCATGTGGCAAGCGTGGGATGACCTACCAAAATTTGAATCGCACAGTTTCCGTAGCCGAGGTGGTTGTAGGTAGGCGGCGATGTCCGACGTTATCTTCCTCGGTAACGTTGGGCAGCATGGCGTCTAGTGTGGTCGTGGCCGGTCTCCCAAGGACGAGCCTGGAAGGCGTCAACTGGGTGGTATCCTGCTTTGCGGTGTTGTAGGCGAAGACGATGTAAGGCAGGAGGATGTCGCAAGTCTTGTGTTCGGCACCGACACACCTTTGTCCGTTAATGTTTCGGGACTGATTTATTTTCTTCTCTAGAAATGATTCCCCACAACAAATGTTGCTGCGTATATGTTTAGCGCAAACTTTCCGGGCGAACTTCAGCTATTTATGTGAAGTGCTGTGGCAGCCGCTGGATGGCACATGTAAAAAAATGCGTTGTCACCAGTCGTTTGCGCATGCTGGTGAGAGTGAATGCGGAGACATGGACGTCCACCTCGAGCAGCATGTAAACATAAAATTCTTTTTAAAGCTTGGCAAGACTGCCAGACAGACGTATGAGCTCCTTCGTGACGCTTACGGCAACGAGACATTATCGCTGGTGCGAGTGTTCGAGTGACACAAGAGGTTCGTTTCGGGGAGAACGTCGGTGGAAGACGACGCGAGGCAGGGGCGCCCTTCAACCTCACGGATTGAAAACGAAATGGCTCTGATCAGGGAAATCATACAGCAAGACGACACCATTACAGTCCGCATGCTATCTGATGCTCTGGACATTAGTAAGACAACATGCCACCAACTTTTGCGTGAGGCCTTGGGGAAACGAAAGCTGAATGTCAGACTTGCGCCGCACTCCCTCGCACAGGACTAGAAGGGCACGGGGGAATCATCGAGCACAGATTTGCTCTCCGAGGCAGAGAAGAATGCTGCATTCGTCGACAGCATCATTTCTGAAGACGAAACATGGTGTTTTCAATGTGATCCTCAAACAAAGAGGCAGAGTGCCGAATGGCGGTCCACAAGCTCTCCGGCGTCGAGAAAGGTGCGGCGACAGAAGACCAAAACAAAGAGCATGTGGATAATTTTATCGATGCCAGAGGTGCCATACACCACGAGTTCGTTATACAAGGGCAGACAGCGAATCAGGAGATTTATATCCGCGTGGTCCAACACATGCGTAATGCACTGCGACGCCATCGCATTGACTTATGGGCATCTGGACAATGGAGCCTCTCCACGATAATACAAGGCCGCGCATTGCTCTGAGCGTGAAAACATTTCTCGCCAAGCACAACATTACTGCACTTCCCCATCCGTCATACTCGCCTGAATTCTCCTCATGCGATTTTTTCCTGTTTCCTCGTGTGAAGAGAGCCCTAAAAGGTCGCTGGATGGGCAGCGTAGAGGCCATTCAAGACGCTTCGACAAAGGAGCTGACAGCCCTGCCAAAAGAAGCGCTTTTCAACTGTTCCCAAGACCTCAAGAAGCGTTTTCCAACTGTTCCCAAGACCTCAAAAAGCGTTTTCCAGCTGTTCCCAAGACCTCAAGAAACGTTGGAAGCTTGTGTATAGACTGCAAGGGAGATTATTTTGAAGGGGTGCTGCCCAGATGGTTTCAATGTTAAACGAATTTTTTCAATGAACTCAGTCTCGGAACTTTACGGACAAATGTTGTACATGTCGAGCATATCGGCGATAGCTTTGTTGAGGCGCTCGGCCAGTCCAGTTGTCTGCGGATGGTATGCAGTTGTCCTCCCGTAGCTGGTTTGGCTGTGGCGCAGGATGGCTTGCGTCTGATCCGCCGTGAATGCTGTTCCTCTGTCCGTGATGAGCACATCGGGAACGCCGGGTCGCAGAAGAATGTACTGCACGAAGAATTTGGCGACTTCTGCTGCTGTTCTGTTCGGTAGGGCTTTTGCCTTGGTGTAGCGGGTCAGGTAGTTGGTCGTAATGATGATCCACTGATTTCCTGACGTTGACTTTGGGCAAGGGCCAAGCAAGTCCATGCTGATCTGCTGAAAGGGCCTTGAGAGGGGTTCAATGTGGTTCAGAAATCCTTCTGGTCTGGTGGGAGGGTTATTTCGTCGTTGCCGATCTCGGCACGTTTTCATATAATGAGCGACATTGGCAGGCAGTCGGGGCCAGTAATGTCTGGAATTCGACGGAGGGTGTGAGAAAGCCCGGGATGTCCAGCTGTCGGCTCGTCGTGTGAACCCTGCGGAACGTCTTCGCGCAAACTTGCCGGTAAAACAAGAAGGTAGGCTGTTTTGTTCGCTGCGAAGTTACTCACGAAGACATAATGCTGTACACAGAACGGAGACAATCCTCGCTTGAACGAGGCGGGGGGTAAAGAAACTTTGCCGTTTATGCCCTTGATGAGGTATTTTAGGTACGGGTACTAGCGTTGCTGCTGTGCAAAAGAGCTGATAGGTCCCAAGAAAGCAACCCCATCGTCGTCTGGCGGGGGTGCATATACAGGGGCTCGTAAAAGGCATTTTGCGTCGGAGCGCTTACGTCCGGACTTAAAGACGGCGACGTCAATCTCCTGGAGGCGCCGGCTCCATCTTGCGAGGCGGCCGGAGGAATCCTTCAAACTGGCAAGCCAGCACAGTGCGTGGTGATCACTGACCACCTTGAACGGTTGTCCGTACAGGTAGGGGCGGAATTTCGACGCAGCCCAGATGATGCCACTGCACTCCTTCTGTGTTGTCGAATGGTTATCCTTGGCCGGGCAGAGAGAATTGCTAGCGCACGCGATTACTTTCTCGAGTGCGTCAGTTTTCTGAACGAGGAATAGCGCCTAGGCCCACGCTGCTTGCGTCGGTATGAATTTCAGTTTCAGCGTTTTCATCAAAATGCGCGAGGATCGGCGGGGACTGTAAACGAGGCTGAAGTTCTCTCAAGGCTTCTGCTTAATGCGCTTCCCATTCAAATGGAATGCCTACCTTTTTGCGTCGGGTCGGAGCCTCTGCGATGCGTGAAAAGTTTTTGATAAATTGTCGGTAACACGCACAAGTCCGAGGAATCTGCGCACAGGTTTTTTGACGGCCATTGTTGGAAGCAGTGCGATAGCAGCTGTTTTCTGCGGGTGACGGCGTATTCCCTTCTTGCTAACGATGTGGCCTAGAAACGGCAGCTCTTTATAGGCAAAGGGGCACTTTTCTGCTTTCAAGGTTAGGCCGGACGACTTGATTGTGTCTTGTACGGTTCGAGGTCTTTTCAAGTGCTCTTCAAAGTTCGGGGCGAAGACAACGACGTCATCTAAATATACCAGAAAAATTTGCCCCTTGAGGCCTGCCAGCAGTGTATTCACTGCTTGCTGAAATGTCCCTGGTGCGGAACAGAGACCAATTGGCATCACCTTGAACACAAAGAGCCCATCCGGGGTGATGAATGCGGTCTTCTCGGGATCTCCTTGGGGGCACGACGCCACAGCGAACATTTCTACAAAAATGCCCTTTCTGATGCAGGGTATCCTTGTCGGCTATTTCCTGCCGAACCACAACAACAGATCTGCCTGGAACCTACTGACCAGAATCTTGTTAAAGAGGAAGACACCGACCGGCCGCTGCTTCCAGCACCTTCCACATAGTTCGTTTGGCAACATCATCCAGCTATATACATGGGAGGTGTAACCCGGCCACTACAAAATTCACCGACACATTGGAACCAGCTGGAGCACGACGCCGCAGCGAACATGGTCACAAAGATGCCCTTTCTGATGCAGGGTGTCCTTGTCGGCTTTTTCCTGCCCAACCACCGCAGCGGATCCCTATAGAACCTACTGGCCAAGAATCCTCTTGAAGAGGTAGCCACTGACGGTCCGCGGGTTCCAGCACTTCTCACATCGTTCGTCTGGCAACATCATTCAGCTATCTCCCTGGGAGGCTTTACCCAGCCACTACAAAAGCCAGCGACGCCTTGGTACCAGATGGGGCAAAGCCACACTCAACATGGTCACAAAAATGCCCTTTCTGATGCAGGCTATCTTTGTCGGCTATTTCCTGCGGAACCGCCACAGCGGATCCGCCTGGAGCCTACCGGCCAAGAATCCTCTTGAAGAGGTAGCCACTGACGGTCCGCGGGTTCCAGCACTTCTCACATCGTTCGTCTGGCAACATCATTCAGCTATCTCCCTGGGAGGCTTTACCCAGCCACTACAAAAGCCAGCGACGCCTTGGAGCCAGTTGGGACACGACGCCGCAGCGAACGCGGCCACAAAAATGCCCTTTTTGATGCATGGTATCCGTGTGGGCTCTTTCCTGCCGAACCCCCACAGCAGATCCGCCTGGAATCTACCGGCCAATAATCCTCTTGAAGAGGAAGCTATTGATTGTCCGTGTTTCCAATATTTTCCACATAGTTTGTCTGGCAACATCGTCCAGCTATCTCCTTGGGAGGTGTTACCCAGCCACTACAAAAGCCACCGAAGCCTTGGAACCAGATGGGGCACGACGCTGCACCCAACATGGTCACAAAAATGCCCTTTCTGATGCAGGGTATCCTTGTCGGCTATTTCCTGCCGAACCCCCACTGCGGATCCGCCTGGAATCTATCGGCCAAGGATCCTCTTTAAAAGGAAGATCCTGACGGTCCGCGGCTTCCAGCACTGTCCACATTGTTCGTCTAGCAACATCATCCAGCTATCTCCCTGGGAGGTTTTAATCAGCCACTACAAAAACCACCGACGCCTTGGAGCCAGTTGGGACACGACGCCGCTGCCAACATGGTCACATAATTGGCCTATTTGATGCAGGGCATCCTTGTCGGCTATTTCATGCCGAACCACAACAGCGGATCCGCCTCGAATCTGCCGGCCAAGAATCCTCTTGAAGAGAAAGCCACTGATGGTCCGCGGCTTCCAGCACTTTCCACATCGTTCGTCTGGGAAGATAATCCGGCTATTACTCTGGGAGGTTTTACTCAGCCACTACAAAAGCCACCGACTCCTTTGAACCAGTTGGGACACGACGCCACAGCGAGCATGGCCACAAATATGCCCTTTCTGATGCGGGACATCCTTGTCGGCGATTTCCTGCCGAACCACCATGGCGGATCGGTCTGGAACCTACCGGCCAAGAATCCTCTTGAAGAGGAAGCCACTGATGGTTCGCGGCTTCCAGCACTTCTCACATCGTTCCTCTGGCAACATCATCCAGCTATCTCCTTAGGAGTTGTGCCCAGCCACTACAAAAGCCACCGACGCCTCGGAACCAGATGGGACACAATGCCGCATGCAACATGGTCACAAAAATGCCCTTTCTGGTGCAGGTCACTTGCTTACCTGACGCTACTGGCGTTTGCAGTAGTGATCCGTTCGTTATAGGGTGTCGTGCCCCTGGTATACACGACGTCTGCCGTAGGATGTTATGATGCGCTTGCATGTGTTCGCTCAACGCTTGTATTGTTTAATTAAAACTTGTTATATCTTCCGATGTCGAACTAAAACCCGAACCCGTTGACAGTAATGCAGATGTCACAGTTGTGACTATTGACAACGCAAAAGCCCGATTAGAAGCCGCCGAGAACTCCGTACTCGCAGAGATTTACCCTCATCCGATCAGCTTAGACAACATTTGAAAAACTTGTAAATGACCTTTCTTTGCGCGTGGACGCACTGGAAAAAGGTGTTGAAGATTCTAAGTCAAGGAGGGAGACTCTGATTCAATCGCGGAATTGACCACGCGCATTAAACAGCTGAACGACAAATGTGATGACGCAGAAAATCGACTTCGCCGATTTATTCTAGTAATCTTTGGGATTCCTGATGCCAGTGACGAAACATGAACACAAACAGAATTGCATATATCTCTCTATTAAAAGGAACTAGACGTCAATATCAGTGACGCCGCGATTGAACGCACTCACAGACTCGGCGCTTCAAGCCTAGAATGAGCCGTCCATTTGCAAATTTCGCTCATTTTAAAGATAAGACCAAAATTTCGTCTGCTATACCGCAGCTCAAAAATTCAAAAATTGAAACTATGCAATACGTGAAGACTATTCGGCACGAGTTCGATTAGCCAGTCAGAAATTGTATGATTTTGGCAAGGAACGTAAGAACATGTTGAAGATGCGTTTCGACAAACTTATCATCGTTGAAAAGCAATTTATCTACGATGCCGAATCCGATTCTGTTTTAGAGGTCAAGTCATACCGCTCACTGCCGACGGCTCAGCTCCCACTTTTCCGTCCTCCTCACCAACCGTCTGGTCGGAATGGAATTCCTGCTTTTAAGATCATGTCAGTAATATACACGAACATCTGCAGTTATTTGTCAGAAAAAAGAGGCCATTGAAACTTTTCTTCACGACAACACCGACATTGCCATTTTGTAGGAATCGTGGCTAAGTTCCTACATTGATAACAGCGAATTACTTAACGATTACAACGTATTCACTATTCATAAACTTGATATGGTGGTGCGCAGGGGAGGCGGAGTGCTGGTTTTTGTAAAATATAGTATATCTTCATTTCCAGCGAAGATAACTTGTAGCCATGAAATAACGTGTGTCAAAATATGTCTATCTTCCCACCGAAAAACAGCGCGCTTACACGGGACAAAGATAGAAGACACGCAAAAACACAGCGCTGCGTTACAACTGCAGGTTTATTGCATTGCTCGCAATAAATACCGGAAACGAAAACAGAAATCAAAGGAAGGAGAAGATTTCCTTCTGTCACATCAAGTCGTCATGGTTATTCGAGATATTCAATCTCTTTTATTGTCAATGCCATCGATAGTGTCCTAACGCATGACGCGCCTTTCCTATCTGAGATGAATGCTTGATACAGCTCGCGCTTGTGCTGGTAATTATACCGCCTCAATATCTGGCTCTATCCAAGGTTAGGAGTGCAATGACAGACAGATACATGTTTTTTCATCGTGCTGCCGTATCCCGTGCGGATGTTATTGGCGTGCTCTCGTAAACGGTCGTTTATGCAGCGTCCACATTGACCCACATGAGACGCTCCGCTTCACAGCGGTATCTTGTAAATTACCCCCGTGTCACAGGTGGTGAATATTTTTTCATGGTTCTTGTTTCACCGCGCTGGCTTGGGGCTTCTTGGTTCGCCATTCTGGACAGCAAATTGAGCTTTCTGAGTGCAGTAAGGACAAGATTCTCTCCAGCACACCCTACTATCTTCTTCAAAGAGTGGCTGATCCCGTGCAGATACAGCATAACAGCCACGTGCTCTGTTTCTTTCCGTGGCTTTTTCGGAGGCTAGATTGGTGGATATCTTTCAAAAGAATTAAGCCGATCCCTCAAATGACGGCATCCGTGAAGCCCGCTTCAAGGCGGCCAAAGCTATTGCTCGTTTGACTAGCTTAGTGTGCGAGGAAGAGTATGGCAAAAGACATTTCTTAGACCTTGGAGCGTAGCACCAGCACAGATTGTCCTCATTCCAGAACAACCGTAGGTCAAGTTTGGCCTTCCCCAGGTAGTTCTTTCGTCAGTTCAAATCCACCCAAATTTTTAGAAAATACCTTTTAAACTGTCTCGGCGTCCTTGCGTGGGTCCTGATCCGGTATTTCGTAGACGACGAGGAAGTCGTCGACAAAACGAAAAACCCTTATTACGTTGGTGTTGAGCAACGCTCCTTTTAGGCAACGATCAGCCTCTTGCAAGCAGAAGATCGCTGAGTAGAGGGGCGACAGAGGAGCCTATGCACACGCACTGGCTCTGTAGGAACAGTTCATCATTGAAACTGATAAACGTCGACCTTAGGTAGAAGGCCATAGCTTCGAGGAAATAATCTGTGCTGAATCCGCAAGCTTTCTGAAGCCACACGGTGCCCATTGCTTCAATGCCTTCTCTTACCACAGCAAACAGAGAGGGGTGCGGTAGTGAGTAGTAAAGAACATTTACATCCTTAGAAAATACACTCCCTCCTTTCGGGCATGAGCCATAGAGGAAAGCAGAGACTTCAGGTTTCTTGACCTGGAACGTATCTTCTACGGCTAACAAAGACAGCGAGTCTTGTAGAAGCTTACCCATGGGGTGCTGCCAGGTGCCTTTTTCCGACACGATCACTCTGAAAGGCAAGTTGTCCTTATGGGTCTTCACCTTGAAGAACGCACTTAGGAACAGCCCTTTGCTTTTCCTCACTGCTGTACCCAGCTTTCTCAGGTGGAAGGCATCGCAAGGTTGCTGGGCTTCTTTCTTTACAGCTTGCGGCTTGACATTATTGAGCCTACGGAAGTTCTTCTAGACGGCTTCACGTTTCTTCTCGCCAAAGGTTGACGAAGGCAAAACAGCAAATCCTCCTTCTTTGCACGCTACCAGATTTCGAAAGTTCGCCTCTCGCAAGGACGTTGCCACATCTTCAAAGAGTACCATGGCTCTCTTTTTTGGTGTCCTTTTTAAAATATCGACGCCCTCCCTGGTGTATCTACCCAGTTCTTCAGCGTGCGCTTTAACCGCACTTCTTCTCACAGAGGAGAGAAGCTCGACCTTGTCGAGCCGAGGTTCGATGCAGAAATTGGGTCCTAACTCGAACAAAGTTGTGTGTGTCTTCTTTCTTTGTCCCGTGTAAGCGCGCTGCTTTTTGGTGAGATCATGTACCGACTGGCCAGGCAACTATCCATAATTAAGTTAATTTCTTATACATCGGGTGCCTCTTTTAAGGTTTCTCCTGGATTCTTTTGTCTGCACTTGTTTCGTCGTCGTAGGAACGCGCAAGGCGCGCCTCTACTCATTTTCTATCAAACGTCACTTTGTCCCACACGAAGCTCGCTGGATAGTAGGAACCTTACCTTCGTCAGGGAAACATGGCGACAGACAATGCCGTCTTCTCCGCTCCGAGGCCTGGCACCAAATGGAGTACTTCAAGGATTGCCTAAGAGTAACCCGCTTTCGCGAGGTCCAACAAAGTGGCGGTTTGCTTGTTGGTAGTGCATGACGTATCAAATAGCGCAACATCAGACAAGGACATGAAAGAACACACACGAGCGCTAACTTGCAACAGTTTATTGCGGAAGAGAGCCTGTAGATATACAAGACATGGCGATATATTGCGCAAGCGCGGCAGACAGTCATTTGTTTAGTGGCTTCTGAGGTAATATAATTCATTACTAGATAGCCCAACAGAGGGTTTCGCTATGCAGTTATCACCTAAGCTATCTATCATTTCAGCTTCGATTATTTCTCGCGTGAGTTTACAAGTGTTTTTGGCAATGACCGTGCATGCTTGAAAAAGAGGTTTACACTTGGATTGACATTTTCTGCAGTGCGCATCTAAAAACCACCTTTCTTTTCTTTAACATTGTAGCGATGTTCAGAAGGCGCTCGTTTAAGCACCTTCCACTTTGGCCTACATACTTCCTTCCACATGTCAATGGTATGCTGTACACAATGGATTCCGTACATTTAACGAACTTAGTTTGATGATTTATCTTGCACCCACTCTTTGTAGCAAGGCCTGGTCTTGTCAATCTGCAAAGTTTCTGCAGCTTCTCTGGAGCTGAAAAAATTACTTTCACTTTTGCCCGTTGTCCAATCTTCTTCAAGCGGTGGGACAAGCCGTGGATGTACGGAATCACAGCAAGTTTCTGTTTGTTTAGTGAATGGGACGGTGGTAGAGCATGAGGGTAACAGATCTCCTTTAGGAGCCTTTCGGCAGCACTTACAAGGACATGCATAGGAAAACCTGCTTCAATTAGTCTCTGTACTTGTTGAGCAAAACTTTCGGTCATTAGCTGAGGGCAGGATTTTTTTATGGCATTTGTGGATCATAACTTGGCAATGCCCCTCTTGACAAGTTTGGAATGCGCAGAGTCATACCAGAGCAGTGGCTTGTTGGCACGTGGTTCGTATTTCCAGTAAATCTGATCGTCTTGAAATAAAAGCCTGATATCAAGGAAGCGAAGACTGTCCTCTGATGGCAATTCATGGCTAATGATAAGAGGCGATAAGTCTGCACGTACTACGCTTAGTGTGTTAGTGACAAGTGCTTCAAAAGACCCAGATTGACAGTCAAGGAACATTAAATCATCGTCAACATATCTAAATGCTTTTGTTACTTTTAAATTAGCATGGCGGCTACAAAGGCCTCTGTCAAGTTCGGCTAGAAATAAATGGCTAAGGACGGGTGCAATGCACGACCCTATGCATATATCCTGTTTCTACAAAAATGGCAGTCCGTCCCATTGAATAAAAGTGGACTGAAGGCAAAGGCTTAAATGTTCTAGGAAGCCACTGCTCGACGTACCCGAAGCATTCTGGAAAGGTATGACTCCGACCTTGTCAATACTGTTCTGAACACAAGCAAGCAGACTAGCTTGCGGAACGAATAAAACAAATCCTTGATATCTATAGAGAAACCTCTCAAGCGCTTGTGCGATGAAGACTTTATGTAATCTATGACAGCATAGGAATCCTTTACAAGGAAGGATCATCTATTTGCAATAGGTTGAGCTTTTCTTGGAGAAACATAGTAATAGATTTTTGCTACGTATCATATTCAGAAACAATCACCCTGAACGGAGCGCCTACCTTGTGCGTTTTTTCACTGAAAAAGACGTCAAGGTGATCATACTTTGATTTTTCTATGCTTTTTGAGAGCCTGTCAGCCTTGGAAGCTGTCTCCAATGGTTTTGATCCTCTGCAGAAACGAACGACATCTAAATTGAAAGCAGAAGCCAAAAAGCTGTGTAATAGGCTGCAGCTGGACAGGCTCTCAAAAGGCATAGAAACATCAAAGTATGATCACCTTGACGTCTTTTTCAGTGCAAAAAGGCACAAGGTGGGCGATCCGTTCAGGGTGATTGTTTCTGAAAATGATACGTGGCAAAAATCGATTGCTATGTTTCTCCAAGAAAAGCTCAACTTATTGCAAATAGATGAGCCCTTCCTTGTAAAGGATTCCTATGGTGTCTTAGAGAACATAAAGTCTTCATCACACAAGCGATTGAGAGGTTTCTCTATAGATATTAAGGATTTGTTTTATTCGTTACCGCAAGCTAGTCTGCTTGCTTGTGTTTAGAACTGTATTGACAAGTTCGGAATCATACCTTTCCAGAATGCTTCGGGTACGTCGAGTAGTGGCTTCCTAGAACTTTTAAGCCTTTACCTTCGGTCCACTTTTATTCAATGGGACGGACTGCCATTTTTGTAGAAACAGGGTATATGCATAGGGTCGTGCATTGCACCCGTCCTTGGTGCTTTATTTCTAGCCGAACTTGACAGATGCCTTTGTAGCGTCCTTGCTAATTTAAAAGTAACAAAAGCATTTAGATATGTTAACGATTATTTAATATTCCTTGACTGTGACTCTGGGTCCTTTGAATCACTTGTCAATAACACACTAAAGGTAGTACGCGCAGACTTATCGCCTCTTATCGTTACCCATGAATTGCCATCAG
Organism: Amblyomma americanum; assembly: GCF_052857255.1. NCBI lineage: Eukaryota > Metazoa > Arthropoda > Arachnida > Ixodida > Ixodidae > Amblyomma > Amblyomma americanum. Next base: position 224,735,478 of record NC_135498.1, on the reverse strand, counting down.
AGGACAGTCTTCGCTTCCTTGATATCAGGCTTTTATTTCAAGGCGATCAGATTTACTGGAAATACGAACCACGTGCCAACAAGCCACTGCTCTCGTATGACTCTGCGCATTCCAAACTTGTCAAGAGGGGCATTGCCAAGTTGTGCTTCACAAATGCCATAAAAAATCCTGCCCTAAGCAAATGACCGAAAGTTTTGCTCAACAAGTACAGAGGCTAATTGAAGCAGGTTTTCCTATGCATGTCCTTGTAAGTGTTGCCGAAAGGCTCCTAAAGGAGATCTGTTACCCTCATGCTCTACCACAGTCCCATCCACTAAACAAACAGAAACTTGCTGTGATTCCGTACATCCACGGCTTGTCCCACCGCTTGAAGAAGATTGGACAACGGGCAAAAGTGAAAGTCATTTTTTCAGCTCCAGAGAAGAGAAGAAACTTTGCAGATTGACAAGACCAGGCCCTGCTACAAAGAGTGGGCGCAAGATAAATCATCAAACTAAGTTCGTTAAATGTACGGAATCCATTGTGTACAGCATACCATTGATATGTGGAAGGAAGTATGTAGGCCAAAGTGGAAGGTGCTTAAACGAGCGCCTTCGTGAACATCGCTACAATGTTAAAGAAAAGAAAGGTGGTTTTTTAGATGCGCACTGCAGAAAATGTCAATCCAAGTGTAACCCTCTTTTTCAAGCATGCACGGTCATTGCCAAAAACACTTGTAAACTCACGCGAGAAATAATCGAAGATGAAATGATAGATAGCTTAGGTGATAACTGCATAGCGAAACCCTCTGTTGGGCTATCTCGAAAGGAATTAGATTACCTCAGAAGCCACTAAACAATTGACTGTCAGCCGCGCTTGCGCAATGTATCGCTATGTCTTGTATATCTACAGGCTCTCTTCCGCAATAAACTGTTGCAAGTTAGCGCTCGTGTGTGTCCTTTCATGTCCTTGTCTGATGTTGCGCTATTTTATACGTAGTTTCGCGAGACCCCGCCGGGAGGAGCTGAGAAACGCCTGCAAGAAGTCTTTCGGAATGCATCACAGATGGCGGACTTGTTCTGGAAGAAGGTTCTAGGTTCGATTCCCAAGGAAGAACGTCAAGCCCAATCCGTGCAGGCAGATGCTTGACGCTTTTGGCAACACGTGTGTGCCGGATCAAGCGACTCGGGCCCTCGGGTTAGGACCAAAGTTCTGCATCGAACTCCGGCCTGACAAGGTCACGCTTCTCTCCTTCGTGAGGAGTGCGGTTAAAGCGCAAGCTGGAGAAGTGGGTAGATGCATCAGTGAGGACGTCGATGTTGTAAAAATGGCATCAAAGAACAGAGGCTTAGTACGATTTGAAGATTTGGCAACGTCCTTGCGAGAGGCGAACATTTGAAATCTGGTAGCAGACAAAGAAGTAGGATTTGCTCTTTTGCCTGCGTCAACCTTTGGCGAAAGCCAAAGGTTGACGATGAAAAGAAGCCCAGCAACCTTGCGATGCCTTCAACCTGAGAAAGCTGGGCACTGCAGTGACGAAAAGCAAAGGGCCGTGCCTAAGTGCGTTCTTCACGATGAAGACCCATAACGACAACTGGTCCTTCAGAGTGATCGTGTCAAAAAAAGGCACTGGCAGCACCCCATGGGCAAGCTTCTACAAGACTCGCTGTCTTTGTTAGCCGTAGAAGATACGTTCCAGGTCAAGAAACCTGAAGTCTCTGCTTTCCTCTATGGCTCATGCCCGAAAGGAGGGAGTGTATTTTCTAAGGATGTAAATGTTCTTTACTACTCACTACCGCACCCCTCTCTGTTTGCTGTGGGAAGAGAAGACATTGAAGCAATGGGTACTGTGCGTTTTCAGAACGCTTGCGGATTTAGCACAGAGAAGTTCTACGAAGCTATGGCCTTCTACCTAAGGTCGACGTTTATCAGTTTCAATGATGAACTGTTCCTACAGAGCCAGTGCGTGTGCATAGACTCCTGTGTCGCACCTGTGCTCAGCGATCTTCCGCTTGCAAACGCTGATTGTCGCCTAAAAGGAGCCTTGCGCAACACCAACGTAATAAGGGTTTTTCGTTTCTCGACGACTTCCTCGTCGTCTAAAAATAGTCGTATTAGGATCCAGGCAAGGACATAGAAGCACTATTCAACGTGTTTTCTGAAAATTTGGAAGAATTTGAACTGACGAAAGAACAGCCTAAAGAAGGCCAACTTCAGTACCTTGACCTGCGGTTGTTCTCGAGCAAGAAGAATCTGTGCTGGTGCTATGGTCCGAGGTCTAAGAAATGCCTTTTTCCATACTCTTCATCGCACGCTAATCTAGTCAAACGAGCAATGGCTCTGGCCGCCTTGAAGAATGCCCTCAAAAGCTCGTGCTATCACCGACAGCAAGCAAGCATGGAATCCCAGCTTAAATGTCTACGCGAAGCGGGCTTCCCGGATGCCCTCATTTCAGGGATGGGCTTCAGGCTCCTAAATATCTCCGCCAATCTGGCCTCCCGAAGAAGCCACGGAAAGAAACAGAGAGGGTGGCTGTTATGCCGTATCTACAAGGGATCACCCACTGGGTGAAGAAGACAGTAGGACGTGCTGGAGTGAATCTGATCCCAACTGCACCCAGAAAGCTCATTTTGCTTTGCAGAATGGTGAACGAAGAAGCCCCAAAACCAGCGCGGTGAAGTAAGAAGCATGAAAAAATGTTCACCACCTGCGACACGGAGGTCATTTACGAGGTACAGCTGTCATGAGGAGCGTCTTTTGTGGGCCAAAGTGGACGCTGCATAAACGACCGTTTACGAGAGCATGCCAATAACAACCGCACGGGATGTGGCAGCGCGCTGGCAAAACACATCTCTGCCTGTCATTGAACAGAGCCAGATTTTGAGGCGTTATAATTCTTCAGCCCAAGCGCAAGCTGTATGAAGCATTCATCCTAAATAGGAAAGGCGCGTCATGCTTTTGCACGCCATCGATGGCATTGACAAGAAAAGAGATTGAATATCTGGTATAACCATGACGACATGATGGGAAAGAAAAAATCTTCCTCGCCTTCCTTTGGTTTTTGTTTTCCTTTACGGTATTTATTGCGAGTAATGCGATAAACCTGCTGTTAGTCAGCGCTGTGTTTGTGCGTTTCTTCTTTCTTCGTGCCATGTAAGTGCAGTATTTTTCGGTGAGATCATGTACCAACTGGCCCGGCAACTATCTTAAATTCTCTACCTTCTAGTGCTGTTTTTATGACTGCTTGCTACCGTGCGCCTGATTCCGATCCCACCTTTTTTGGCGACCTTTGCAGTGTCCTTTCGAACTCGCATTTTCGCTTTCGAAATACTGAACATATCGTTTGGAGGATTTCAGCTTCCCAGACATTGACTGGAACAATCTGTACGCACTTTTTGGTCAGTCCAACGAATTACATGATATGGCTCGCCTCTAATATTCTCGACCTTATCCTTGTATCCAATCCAGATTCCATTCAGTCACTGTCATGTGTTGATTTTCTCAGTGATCATAAAGTGTTGCTGGGTGATCTATTTCAATCCTTATGAAACAATCGTCAATAAGATACATCCGCAGTTACAAAAGAGCTGATTTCGCTAAGAAAAATTCCGAGCTTAATAAATATTTTTCGTACTTCCTATATTTTTCTCCTGCTTGGACAATAGATCAAAATTAGCTGCTCTATATAAATAAAATTCTATCGCTTATTGGTGTTTACGTTCCCCTCATACGTATTCGTACTGATGCTAGGAAACTGTGGTATTCCAACGCACTACGAAGAGTATCGAAAAAAAAAAAGAAACGCCTCTAGCATGAAGCGAAGAATTATACATTTGCTTCTAAATGGCAAAAAAAGTGGCGTGTCTTCAAGGATATACAGGGTTATTACGACACAGCGGAAAGAAATTCGTTCATCAGGACTTGCCGAACATTATTCGTAGTAACCCTAAGAAATTTTGGTCCATAATGGCACCACGCACTCACCGTTCACGAGACATCACCTTGTTTGATGAACATGGTGTATCTGTTCCTATTCATTTCCGTTCAGATACCATGAATTCATATTTATTATCAGTGTTCAACCATGAACCCCCTCAAAATATACCATCATTTCCCTATTCAAATTTTCCCCAAATGCCGCCCATTACCATTACAGCGGATAGCATTGTGACAATAATTGATGGCCTTAAAACGTCGTGCGCACCTGGCCCTCACGGAATACCTGCAAAATATCTTAAGATCTATAAAGAAAGTACGAGCCCATTCCTTCCAGTTATTGTCGAAAATCGTTGTCAGCGGGTTTGCTTCCGAAAGACTGGAAAATAAGCAAGAATGTGCCTTTGTTTAAAGCTGGTGACAGATGAGATCCGTCCAATAATCGGCCAATCTCGCTTACATGCATTGCCTGCAAGCTTCTAGAGCACGTCATATATTCACATGTCGCATCACACCAAGATAAGAACAATTTCTTTTTCTTTTTTACTAAGCAGCATGGTTTTCTTTCCGGTTTTTCGTGTGAAAATCCATGTTTTTGAATTTGCCACTGACCTCCACTTAAATATGCACTCTTCATTCAAAACTGGCATTATCACTCTACATTTTCTAATAATAGTAATAATCGCTATCTCCCTCATGCCCATCAGCTCAGATGCTACCGCCGCCACTGCCTGATAGTGGCCCCTTCAACATATCTTTCATCCCTGCGCACCCAATGGAATCGCTCGCCTCCGTTCAACCCCATCGACAACTGCATCATCGCCCGCAAGGAATTTAAGCTGTGACCTCTCCGTCCTCGGATTCAGTGGGCACGGGAACATTGCAAGAAGCATGGCTCCTGACTTCCGCTTTGCTGCGATGCAGGTTACGCTGACGCTCTTCTTCACCTGGCTGATACCGGAATCGCTCTCTCCACCATGCCCATCTGCTCAGATGCTACCACCGCCACTGCCTGACAATGGGCCCTTCAACATATCTTTCATTCCTGCGCACCCGATGGAATCGCTCGCCTTCGGCCGTTCAACCCCATCGACAACTGCATCATCGCCCGCAAGGAATTTAAGCTGTGGCCTCTCCGTCCTCGGATTCAGTGGGCACGGGAACATTGCAAGAAGCATGGCTTCTGACTTCCGCTTTGCTGCGATGCAGGTTACGCTGACGCTCTTCTTCACCTGGCTGATACCGGAATCGCTCTCTCCACCATGCCCATCTGCTCAGATGCTACCACCGCCACTGCCTGACAATGGGCCCTTCAACATATCTTTCATTCCTGCGCACCCGATGGAATCGCTCGCCTTCGGCCGTTCAACCCCATCGACAACTGCATCATCGCCCGCAAGGAATTTAAGCTGTGGCCTCTCCGTCCTCGGATTCAGTGGGCACGGGAACATTGCAAGAAGCATGGCTCCTGACTTCCGCTTTGCTGCGATGCAGGTTACGCTGACGCTCTTCTTCACCTGGCTGATACCGGAATCGCTCTCTCCACCATGCCCATCTGCTCAGATGCTACCACCGCCACTGCCTGACAATGGGCCCTTCAGCATATCTTTCATTCCTGCGCACCCGATGGAATCGCTCGCCTTCGGCCGTTCAACCCCATCGACAACTGCATCATCGCCCGCAAGGAATTTAAGCTGTGGCCTCTCCGTCCTCGGATTCAGTGGGCACGGGAACATTGCAAGAAGCATGGCTCCTGACTTCCGCTTTGCTGCGATGCAGGTTACGCTGACGCTCTTCTTCACCAGGCTGATACCGGAATCGCTCTCTCCCCCATGCCCATCTGCTCAGATGCTACCATCGCCACTGCCTGACAATGGCCCCTTCAACATATCTTTCATTCCTGCGCACCCGATGGAATCGCTCGCCTTCGGCCGTTCAACCCCATCGACAACTGCATCATCGCCCGCAAGGAATTTAAGCTGTGGCCTCTCCGTCCTCGGATTCAGTGGGCACGGGAACATTGCAAGAAGCATGGCTTCTGACTTCCGCTTTGCTCCGATGCAGGTGTGTACGTTTTCCTTGTACGCTAAAAAGAGTGACGACATCTGCTTGCTGCTGTTCCCGTGCCCAGGGGTGCTGTGTGAAACTGTGTGCGATATCTTTTCTATGGCTTTCCTACTCCTGTGCTCCGGCGACATAGAAACGAACCCCGGCCCCACCACTCGATCCCTATCAGAAATTGAATCGCTCTCTGAAGACCCTGCATAACAGATGGCCGTAATTTTTCAACTGCTCAAAAATGTTCACGCCCGCTAATTGCAAAGTTCGAAGTCACAAACTGAACTGACCGCAGATATTAAATCCATTAAGGCTAGGCAGAAAAGCATCGAAACAAAAATAACTCACGTTCAGAAGCGTTTGGACTGTATCGGACACGTGTACTGATTATATCAGCGCGGATGCGCATCAGTGATGCGCAGTGTGTACAGCGCGCTGCGTTCATGGCTTTATAAGCCGCGCTCTCAATAAACCTGCGTTCTTTCCTGCACCGGCCATGTAGCTGTAAGCGTCGTCTCCCTTGGCACGTTACATGGTGTCAGAAGGTGCTCCGCTGCCTGTCGACGCCTGAGGGGAATCGTACCCGCGAAGAACACGTTATGGACCTGTTGAAGGCACCACAGCCATTGCGGCTGACGGGTAACGTCACGGAAAACTGGAAGCGTTTTAAGCAGAAATTTGAGTTATTTCTGCAGGCAACAGCGGCAAAGGACCAGCCGAAAAGGGAAGCATCGAAACCGGCCCTCCAGCTGAGCATGGCGGGTGACGACGCGCTGGACGTCTTCAACAACTTCCAGTTCGCGCTGGGTGAAGACAAGACCGACTACAGTACAGTGGCGAGAAAGTTTGATGCATATTGTGCCGAAGTGAGCAATGAAAAGTGAACGCAAGATATGTATTCCGTTCAAGAAAGCAAGCGGAGGGTGAACCATTTGAAAATTTTGTGTAATTTTGGCGTTTTGCAAGAATCCATGATAAGGGACCAGATCGTATTTGGCACACACGATCCTAGACTACGGGAGAAAATGCTTCGGGACAGCCAACTGACTTTGCAAAAAGCAGAGGAAATGTGTAAAGCAGCGGAGACAGCAGCGCAGCGAAACGAAGTATGGCGTAGCGGGGAAGACAGAGTCGACGCCGTATCGAGGCGCACGGCGCCACCCTCAAAAGAGCGGAAGCAAGAAAAAGAACAATTTCACTGTCGTAAGTGCAACCGCTGGCATAAACCTAAGAAATTCCCAGCGTTTGGAAAGAGGTGTCGTTTGTGCCACAAGCCGAACCACTTTGCAAGTAGTTGCGCGTCAGCGGTAGTCAGCGAAGTCAAAAGACAGCAAGACGAGGACTTCGACATTCTCGAGATCACGACATCTATTCGGGAAAGGGATTGGACGGTTAAAGCTCAAGTTCGCAATCGCGAGATAAGCTTTAAAGTGGACACGGGGTCGCAAGCAAGCCTGTTTCCTATGTCAATTTACCGCCAACTGAGGGGAGCTGAAGAGTTGAAGCCAACAAATTCGGTGCTGAGGGCGTATAACGGCGGTACCATAGCGTGCTATGGAACGTCTACGCAGGAAGTAAGGATTCGTAATACTTCTGCTACGGTCACATTTTTTGTTGTGAAAAATGGCCGTCAGGCCATACTCGGGCTGGAAGCTAGTGAGGTTTTGGGGCTGGTCCAGCGTAAAGTAGACGCCACAGACAAGATCTCCTACGACGGAGTTCTCAAGAAATTCAGGCATGTCTTCGAGGGCCTAGTTTGTTTGCAGCAGGCATACAGCATGGTCCTGCAACCTGAAGCGGTGCCAGTCGTGCAACCAGCTCGACGAGTCCCTTTGGCACTGGAAGAACCTCTAAAGAAGGAACTTGAAAGAATGGTACATGCTGGCATAATTGTTAAAGTGACCGAGCCTACCGACTGGGCCAGTCCGGTAGTTCTGGCAAAAAAGAAAGATGGCACGCTACGGGTGTGCATGGACCCCAGAGCTGTTGACAAGTACATAAAGCGGCAGCATTTCCCGCTTCCAAGGCGCGAAGATTTGGAAGCCCGTTTAACCAATGCCGCGTACTTCAGCTGTCTTGACGCGAACTCCGGCTATCATCAGATACCGCTTGACGAGCGCACATCTAAGATCTGCACTTTCTCTTCACCGTGTTGGAGATACCGTTTTTTGCGTCTGCCCTTCGGCATTTCGTCCGCACCGGAGGTATTTCAACAAACTATGAGTCAAGTATTCGAGGACCTACCTGGGGTGCTGGTATACATTGACGACATTTTAGTTTGGGGTGCCAGTAAAAAAGAACACGATGAACGGTTGACGGAAGTGCTTAAGGCTGCCGAGAAAGCAGGGTTGACTTTCAAAGCGCAGAAATGCAAGTTCGGTTTGAAATCAGTGAAATTCCTTGGTTACGTCATAAGCCGAACGGGCATATCGCCTGACCCAAAGTTTATCGAAAGCCTGGCGAACACGCCGACACCAACGTCCAAGACTGACGTCCAGCCGATGCTGGGAGTGCTGAACTATTTCAGCAAATTCGTGCCACGGTTGTCCGAGCGAACGACGCTTTTACGAGAGCTTATCAAGTCCCGCGCAGAGTTCCAATGGACAGAAAACCACGCGAAAGAGTGAAAAATCTTGACGCAAGTTTTGACTACCGCCCCCTACTTGCAATCTTCGATCCGCAACGGGAAACTAAGATAACGTGCGACGCATCAAAGGAAGGTGTCGGTGCAGCATTATTGCAAGGCTACAATGGTGATTGGCGACCGGTAGCGTATGCATCTCGTGTATTAACCCGAGCCGAGCAAAGCTATGCACAAATTGAAAAGAAGGCACTCGGAATTTGTTTTGGCTGTGAGAGGTTTCACGAGTTGGTGTACGGAAGAAAAGTGCTTATCGAAACAGACCATAAGCCGCGTATAGCGATCGCGCAAAAGGGAATCGCCGGCATGCCACCGCGAGTGCAAAGATTCTTTTTGCGGCTACTAAAATAGAACTAGAAGAGAAAGTACCGTTTTACAAAACCGCCTAGATGATATGGAGGACAGGTCACGCCGCGATAATTTGATTTTTTCATGGACTAACAGATTCATCTGAAATGTGGCTACAAACAGAAAGCACACTGACCAATGCACTAACGAATGTTATTGACTCGTTACCAAACGACCCATTTCAGCGTGTTCATCGTTTAGGGACATATTCCGCTAATAAATGCAGACCTATCATTGGCAAGTTTACCAACTACAAAAGAGAAAAGTTAATCCTATCACATCGCAATGATTTCAAGAAGCACAAAATTTCAGTCAGCGAAGATTTTTCACCCGCCACTCGAATTGCGAGACGGAAACTTACCGAATTTGGAATCGGCTATCCGGGATCCCCCAAATTTCTCCTTCGCTACTATAAGCTATACATACGCGGCAATTGCTTCATGTACAATCCATCTAACGACACAGTCGATGAAATCGAGCTGCCATCTGAACACGCGCCCCAAGAATCAATCGCTTCGCCACATGGGGCGTCCTAGGGGTGCGAGAGGGGCAGTGGCCGTTCATCACCATCTGATGTTATGATTCTGTATACTAACATCAGAAGTATCTTGAGTAAGAAAACTTCCCTTTCATCGGAAATCGAGACTTGTTCTGCGCATATCATCGCACTTACTGAAACTTGGCTATCTTCTCAAATTCACGATAACGATCTCTTTCACAACGCACACCGCTTTGCAGTATATCGCAATGACCGAACTAATCAGCGGGGAAGCGGCGTACTCCTTGCTATTTCGAAAGACATACCATCATCATGCATCTACACTAATAGCGTCTTGGAAACTGTCTGGGCATCAATTACTCTCGACCATCAGAAAATAATATTCGGCGTATGCAATCATCCTCCTTCTTCTCAACGCTCGTTTATTAACGACCTTCATGACGAACTCAACATAATACATACCAGATTTCCATCGGCTTCCGTGCTTTTACTAGGCGATTTTAACTTTCCGACTATTTCTTGGGTTACCCAGCCTCCCACCCTATCTCAATTTTCATCCGATGCCAGTGATTTTCTCGATTTATGCTGCCTTCTTTTACTTACACAATTAGTCACTAACGCCACCAGAATCTCTGTCAACGCAGCCAACACTTTAGATTTGATCCTAACAAATCGAGCTGATTTTGCTTCAGCCACCACCTACTTACCTAACATAAGTGATCACTCTTTGCTCATTTTCAACATTAACACTGCCTGTCCTAAACCTGCAAGAAAGGAAAATACCATACTAGATTATATTAGAGCAGTCTTCGATGCCATTAACAATGAATTATCAGTTTTTACTCAAAACTTCTTCAGAAACCTTGACGATCGCTCTGTGCAAACTAACTGGGATATGTTCACAGCCAAAGTTCACGAACTAACTCAGAAATATGTTCCAAGACGCACCATCACTTCTAATCCTCAAGCCCCATGGTACACCGCCCATATAAGACGCCTATCTAACGGAAAAAGCGCCGATATCGTACAGCCAGGCTATCACCATGTAACGCTCACTGGGACGCATACAAGACTGCCGCTGATGCCTATATAACTGCGCTTAAGTAAGCAAAAGATAACTTCCTTTCTAACACTTTACCATCCTTGCTACCTACCAACATTAAAAAATTCTGTCGCGTCATCAACCCGCATACCAAAGAATCTATTAACTTAACGGACGCGTCAGGTGACCCTATTCCGGCTCATTTATGCGCATCAGAACTTAACGAAACTTTTGTTCAGAACTTCTCACGCACATTAAAACACCAAACATCCCGTTGCACTCCGGTATAATTTCCCAACTCTGCCTCACATTGTCATCGATTCATCTGGTGTTGCTAAACTTATTGATGCCCTACAATTTCATTCATCGCCCGGTTTTGACTCCATTCATGCTAAATTCTTAAAAAATACAATTGTCTACTGTTCCCTAATACTAACTAAGATTTTTCAGCAGACTCTCGATAGTTCCATTCTGTCGACACAATGGAAAGTCGGGAAGGTGGTTCCATTATTCAAATCAGGAAATAGAACATCCCCAACAAATTATCGCCCCATCTCGCTCACTAATACTTTTTGAAAACTATTAGAACATGTCATCTTCACTAACCTTGTGAACTTCCTCGAGTCTAATTCGTTTTTACACCCGCACAGCGTGGCTTTCGGGGGTCATTTTCTTGTGAAACCCAACTTGCCAGCTTCACCATCGAACTTCACCATATTTTAGATCGCGCATCAGAAGCTGACTGCATTTTCCTAGATTACTCGAAAGCATTCGAAAAGGTATGTCACCGGTTACTATTTTTAAAGCTAACCTAACTGAATATCGACTACAATGTTCTGAAATGGATTGAATACTTTCTTCTTAACCGAACGCAGTTCGTTTACGCTAATAACTTTAACTCACCTTTCAGCGAAGTTTACTCGGGCGTGCCACAAGAGTCAGTGCTTAGGCCCCTTTTATTTCTTATTTACATCAATGATCTGCCTTCGATTGTATCATCTAACATTCTTTTGTTTGGTGACGACTGTGTTGTTTTCCGCGAAATAAAATCCCCCGACGATGCTAATATTCTCCAGCGTGATCTCTATAACATTTCTCTTTGGAGTAATGAATGGCTTATGAAGCTTAATACTAATAAGTGCAAAATTATGCGAATATCAGGAAGTTCCAACTCTCCGCCTGTGTACTACCTAAATAATGTTGCCTTAGAAGTGGTTACTTCATATAAATACCTGGGTGTTCATATTTCTGCTGACCTTAACTGGACGCGCCATATTCAGTACATTACTAACGAAGCTAACCGCATTTTGGGCTACGTGCGCCGTAACTTTTGTAAAACTCCATCTTCTTTGAAATTATTGCTTTTGTAATGGGACCGACAGGCGCAGCACAGCGAAGAAGCGGACGAGTTCAAGCGGGACAACGAAGAAGCAGACGAAGTGCAGCTGGGTTTTTTCGAACGACGCCTGTGAGTGTGCCCGTCGTGTCGCCGGTCAACCAAGACCAACCGACCTGTACTTCAAATAAACGCCTTGACACTTGGTGGAGGTGCCTCGGTTCCCGTCCCGGTCCTCATCCTGGAACTTCGAAGTGGAACGCTCCTCGTCTCCGCCACCATGCCGGAAGGTCCGAGTGAACCATCGCAGCCCATCCCTGCCACCGTACTCTGTCACGGGGTGCAGCGCCAGCGTGACCCTTCTCCTTTTAGTGGCACCGATGACCAAGACGTCGACGATTGGCTGGCCTCCTATGAGCGCATCAGCACTTACAATCGGTGGGACGATTCCGTGAAACTCAGCAACGTCCTCTTCTACCTGACGGACGTTGCCAACCTATGGTTTCGCAACCATGAGGCCGACCTTCCCACCTGGTCGTCCTTTAAAACGAGCTTCGCCGACGTTTTCGGCCGCCCCGCCGTCCGGAAGCTTCGCGCCGAGCAACGTCTTCGTGCTCGATCTCAGCTCCCTTCCGAGACTTTCACAAGCTACATCGAGGACATCGTTGACCTGTGCAAGCGTGTCAACCCCTCCATGTCCGAAGGGGATAAAGTCAACCACATACTTAAAGGCATAGCCGATGACGCTTTCCAGATGCTACTGGCGAAGAACCCCACCTCCGTCGCTACCGTCATCCAGCTGTGCCAAAGCTTCGACGAACTCCGCAAGCAACGCGCATCTACGCGGCAGTCCGGCGCGCCTGCGGGGGGTCTTGCTGGCTTGGCCCTTGGTGGCTCGTCTGCTGAGCAGTCCCTGTTCATGCAGCAGGTTAAAGACTTCATCCGCGAAGAGATCGCTCGCCAGCTTTCTCTGCTGCATCAAATTCCCGACCCCGTCTGCCCTCCGCACGACCTGCCGCCATCTCTCACGCCCACTATCCGTCGTGCTATTCAGGAGCAGGTCGCTGCAGTTCTGCCATCCAGTCCCCCACCTCCTCCTGTGGCAGCGCCACTCACCTATGCTGAAGCAGTCACCGGTACACGGCGCTCGCCCACCTCTGCCGCCTACCGTGCGGAACTTGAGCTTTCTCCCCTGTGTGATGTTTCGTTGTGTGACCTACCTGTGCGCTCCGCTAAGCTTCTTGTAGCTGCCGACACCGACATACCGCCCTCCTCTTCAGCCCTCGTTCCGCTCCGCCCCGACTCTTTCCTCAGCGGCCCTGTTCTTTTCACACCTACCGCAGCGGCCACTCGCCATCAGCGCCTCCTCATTCCATTCGCCGTTGTCTCGATTTCCGATGGCCACTGCGCCATCTATGTCACCAACCCATCTTCTTGCCCGTCGTTTGTTCTTCGCGGCGAATGCCTCGGCTCTATTGAAGAACTGGACCCTGCTCTTGCTTCCGAGTTCTCCGATGCCCGTGCCTGTTCCTCAGTTACTGCCTTAGCCTGTTGTGCGACAGCGCCCGATCCGATTTCCATCGACGTCTTTCGTCGTAACATCGCTCCCGACCTTCCGTCCGCTTACCGTGACCAAATCTTGGAACTTCTCTGCCGCTTCCGCAACTCTTTCGACCTTTCCCAGCCCTCCTTGGGGCGCGCATTGGCCGTCTCTCACACAATTGACACTGGTACCCACGCTCCCTTGCGTCAGCGACCGTACCGAGTCTCGCCGAGCGAGCGCCGCGTCATCCGTGACAATGTTGACGACATGCTTCGGCGCGGCATAATACAGCCTTCTCACAGCCCTTGGGCCTCTCCTGTTGTCTTGGTGACGAAAAAAGATGGCTCCATCAGGTTCTGTGTGGACTACCGCCGTCTCAATAAGATCACACGCAAGGATGTTTATCCTCTACCCCGAATCGACGACGCACTGGATTGCTTGCAGGGAGCGGAGTATTTTTCATCCCTCGACTTACGCTCCGGCTACTGGCAGGTCCCGATGGCAGCGAACGACAGGCCGAAAACCGCTTTCGTCACCCCAGACGGCTTGTATGAGTTCAATGTGATGCCATTCGGCCTCTGCAATGCTCCAGCCACATTCGAAAGGATGATGGACACTATTCTCAGTGGCCTCAAATGGGAAACTTGTCTGTGTTACCTAGATGACATTGTCGTTTTTTCCAAAGATTTTCCTTCCCATCTGCACCGCCTTCAGCGCGTACTCACTAGCCTTACTGACGCCGGCCTCCAACTAAACTTGAAAAAATGTTACTTCGGTGCAACGCAGCTCACAATATTAGGCCATGTCATCTCCAAAGACGGCGTTCTTCCTGACCCTGCCAAACTTCGCGCCGTCGCTGACTTCCCCAAACCAACCACCTTAAAAGAACTTCGCAGTTTTATAGGCTTATGCTCATATTTTCGCCGCTTCATCCGAAATTTCGCCAGTATCATCGCCCCTTTAACGCAGCTTCTTGCCGGCAGCCCGAACCTTTCGTCTTGGTCCCCCGCCTGCGATACCACCTTCAGCACTTTACGCCGCCTGCTGGTCTCTCCCCTCATCCTTCGCCATTTTGATCCCGCCTGTCCGACAGAAATTCACACTGACGCGAGCGGTGTGGGCTTGGGCGCAGTTCTTGCCCAGCGAAAGCCTGGGTATCCGGAATACGTCGTCGCTTACGCCAGCCGCGCCCTCACCAAGGCGGAATCAAACTATTCTGTCACAGAAAAAGAATGTCTCGCCATCATTTGGGCAATTACCAAGTTCCGCCCTTACATTTACGGCCGGCCCTTCTATGTCGTCACAGACCACCACGCCCTATGCTGGCTATCCTCCCTCAAAGATCCTTCTGGCCGACTCGCCCGCTGGGCTTTACGTCTCCAGGAGTTTGATATACACGTCATTTATCGCTCCGGCCGCAAGCACTCGGACGCCGACGCCCTTTCTCGTTCACCACTCCCATGCGAGTCAACCTCTGCCCTCGTCTGTGCCTACGAATTCTCTTCGTTCAACATCCCTGATATGCTCTCCGAACAACTGAAGGATCCTTGGATCACCTCGCTGCTAAACTTCCTGAACACTCCCTCGCCGCATCATTCGACCCGGACCCTTCGCCGCCAAGCCCACCACTTCGCCGTTCGTGATGGCCTCTTATACCGCCGTAATTACCTCCCCGACGGCCGGAAGTGGCTGTTGGTCATCCCTCGACACCTCCGTGCTACAATCTGTGCCTCTTTTCACGCCGCTCCACAATGCGGCCACTTTGGTGTACTGAAAACATATGCTCGCCTTCGTCAGCGATTCTACTGGCGAGGTATGTACCGCTACATACGTCAGCACATTCGGTCATGCACCGCCTGCCAACGTCGCAAGAAACCTCCCCACTCCGCCGCCGCTCCTTTGCAGCCGTTACCTTGCCCTGGCCGTCCCTTTGACCGCGTCGGCATTGATCTTTATGGCCCGCTTCCAACTACTTCGGCTAATAATCGGTGGATCATCGTTGCCGTTGACCATCTCACCCGTTACGTCGAAACGTCGGCTCTCAAATCTGCTACCGCAAACGATGTCGCTCACTTCATTCTACAAAGTCTTGTTCTTCGTCACGGCGCCCCCAAAGAACTTCTAAGTGACCGCGGCCGTGTTTTTCTCTCGGATGCCGTCGAGGCCCTGCTCAAGCAATGCCAAGTCGTCCATCGTTACACCAGCGCCTATCACCCCCAGACCAACGGCATGACTGAGCGGTTCAACCGCACTCTGAGTGACATGCTCGCCATGTACGTTGACACCGCCCACTCCAACTGGGATCAAGTGCTCCCGTTCGTCACGTACGCGTATAACACAGCTACTCAGACAACAACGGGGTTTTCTCCTTTCTTCCTCTTATATGGCCGGGAGCCTACATCCACCATGGACACCATCCTTCCTTATCACCCTGACCCTTCCGAGACCACCTTACTCTCCGAAGCTCACCTGTACGCCGAAGAATGCCGGCAACTTGCCCGCTCTTTCACCACACAGCAACAATGGGATCAGAAGCACCGTCGGGATTCCCCGGACCCTCCATCGTCATACCCATCTGGCGCCCTTGTTTGGCTCTGGGTGCCTTCCTCCACTCCCGGCCTCGCCACGGAACTACTGTCTCGCTTTCACGGACCTTACCGGGTTGTCCACCAAACTTCTCCGGTGACTTATATCGTTGAGCCGCTCGTTCCTTCTTCGGACCACCGTCGCCGGGGGCGCGAAACTGTGCACGTTGATCGCCTCAAGCCTTACTATGACCCACCCATCCTCTCCTCTCCGTAAGTCGCCAGGATGGCTCCTTTTTCGGAGGGAGAGTAATTGTAATGGGACCGACAGGCGCAGCACAGCGAAGAAGCGGACGAGTTCAAGCGGGACAACGAAGAAGCAGACGAAGTGCAGCTGGGTTTTTTCGAACGACGCCTGTGAGTGTGCCCGTCGTGTCGCCGGTCAACCAAGACCAACCGACCTGTACTTCAAATAAACGCCTTGACACTTTATAAAACCGTAATCCGTTCTAATCTGGAATATGCCGCAGCGATATGGGATGCGCATCATAAAAAAAATGATAACTTTGCTTGAGCTGGTTCAAAATAACGCTGCTCGTTTTATCCTGTCCAACTTTAACCGTACCGCAAGTGTAACAAGCATGAAAGCTAATCTTTCTTTACCTCATTTAGCATCCCGCCGGCTGACAATTCGTTTGAGCCTTTTTCATAAACTATATCATCACCCCACGCTACGCGATTCCCGCATTTCATCCCCCTGGTACGTGTCAAATCGCATTGATCATCGTCACAAAGTTGGCATTGAAACATGTAACACTAAAGCGGCATTTCAGTCTTTCTTGCCTCGTACATCACGTGAATGGAACCGCCTTCCCGCAGATATCGTCGACATAATTGATAACCAGCGTTTTCGTTCTGCACTAGCCAACATTGTATAACAGGAGGAGGATACTTGTTCTATAATATGCATTGTTCTGTAATATGCAGGGGATCTGCGGCCACTGGTGACACGTGTTAAGTTGCTCCTGCTTTGTTGTAGGTATCCAGCTCCTGCCGAGTACGTCATCGCCTTTGCCGCTGCCAGTCAGCAGCACATCAGTTCAGCAATCTGCGCCTTATCGACCTGCAAACTAGCCCTTGGTGGTGACAGCGGCGCTGCCGTCGTCTCCGTGACGTCATCACTGCTGACCGCGCCACCTGGATACATAAAAGGAACGCACAGCCCCCGGACCCTTGGGATCTGCGGCCACTGGTGACACGTGTTAAGTTGCTCCTGCTTTGTTGTAGGTATCCAGCTCCTGCCGAGTACGTCATCGCCTTTGCCGCTGCCAGTCAGCAGCACATCAGTTCAGCAATCTGCGCCTTATCGACCTGCAAACTAGCCCTTGGTGGTGACAGCGGCGCTGCCGTCGTCTCCGTGACGTCATCACTGCTGACCGCGCCACCTGGATACATAAAAGGAACGGACAGCCCCAGGACCCTTGGGAACTGCGGCCACTGGTGGCACGTGTTAAGTTGCTCCTGCTTTGTTGTAGGTAGGGTTCTGTCTTTTTCTTTGTAGCTATATTTGTTAGTATATTGTGGCCGCTGATCCCGTTCTGGTCTGTTGGATGTTTGCAACTTGTAAACGCACCTTGCAAAATGGGCACTGATGTGAACACGTACCGCGCTCGCATTGGCACCTTTCTACCATCTTCACATCGTTGCAGTATATTAACCGTCCAAAGAAATACCGTTTCTGCGCTACTTCAAGCTCTTTTACCACGACCTTCTTATGTACTAGCATCTGTATGCTTAGCGCTGCTCCTCCTTTCTGCTGGAGACATTGAGGCCAATCCTGGACCTGGAAAGGTAGAGGACGTTCTTAACTTGCTGAAAGACTTCATTGCTGAAAACGACCAAAATTTCAAGGCTACGACAGCCACGTTGGAAGAAATCAAGCGCGATGTTGTTGACATTAAATCACGGATTGATGTCATTGAGCAGAATATGGGTGGCGTGTCCGGCATTAAGGAAAATGTCTGTTCTGTTCATGGGGCGATTACTGAAGTCAAATCTGTAGTTGCAAGCACAAGCAATGATCTTGGAAATGTAGTTGACGATCTTAACAATAGAATGAGGCGAAACAACCTGTTGGTAAAGGGCATGCCTGAAACAGAAGGCGAAAAGTATGAAAATACCGAAAGCAAAATACTGGAATTCATTTCCACCCACCTAAAAGTTAAACTGGATGCAAACGACATTGAACGAGCCCACCGCATCGGCCGGCGTCGCGATGATTACAAGCGTCCAATCATCATCAAGTTCCTAAATTTCAAGGTAAAGGAAGAAGTACTACGGAATGCATTCAACCTAAAAGATGTCGTGCCCAAAATGTGGTTGGAAGAAGACTTTTCACCCAAAATCCAACTACAACGAAAAAAACTGAGGGATTATGCAAAAAGTATTCGGAAGGAAAATGAGCGATTTACTATTCGGTTTAATAAGCTGCAGTTGCGTGGTGCAACCTACAAATATGACACCGCTTTGGAACAAGTTGTGAAGGTACTCGAACACGAAGCGCGCAGTCCTAAATGACCGGAAACTCAAAGCAAGTGGTCATCCGGCAAGCTTCGAGAAATTTCTGTTCTTCTTGCAAACTTCCGCAGTATTGTTCCCAAACTTGACACCGTGAAAGGCATAATTTTTACGTGCTCTCCAGACATCATTCTTGGCACCGAGACATGGCTAACGCCCGACATTACCAACAGCGAACTATCACTTCCTGTGGACCTAACTGTTTTTCGAAAAGCCCAGTTTTTAAATCCGGTGATAGCACGTCACCGGAAAATTATCGCCCCATATCACTAACATCGATTTGTTGCAAGTTGCTTGAACATATTCTCTACTCAAACATAATGGCCCACCTAAACGCCAATAACTTTCTTATTGCTAACCAGCATGGCTTTAGGCAAAAAAAGTCCTGTCAAACACACCTATTTGAACTCTTAGCAGATCTTCATGAATCGGTACACGAATTAATATATACTGATGCCATATTTATAGATTTTTCAAAATGCTTTCGATCGCGTTCCCCACATAAGACTAATGAAGAAAATTAACAACCTACAACTGCACCGCGATATCACCCGTTGTATCGGAGAATTCCTAAGTAATCGCTCCCAAAGCGTCAAAATTAAAGAGTATTCATCGAGCAGTTCACGAGTCATATCGGGAGTCCCACAGGGATCCGTTTTAGGGCCATTACTATTTTTAATTTACATTAATGACATAGTATCTAACATATCATCTAACGTGCGACTGTTCGCTGACGACTGCGTAATCTATAGAAGGATAGTCACCCCCCTTGATGCAGTTATTCTACAGACCGACTTAGTGCGCCTAAATGAATGGTGCCAGCTATGGCAGATGGAAATTAATATAAAAAAAAACAATGTTGATGACCTTTTCCACGCGCACTAATATACCTTCTAATGTCTACACAATTAATGAGAATACAGTAGAAAGAACGGATTGTTTTAAGTACCTAGGTGTTTATCTCAGTGCTGATTTAAGCTGGAACACCCACATAAATCACATCACAAACAAAGCATTTAAGAAACTGGGACTCATCAAACGTCGTCTATATCTTGCCAACCCCGAGACAAAGCTTCGCGCGTATACTACACTCATAAGGACAGCCTTAGAATATGCATCTTTAATATGGAGTCCAAGTAGTGTTTCATTAATTAACCGTCTTGAGTCTGTGCAAAATAAAGCTGTGAGGTTCATCCTTTCTTCATACTCACCGTATGAAAGTGTGTCATTATTGAAGCAAACTATCAGTATTCCCGACCTTATCACTCGACGCAAGTTCTCTCGTTTATCGTTTTTTCATTCCTTGTACTACGATGGCTCCCCGTTCACAGCTGATCGCATCGCCCCTGCCCATCATGCTTCATCCCGGTCTGATCATTCCCACAAAGTGCAACCCATCTTCGCACGAACACTGAAATATCAAACATCACCCTTACTATTATCTATGGCAGAGTGGAACTCGTTACCGGCTGACATAGTTTCTGAAACTGAGCTATCACATTTTCAAACAAAACTTTCATCGCACCTTGGCCTACAAAATTCACCGTGATATTTTCAGTATTGTTGAAGCATTAAGTCTTATACGCTCAACCTATGTATCTTTCAGCGACTGCAGTGATGTGTACTTGCAATTTGTATATGTAGTTATTCTTTGTATTTGTTAACTACTGTGTGCCAATAATCTGTATTGTGTTGTTTTCATGCCCTTCCCCCCCCTATGTAATGCCCACTTGGGCCTTTAGGGTATTTAAATAAATAAATAAATAAAAAAAATCTATTTATGTATTTTTGTTTTGTAACCACTCCCCTCTTTAATGCCTTTGGCCCTGAGGGTTCAGTAAATGAAATGAAATAATAATAATAATTATAAGATTTATTGCACAAAAGAATACAAAGCACAAGAAACGGGCCTGTCAAAGCCACCAATGGCTTGAAGGACTAGGCCCGGCAAAATCAGCGGACGAGTGTGCAATGTTCATATCAGTATAGGTAAATGCAGGTGTCCTAACAATTAAGAAGCTTAACACAAAAAAGGAGCAAATCGCGAGACAAGCATCAATACCAATAAGATAAGATGTACATATTTCAGAGATGATGACCAATGCATATTAGAAGTACTGAAGCAACCGCTTTACAATGAACAAATAATGTTTTTCAATTCCTTTTTTGACGTAATCAAGAATGCCTCATTTGGCAAATCGTTCAGAATTTTCGGCACATAAACACAGCGTCTAGCTTCACCATATCTTGTTGAGGAGCGCGGCACTACAAAGCGAACACTATAACGAAGGCTTCGGGGGGGGGGGGGGGGGGTGGCAGTGGAGCATGTTTGGAAATCACTAAACCAAAAATGCCGTAGCACCACAGTTTGCACAAACAAAGACCAGAAGCATGGTAAGCCAAGCACCGAGAAGATGTTATGATCTTTGAGTGACTGATTATTGTAGGCTATATTTCTTAGTATGTTCCTTAACAAAGAATCCACGCGGTTTTGCCATCGGGTGGGGCAAAAAGCAAATACGGTAATCCCATATCGAAGAGTGCTGTAGACCAAAGCATGTGCTATCGTTTTTTTTTACTTGAAACGGTACGATAGATTTGATTTTGAAAAATAACCATGCAGCGCTCCTGAGCTTATCGCAGACGTAGGATAGCTGAGTGTGCCACGACATATCACTGTCGAAGAATACTCCCAGGTATTGTACCGAGTTCACGTAGGTAATTGGCACGCATCGACAGGAATGATAGTTGTGTCTGCGTAGAAAAACTGGCGCGTTTATAGCGGTTAATTTTAAAGGGGATCTGAAGCAAACGAGTTGGGTTTTTGAGGCGTTAACCTTTAAATGATTATCAGCGAACCAAGTCATTGTTTTCGAGATAGCCATGGTATAAGAAATATGTTTTGAGAGCAAAACAGTGTCGTCAGCGTATTGAAATATTAAACATTTTGAAACAACCCTAGATAAATAATTAATAAAGATATTGAAACGTAGAGGTGATAGTATGTAACACTGAGGAACAGCGGCCTTCAGTGGAAGTTTACGACTTGCGTTTTTGATTTCGTCTAAGACAACTACTTGTGATCGTTCGGCGAGATAGGTTTTGAGAACATCGTAAAATGGCCCCCTAAAACCGCTGGAATATAATTTTTGTAATAGAATCCCGTGATGAACTGTCTCGAAAGCGTTTTATATGTCCAAGAATAAAGCAACGCTAAACAAATTTTGGTCAAAAGCTGAAAACTGTTCATCAGAGGTAGTCGAGGGTTTGACGGCATACCGTCTGGTCAGGAATCATGGTGATGCAGATTGCTGGTCGCTGGCCAAAGTCAAAAGATGACAAACTCAGAGAACTCGTCTAGAAGGCTTACCGTACCACGGCCGGCTACAAAACCAAACTTTCGAGTCGACAGAATTGAAAGTTTTTCAACAAAGAACGACATGGATTTCAAAAGAAATTATTCAATAATATGAGAAAGTATGGGTACGATTGAAATAGGCCGATAGTTTTTCATGTCATCCCTTTCCCTCCGTTATAAAACTGCTTAACAATCGCAGTTTTAAGCTCCTTGGGGATAAATGCGGTATCAAGAAAACTGTTTAACATAAAGAGCAGGATATTGGATAATGCTGCAATGTTCCTTTGTAGCATATTCGCGGATAAGCCGTCGATTCCAGGAGGCTTATTGCGCTTGAAGCTGAAAATTGTTTGGTGAAGGTCATTTTCTGAAAATATAGGTAGGAAAGCGGACGCTGATATAGAATCCTTAAGCGTGCATTGAACGGCCTGGCAAGAAGATGCATTCTCGGAAGACAGTGCAAACAGATGGTTGAACTTATCTGCTACCTTGACCGAATCGCCTGGAAACAACAAAATTGGGGAAATGTTTGCAGCGTTCTTGCCACGAAGATAATTTATGTAGTCAAGAGTTTGACGAAACGTCGTCTGGTCAGGTAGAGGCATAATAAAAACATAGGGTCACTGACCAAGTAAAAATTTTAAAGAAACGTATTGACGTTTCGGAAGCCCTACGGCTTCCTTGTTCACAATCTAATTTGTTCACAAGATAATTTATCAGTGACCATGCTATCGCGGGGTTCATTGATGACTGGTGAAATTTTTCGAAAAAGTACTGCCGCTTCGTGCATCTTATTAAGGCAACTACCCTATTTCGTGCGGTTTTGTACTCGAGGCGTAGGTGTTTATTTTTTGAGGCATGCTTACACCGTTTCCAGAGCATGCCTCTATAGGAAATGGCACGCATTATATCTGCAGTCAACCAGTTGTAATCCTTACTGTGCTTGTTTATTACGACGTGCTTTGAATTATTTTCGAACTTTTTTATTTGGTCGCAGAAGATACTATACACCTTGTCTGGAGAATTAGGTTTCGTTATTCCCATCCAATTAAAACTGTTAATCGAGTTACCTAATGCCCTCTTGTCAGTTACAGTGATGCAGATTAAATTATTGGACGTGGTGGTTCTAAGAGCAGCTGGCGCAGGAAACGATGGCGACCAACGACAAGCGACGAGATAATGGTCCGAAAAACGTTGCGAAATAACACAAGAAGAAAATGAGTAGTTACGGGCACGTAAAGCGATATGGTCTAGAAAAGGTATTGTTAAGAGGTCTGCAAGTATTTCTTCACGGGTAGGGGCGGCAACTGTATTTGAAACACCGTGCGAGGACAGGATTGACAGGTAGTCGGATACGGAGCCCACTGTAGGACACAAGGCATTTATATTTAAGCCTCCCACTATACATAATTCTTCCACTGAATTCCATAATTTCAACGTTTCCTCGAGTTCCAGCAAAAAACGAGTAACACTGTTGCAAGGTGGCCGATATAGAGCTACCAACCTTAAACACCGAGCACCACAAGATATCGTCAGCGCTAAGCATTCCGCATGAGCGAAGTTCACGTCAAAAGGTGCAACGTCAAACGTTTCTCTTACAAAGATGGCGATTCCGCCCCCTCGTCGACGAGGCCGTGTCACAAAATGGCACTGATAACCCGGCATTGAAAACGTATGCATGCACGCGTCTGTAACATTGATTTCAGTCAAGATGAATACATCAACAAACCCGATTCCTGATATGGCAACTAGCTTAAATTCTTCCCAGTGTTTTTGAAGGCTACTGACATTGGTGTTTACGACAGTAAATTCATTATCTGAGCTCTGACGAAATGTGTCCTTGAAAGACCTAAAGTTCGGGATCTGGCAGCAGGTGCTGTCCATGGCAATTACACGATTAGCTCCAAGTCTGTTGGCCTAGTTATTCGGAGAAGGGACGAGCGTTCAGACTTTTTTGCATATATCTTGCCCCGTTTAACCCAAGCAAACTTGTACTCATTTAGTTTTGCCTTGGTCCTTGCATGCCAGAATAGATCTCGGTTCAGCTTTGTCAAGTAATAATAATAGTAATATTATGTAATAATAATAATTATAATTATTATTATTCTAGATTTTCTAAAACCTTCGATCGCGTATTTCTTCTTTCTCTCATGTCTAAACTGTCTGGACTGTCCTTCGATCCCCTCGTTTTATCTTGGATACGCTGGTTTTTAACAGGTTGCTCCAAATACACAGTAATCGACAATCAACCTTCAGGTACTACTGGCGTAATGTTTGGCGTTCCCCAAGGTTCCGTTATTGGCCCGCTTCTTTTTCTAATATTCATTAATGACCATCCCTCCGGTGTTTCATCCACGATTAAACTTTTTGCGGATGATTGCATCCTTTATCGTAGCATCGTTACTAAGAGGGATCAACTATCGGTTCAGAACGACTTACACATAATACAACGGTGGTGTTCTGACTGGCTCATGCAGCTGAACATCTCAAAGTGCCAATTCATGCAAGTATCGCGAAGCCGTTCTAACTTCAGATCCGCATATTCACTCCTGTCAAACACGCTAACCCAAGTCCAATCATATCAGTACCTCGGAATCGCTATCTCTAGCAAATCAGCCTGGTCGGAACACATCTTACATCTAGCATCTAGGGCATCAAAATCACTTGGCCTCACCCGATGATCTCTGTACCCCTTCCTTCTGTTCAATCGGTCGAGATGCAATCGACAGCAGGCGGCGCAAAGGATCAGAAGACGGCGAGAGAGTCCTGAGTGCGGACGCTGAGACTGTGAGCGACGTAGGCGCTAGGCCTAGCAGCGCCAGCGGGGCCGTCTCGGATTGCGTCGCAGAATTGAGCACGGCGGGTTGTCTGCAGCCTCTCTTGGAACGGATATCGTGAGCGGCGACTTCGCGCTTGGAACTGCTGCTTTTCGATGAGCGACGGGGAAAGGAAAGATGGATGCTTAACCGAGTTCACTGAAGTGGATATCGTAAACGACGGCTGAGCTTGCCCCTTGCTCTGGTTTGCGAATGGCGCTATGGCGCCGTTGTGTGCGAATTCAGACAAGCGCTGGCTTTGCCGCGCCCTTGGCCAGCGGGAGAGAAATTTCTACCTCGACACTGCTGCCCGGAAGGATATTTTTGAATTCCTGCCGTCTCACATCCGTCTCGCCGTCATGGTAAGTGATTTTGCGTCTTAAATATCGTTGTACGATAAAGACGTGAGCAGGCTTGTGTGGAACGCTGAAGCACTGTGCTGCGGAATGGAGCAAAACATTAGCGCAGTTTTCTTAACGACGCGCTGCCTGTGTATGGGTTGTTTTATATGACTATGCGCCAGCGCTTGAGCACCTGCATTGTCAGTCAATCCCACTGCCTGCGTTATAAGTTCGCCTTCATTCCGCAAAGCACCGCACGAGCGCTCTGTACAAGTCCGCTTGCGTCTGCACTGAAATACACCTTGCAAGCGGCTGTAGGTTTTCGGCATTTTTATTTTAGTGTCCTCCGAAGCATTTGTGTAATTTTAGTTTGGATATGTGCAGCATTTTTGACTACTCTTAATTTCATGCATGTTCGCGGAACGAGGTATGCGGCATCGCTATTAACATAAAAAAATCAGGTTGCTTTTCTAAAATGCCATGGTTCCACACAAAAGCATAATTTTGCTTATCGTGCTCGGCGCTGCAAATGAATGTGCTCAAAGCTTCTGAAGTGCATACTTGTATTCTGCCGTCATAGATTCGGCCGCGACATTTAAAATTCCAATCTGATTATTTGTTGCTTTAAGTCAATGGCGCAATCTCTGTCACTGGAACACGAGTGAAAGCGAGAAAACAACGGCTGTCAGTTCTTGCCTTATGTTCTGCGGTTCGTTGCGGCACAACTTCGATGGGTGCAGTATAAACGTAATGTCACTATTTGTGAAAATATAACAGCTGCTTTAATTTCAAAGCATCACATACTTCATTGCCTTGCTCGCCTATCATTATTGGAGTCAGTAATTCGAACGACATGCATTTTATTCATAATGATTTGTTTGGTATCAAACCTGACTGGACATTGTTCTATACGGGTTCTAATCTATGAATAACTCCAAGGTTGCATCAGTTTAATCTACAAGCAGTACCAAACAGTTCAGGGTTAAGTCGCAAAGAAAGATGCCCCCTGCAACACTTGTAGGTATTTTTGTGCAAATTATTGGTGGACATAGGCAGGAACTGAAATTTTTGTACGAAAATAGCAGCTCAGTATTTATCTGAGCATCTGATGACTACCTTTTAGGCACAGAATTTACTCAAATTTAGGCATTGAAGTCACGAGCCTTAGCAAAGCTTGGGTATATCCTTTTAAAGCTTGGGTATATCCTTTTTTTAAAGCTTGAGTTTTGTGATTTTTTTTAGAATGGGGCTGGCACAAAGCCCTGGTATTTCGTTATCTTGCAAAGAGGCGGGATGCAAACAGTGACAGTAAGGAGCTGCTGGCCCCCAAGAGATTTTCTTTAAAATTCAGGCATAGTTGCTTGTGCAATTAAAAAAAAGACAATAATAGGAATAAGGAGCCAGTGTAACTGCTGCAACTATGCTCAGTTCTGAAAATAGAGTACTTTCATGACTAAACCAGATAGAGCGTACTGACACGCTGCTATTTTGGGATTTGCATTGCTACTGTCTCATTTTCACGCGTGTTCACTACCACTCTTCAAATAACCAATAATCCAATGTTGAGACGGTTGTGGTTTCTTTAGACTTGCACGAAACTATGGAGAGGCGATCACCAATATTTGCTTTTGCGAGTGTGGTTTTTTCATTTGATTGACAAATGGTAATGAGGTCTGGATACGGTGCAGCTATTTTTTTTATTTTCAGTTGGAAATGAGTGTTGTTTTGTTTTGTAGTCTTCGATGGCATCCAATCATTGTGGAGTGCTCCTTCACAAGCTATGTATAATGCCCATATACACTTTGAACAACACCATACCAGTTTTGTATTTTTAGGTCTTCATTATACACACGCAAATATGATTGATTCATGGGGAGTACTGATTGTTGCTTCCCGGGCTGTTATAGGTGCTCAAAATGTGATTCCCTAGAGAACATTTGCTTCTTCGATGCTCAGCAAAAATGCCGGTAGTCACCATATGTATCAAATGTCACGGATAAAGCAAAAGTGGTAGCTTTCGTGTGCAGCTGTACCTTTCGAATACGCACTTTGTATCACGGTCCTTATGAGCAGTGGCTCACCATTGTTTCTTTAGACTCTAGTTCGATTACAGTTAGGCTGTTGCTGCACTGGTTGCAATTAAATAGATTGAGCAGCTCAGTTGTCTTATAGCTAGAATATGGTTTTCAAATCTTTGGCAGGGAGGCCATTGCAGCATTTTTACTTTTGCATAGTTGTTGTGGGCCACTAAATGTGATCATGGTTCTAATGGACAAATCATATATACAGTCGCACCTCTGTAATATGGACACTTTGGTTACCGTGCGAAATTCTCGCAAAGTGATTCATCGAATCTTGAATGAAAAAGTTTTGATACAAAACTTGTCACCAAGGTCTCCTGCACATAGTGGTGGGCAATGAAGTTGAAGCTAGACAGTGTTGATAGCTCCAAGTACATTAGCGTGGTTACCATTATCTTTAAAAATCGGTCAGTGATATGTTTTGAACCTTGCATTTCTTTGACCTTATTCTTGAACAAATTGGGTTGAGCATGGTTTTTCTATGTAAAATTCCTCACTTTGAGGAGGGGAGACCACCCCTCATGAATTCATCCCTAGGATAGTGTAGTCATAATGTGCATTATACTGAAATGCGACAGTATTTTTTGTGCACTTCTACAAGTATGAGAAATGTCAGTGATATTTCGTTTTTAATTTTGCAGGACCAAGCACATACAGCATGCCTCCTCACCTATCAAGGCGCAGTTTTCCTGCTCATTGGCCATCACCCTGTAGCGAAAACCTCATCGCTTCTGTGGGGATTCTGCTGTTTGCAGCCTTCTGGGTGTTCCATTTGGAAAATCTAAACAAGGCACTCTGTCTGCTGACCTTTCTTGAGAGTGCTTTTAGATATTTGGCTTAAAATAAACCACGCTTCGATGGTTTTGAGCTCATCAGCTTTTAAAAACCACTTCTTCTTTCCTTCACAGCTGCCTATTCTATCTGCCTGCACATGTTTTACATGTCTAGTTTTTAGTACTGTTTGGAATACTGGTAGCGGAACACAAACTGTGCTGCTATAATTTATCAATGTTAACATCAATGTTGGCCAGAGCAAAGAAAAAGGAAAACAATATCAGCGTGAATCTGTGAGAAAACTGATGTATAGCCTTTGTCAAAAAGTACAGAGCCAAAGGGTTGGCTTCTAAGCCGTGTAATAAGGCCTCTGAGCATCCATGGATGTCCAACATTCGCGGTGGTCAGGGCAAGAATTTCTGTACCTTCAAGAGATCTGGAATGCTAGCGATACACAACAAGGCTCAGAAGCGAATTCCTTGGGCTCTAAACTTCGACAAATGCTGTACTAGCATTATGTGACAGCATGGAAAGACATGACAAACAGGAACAGCAACATTTCATTGACCCTAAGAATCATCACCCCACTGGTTTCTTGTCCCTGCACGGGCTAGTCATGGTTTTTATCTTTTTGCATCTAGCTCGGACAGCTTCCTGGGAGCACTGTCAGCATTTTGTAATTTTTTGTTTTTAATAGACGTCCTGTTCGGCCACATGACACATTTGCTAGCATTTATACATATCCTTTAATTAGAAAAAAATAATGGTGATAATGGATTTGGTGAACAATTAAGTTTTCAAGCAAATATGTGCTTAGACACAGGTCTTCAGAAATTCAATTACTTATTTAATCACAAAGTTACTTGTCCTTAGTCTGATCAGTTGCCATGCCAACTTTTATGGAATTTTTCATCACTTCGTCCTAAAGTGAAGGTGCTGAATGTCTTTCTCCCAATCAAACAGATTGCATGTGTCCTTAGCGCTTTGACCTTAGCCCATGTGGTTTTGCTTTGCTTGTAGTGCGCACAGTCACGTAATACCAGGTTGACTAATTCCTTTTGTTTCAGCATTAGTCATTACTTGATAGCTAGATTGTAAAGCATGTGTGCATGTGTTTCTGTATTCTAATTTTTTCCATATAAGTTATGAATGCTGCATTTTATTTGCGACAGGCACCTTCAAATGGGTGGCTAACATATCTTTCGGGGCACATAAACTTTCTCTAGGACATAGACCTCCATATATTGAGTGTAAAGTTTTGTTTTGTGTTCTTTTCATGTGATTGTGTGTTAAATTGAATATATTGTATACGTTTTCTGAGGTTATGTTCATCCAATGTGTTTCTCAAGAAGAAACACAAACATTAGAGGTTGGATGCCTGTGATATTTTACTGTAGATTTAGTGGGCTGCTTTAGGATGTCTGTTTAGTATTTGTTTTACTGTAGTTTGTAATCTGTATCCTTGAGTTAACCATTTGGAATTAGCCACTGGGAATTGTCTGGTGCATAATATTTTTTTAGCTAATCTTATCTGACAGCACCAGTTAACCTGAAGTATAGCAAAGAAGTTTTCAAGTCAACTCTGCATTGTTTTTCAAGATTTGCTATTGTATCGTTTTGATTACTTTTAGGTGCTGATTTCAAGTTAGTCCCTATCTCTAATACCTGTCCAAGAATTGTGGTTTCAAATGTTGTTTATTGTCCTCCATTTAAAAAAAATAGAATTGTAATCTACAGGTCTTTGTGACCTTTTCTTTACTTTACGCAGGCTCTTCAATTTCTTTTCAATTAAATGAGCTTGACATGTTAAGCAGCCTTTTAATGCTGCTGGCGTTAATATTTCAGATATGTGTGTAGGTTAGTAACTGACATTTGTGATAATCCAGTGCTATTTGTAGCGGTGGTCTGTAATTCAGTATTTTCGAACATCCAACGGAATGAATAAGTCGCATGCACAAGTTAAATTGTGAACAGTGTTTTGAGGACGTGCTAGTAACAATGTTCTGTAAAGTGCTTAAAACTTCAGTCTCGGAAAAAAAATGTTTAACAAACTTACACAGCTACCTTGCACTATGAAGGTAAAATCCAAGAACTATATTTTTGTTCGAAAATAAAACCACGGAGCACAAGCTATATGCAATATTTTTGTGTCATCCTTACGGCGAATCCTTCTGCTTTTATCGACTTTGAGGACTTACAGACTGGATGAAAATAGTGCTCGAAAAATATTTGCGATGCGCGAGTGGAGCACGGAATTCAAAATTTTCTTTAAAAAGGTCCGTTATGGACTGCAAAAATAAGTGGCAGTAATGAACGGATTTTAAGGATACAATATACAAATGCATTCTTTTTAAAAACATTTTAAAAAAGGCAGAGAGATGGCAAACATTATTTGTCCAATGTGGAGCTGCCCGCAAGTGGCTTCTGCACTATTCAAGTTCTTTAACTTCAGTGATTCGGTTTTTGGACCACAGTGAAGAGATGGTATATTTTTACGAGAAGAAAAATGTGTTGCAGGAATTTGGCATGTAGATCCGTTACCACGGTCTTGTTTTCAGTTTCATTGCCTGTCGTCTCCCCAACTCTGCTTTTCTTGCCCATTGCCAACCACCCCGTCAATATACTTTCGGTTAGCGCCGGAGCCATGGTTTGTGTATTTTTCACAGAAGTGCCGTATACACAGCGGAGTCTGATTAAAGACGTTTCCTTGCCGCCGCCGCTGGTCTCGTTTTGTTTCCGCGATGTACGGCAGTACGCTGCGACGTGACTGCGACGTCGTGTGTATGCATGGCGCAACGATCGTGCAAAGCAGGCATCAAGGAGGAGGTGACGACAGCGGTCCGATGCACTTTGTATTCAGCGTTCTTGCCCTGTTCCTTACAGTACTACTTCGTAACGGCGTGGACGGAACGGGGCTGGTTGTTATATCTCAACATTGAAGTTCGATTGGGCTTTGTTCATCATTACAAAGCGCACTCGAACCTGATTATTGTGATTAACGAACTAGCACCGTTCCGCCTATATAGCTAGCAGTTCTAGTCGCCTTGTAAGAAAGAGCAAAAATGCAATATAGAAAAACGGAGCGCTGTCATCACCTCCTCCGCCTAGATGCCGGCGTTGCGAAATCTTGGCACCTGCATAAACACGACACCGCAGCCACCGCTCAGCGTATCGCCGCGGTTGAAACCTCCCATTGCTAACCGCAAGTGCTTCGTATTTTTTGGTGTAAAAATCTACACCCAATCTGCTCCCTTCGCCAACCGTAAGACCTCCGTATTTTTTGGTGTTGAAATCTACCCCAAGTGTAACGGTGTATATCGAACCTCGATTTGGGAGGACGCCTGAGGACAAGCCAAAACACCCATCTGGGTTGACTTGAGTTTAGTGTGCAGGACGATGATCGCCTGCAGCTCATTACGGAACTCCATCCCCAAGATCACTTCGCACGAACATTGCCGTGACACAACGAAGGTCGCAGGATAGGTATGTCCTCTGACAGTCACTCTGGCTGTGCATCGTCCTGAGAGCGTAATAAGGTGGTCTGCTGCGGTGCGAGTTTGTGAGCTATCATAAGCGGTGGTGTCTTTCCTAAGCTGCGCAGCGAATGTTCCATTCATCATTGAGGAATCGGCTCTTGTGTCGACTAGAGAGGCAACTTTCCGGCCGTTGATAACTACTTCTAAATCGGATGTCCTGGCTCGGGTGATGTACGTCGTCTTGGGCGTCGGGCCATGGCTTCATCTGGTATGGAAATCGTGGCTAGAACGTGTCGTCGAAGCTTTTCTCGGTAGCTAGGTTGTTTTGAAGGCGGCTCACGTCGTTATCGGGGTTGTCATTGCATGAGGCGTCGGCGTGTCGGGGGCGGCGTCTTCGTGCGGCACGGTCGTTGGAGAATCTCCAGTGTTTCGCTCGGAAGCACCCTCACCTCCAGAGGTTGCTGTCTTTGGTTTCGCCTACGAGGGCTGGGAGACCTTCCTCGTATCGCGGCTGCGTATCTGCGGCGTGGCGACTTAAAGCGCCAGGTTGATGGCTACGGTGAGCGCGAAAGGCGGTTCGGCGCGTACCCCTCTCGACGCTGGTACTTGTCGATTTCCTGCGGACGTTGGACAAAGCGTGGCCGTGGGGCGTCAAAGGCAAATCCTCGAAGACCGATGCGTTGGTACGGGCAGTGATAAAGAAATCGCCCGGCCTCAACGCGATGGAAGCACAACGGCCGGCTGTCGGAAGTACTCCAGGCGTCCTATTTCCTGGTGCTTGAGCGTGGCTCGCATGCTTGGCGGACGGGGGCAGAGAGGCGGCGTTCGGGAACAAGTTTTTCATGTCGCAGAGGCCGTAGGAATTGTCGTTGAGGCTGGACAGTGCATCCTGCAGCGGCGTAGGTCATGTCCTGGGGTTCTGTGGCCATCGGGGTGCGAAGTTGCAAAGATGGTCAAACGGGCAAGTTCGTACTTCATAGTTGAAAAAAAAAACAGCTAATCTTAAGACAAGGACAGAGGAAGTGCCTGATGCACTTTTTCCCCTACCACATCTATGAGAGTCGCTGCTTGCGGCTGTGGTGAGGATGGCAGTAATCGGCTTTGATCCTCCTGGACAATTTCCCGGATAGTTTCCCTCAAGTTGTCGCTGGTGATGGTCGTCTTGTCCAGACGCATTGCACAGACAGAAGAAGGGCGGTTGTACTGCCGAGCCCGGACAACTAGGGTCTTCTCGATTGAGCAGGATTCTTACATGAATTCCTCTACTGTTTTTGGCGGCTGGCGTACGAGGCTGCCAAAGAGCTGTTCTTTTACGCCGCGCATTGAAAACTGAACTTTCTTTTCCTCGGTCATCTCGGGGTCGGCGCGGCGAAAGAGGCGCTTTACCTCTCCGACATAACAGCGGAAGGTCTCGTTCGGAAGCTTGATCCTGGACTCGAGGAGTGGTTTGAGACTATCTTTCCACACGTCACTGGTGAATACCTTTAAAACTTCCTTCTTGAACAGCTCCCATGTTGTTAGGAATGACTCGTAGTTTTCTTACCACGTACGTGCTGATCTCTCCAGTGAGAGAAATACGTGTCCAATTTTTGCCGCATCATTCCACTTGTTGAATGATGCCACGCGCTCAAATTGGTCCAACCATTCTTCGGCGTCTTCGCCAAGGGATCCGCTGAAAGTTGGCGGCACCCGCGGCTGCTGCAGTATGATCAGTGTCGACATCTTTGGCGATGTTGTGGTGCTCGTATCACCGTCATTTCGCTATCTGGTGCGGTCCGGCAGACTCCCGAACTCAGGCTACTCTCCCTGGAGATGTCAGGTGGTACGTTGAACTAGGGGTTCGTCCTCCGATGCGAAGCGCAGAGGGCTGGCGTCGAGACTGGAAGCGGGCGTCCGGAACCTTTGAAGACAGGCCAGCACCTCCACCAGATGTCACGAAGTAGTGACAGCAATCCGATGAGCAGAACGAGAGCGAAAAACTATTCGGGCTGACTTCTACCCACAATGGACCGAATCAGTCGGTGGTGACGCAGCAACAAGCGTGCTCGGCGGTCCTCGAGCAGAAAACTCCCGCCGTTCGCGGCCATGCTCAATTCAAAGCTAGCAGCCAACTTTCGAGATACGGCGTGCAAGGCTACCACAACATTCTGAACAACCTAGAATCGGCACCGCCTGGGTGCGTACAATCGAGATAAATCTGGTCGCGTCTTGCATTGCAAACAAAGCGATAAAGCGGCGTGCCGGCAGCTTTGAAGAATCATTAAACAAACACTACAAAGATTCGCGGCAAAATTTGGATATGTAGACGATTCTTTGATTGTTTCAATGAAACACTCACCTTTGACCTATCCGCAAATTTTGGAGTCGTCATCATCAGCCTTACTACACCCACTGCAGGGCAAAGGCCTGTCCCATGACTCTCCAATTAACTCTGTCCTTTGCCAGCCGCATCCACCCTTTGCCTGCAAACTTCATAATATCCACCCACCTAACTGTCTGCCGCCCCCTGTTACGCTTACTTTCTCTTGGAATCTTGGTATCCACTCCGTTACCCTTAAGGACCGACGGTTATGGCGCCTTCGCATTACATGCCCTGCCCAAGCCCATTTCTTCCTCTTGATTTTGACTAGGATGTCATTAACCCGCGTTTGTTCCCACACCCACTCTGCCCGCTTCCGGTCTCTTAACGTTACGCCTATCATTTTAGTTTCCATGGGTCGCTGCGTTGTTCTTAACTTAAAGGGCCCCGTAACACATTTTCAGTGCATTGTTTTGCCTATTGGTTGCATAGAATGAGTTATAGTGATGCTATTAGCATCGGTCGTACCCCGTATACTGTGGTTTTTAATATTTTAATTGGCTCGCAAAAACAAATTCGTGGCGCTGACGGTGTCACTACACAGTGGCGGTTTTTAGCAGCGGATATGACATCACTTTGTGCGTGCTTGATGATTGGACAAAGAGAAAATATATTGCAAATTGGGTTAATAACTAGAGATATGTTTTGTCAAGTTTTTGTGTGTTGTATCACATTAACAAGACCATCTTGTCTGCCCTAGATAAAAGCACCGTAAATCAAGTAAAACAAAAACACGCCACTAGAGGCACTGGCTACTTTTTGCATCGAAGGACTTTGCGCCTCTCTGTAAACATCCTACGGCCTAGCACTAAACACTTATGACTCTTCTCTATGTATCATCATGACAGCGGCTTTGAGGAATCGATCCGATAGAGCCATTGCACTTTATTAGCGTTATTTTCGGTCCCAAGGAAGGATGCGTTCGTTTCTCATTTAGCAGGCAGTGCGCATCTTCAGTTTGCGGAAAATCACCGGGCGGTGGCGCCAGATGGCGCCACGTTCCCGTCAACAGCGCGCGCTCCTTGCACGCCGTGGCCAACCAGCGCGCTAGGAGCGACGGGCGGTGGTTGGCGGTAGGCAGTAGCGGTACGCGCTATGCTAAATGTGTCTGCTATCTTGCGCAGGTTGTCACACCGTCGCAGTATCTCGCGTTCGAGTTCGGATCCCTAAGTAAGGGTACGTCACTGATCAGTGTTCCCTTCTGCGCCGTCGACGTGACGGTGAAGCATCGCTGGGTCAGCTGGGCGTTCACAGGGTTGTTGTAACCATGCAAACACTGCTTCCAGGCTTGGCATGAACTAGTAACAGAGAACGGACAACCATGGAGTGCGAACTTCCGCCACGTGCCAAGATAGGCTGTTTTGATTGGTCGCTCTTGGTGTCGTCATTGGGAGAGTCAAATGGGAATGGGAAGCGGCGCGAAAATCGAGTTGAGGGCAACATTTTGTTTGCTTGTTTTTTGAAATTTCTTCATTGAATAACTCCTGTTCCTATGCATCGATTCTCGTAATTCTTTTTGAGTCAGC
This sequence comes from Amblyomma americanum, assembly GCF_052857255.1. Classification (NCBI taxonomy): domain Eukaryota; kingdom Metazoa; phylum Arthropoda; class Arachnida; order Ixodida; family Ixodidae; genus Amblyomma; species Amblyomma americanum. The sequence goes on along the minus strand of NC_135498.1, from coordinate 224,700,263 downwards.
ATCTGTGTGACATAAAGAATCTGTCTGAAGCGTAACCGGCATCCGTTCAAGCGGTGTTTCGCAGCCCCTTTAACCTGGGCTCTTTTCGTTAGCCTCCACGTTTCTGCCCCGTAGGTGAGTACCGGTAAGATACAGCTGTTGTACACTTTTCTCTTGAGGGTAATTGGTAAACTGCCACTCATGATCTGAGAAAACCTGCCATATTTTGGAGTACATCTCGACTAATTTTAGGCGACTTGCCACAGGATTGTATTTTGCTTTTGTTTTAGACTTGAAAATAAGCCTCAGGGACGAAGGAAGGCCTTTGCTGGGAGTACCAACCACGCGTACAGAAGAAATTACTTAGTTTAAAAAGCGCAAAAGACGCGGACGCAGAAGGGACACACAAGACACACACAGCGCTGACTCTCAACTATGTTTTTTCATGAAATTTACATGTATATATACAGATGGCTTGATGGGCGACAGGTGGAAAACAAATACAGTGCGCAAAATAGAGAGAAGAAAGAATGAATGTTAATCGCTTTTCGCACGCTTATCCAAGTACGCCCGTTATTTTCCTGATAGGGCAAGATGAGGTGTGGTTCTGGCCTTGCTTCTTTTGCAAGAAAGCAAAGGCCGAACCAGCAAAGAAGGAGCAAAGAAAAGAAGCAAGGACCGAACCACGAGGGAAATAATTGAAGCTCAAAAGATTTCAGCTCTGGGTGACATTTGCGTTAGCACACTTTCTCTTGGCCTATCAGGAAAAGAACGGGCGTACTTGGATAAGCGCGCGAAAGCGATTAGCATTAATTATTTCTTCTCTCTTTTTCGCACTGTATTTGTTTTCTACCTGTCACGTCACGGATCAAGCCATCTGTATATATACATGTAAATCTCATGAATAAACATAGGTGAGAGTCAGCGCTGTGTGTGCCTTCTGCGTCCGCGTGTTTTGCGCTGTATAAACAAAGTATGAACCACCAACTGGCCCGCACGTCTACCCTAGAAGGAATTAGTGCCATTTGATTCAAAGCAATGAAAAACGGTGACACGTGCTATCGCTTTGATGTGCCTTGAATCTGCCCTAATAAAGTCCTGTTGTTACATGGCGCAAGAAAGCTTTCACGATCAGATCACGAAGCTAAGACAGGCAGGCTATCCCTTGATGTGGTTAGTTGAGCTGCCGAAGCTCTGTTAAAGAAGATTAATCAAGAAAAGAAAAGGAGCGAGTCGATACTCGCCGTTCAACAAAAGAAAGTAAAACCTGTAGTCATCCCCTATCAGCTTAAAGTGGCACATAACCTAAACCGCGTGCTATCAAGTTCAAGGTGTCCATGGTTTTTTTGACCCCAAGGAAACTCTCTTGGCTGTGTAGTGTGGTTTCACACAACGGTAGCAACGACTCAGACTGTGTAATTAAAGACATGAACCAGTTTGTGAGGTGTGAAGAAGGGTAGTTGTACCCTGGGCAGTCGTGCCGATGTGTCTGTGAGCGCCTAAGGGAACACAAATTGTCTTTGCGGAACGGTGCCGGTTCATTCCTGCAGGCACACGTTAATGAATGTGGGAAAGAAAATAACGAAAAACTTGAAGCAAAGAAGGAAAAGTGCGGTGCAAGGCTCCAAGGCAGTAGCATCTTGTGCTGGAGCAATGAAATGCTTGCGCGGGTACTGTTTCATGCGAACTTAACTGGGAAGTGTGGCAGTTTATGTGTAAGTACGCCGTCTGTGACAATGTATGACAAAGATTTCGCCTTTCTATAAGAATAAAATCAGAGGTTAATCACCTGCGCCTTTCCCTTGCGCATTTTCCGTTTTTTTTAACCTGCCTGTGGCATCTAAGATTATCACTTCCTTTTTTGGGTATACATGCCATGTTCCTTTTCTGAATTAAAACATTTGCAAGTTGGGCCCCGCCCTGTATACCTCGTATTTGTTGCGTCGTCTTTGTCTGAGCAAAAAATAATTATAAGAATGACTGAAGAAATTCACAAAACAATAATAACAGTGCAATCACGTAAGAAAAAGGTACGTATAAAACAGAAAAATAATATTGAGAAAGTGCATGATTAGGTGATTCTGGTACAAACTGGTCGTCAGACAGTTGACGTAATGTGACACAATGTGAGAGGCATCTGTAGCGCTGCTGACGTGGCCTGCTATGGGGTAGCGGCTACGTACCTGGCGGTGTTTGGTTAGCTTGCCCAATTTCTCCTTCTTGTGTGTGCCTGCTTCTCTTCTAAGGTGATTGGGCGCGGGACGAAGGCTTAATGTCTACTTCTTCTCCCGGCCAGAGGTTTACCCCTTAGTCGGTTTCTCTTCCCCAGGACCAGCTCCCAATTTATATTTTTTTCTGCAGTGGTGTTACCAGCACTCCAACCGCTTTAGTTCCTTCCGATGGATTCGATTGAAAAACGCGGAGGCAGTAGAGGCGGATGTTCATTATACATCAAAAGCACTACATGCGGATTACTGATGAACGGCAGTTCGGCAGGGATGGTATTTTGTGCAGGTCACCGGTAAGGACTGTAGAAGATCTGCTCAATTGTACGTCCTTCGCCAACCACCCGATGAGCGCATTCATTCCGCCTCATCTAGCGTGTTCCAGGGGCTTAGTCCGAGGGGTCGACTCTTTGGAAACGCTTGAGAACCTCTCGTCTGCAGGAGTGATTGCTGTCTATCGATGCAACAGAATGGTCGACGGAGTAAAAATTCCTACGGTGTCCTTCATAGCCACATTTGCAGAAAAATTCTGCCCGTCAGATATAGAGGTGTGGCCGATGGTATTTCTAGCAGCTTCTTTTAACTCTCGGCCTCTTCAGTGTCAAAAGTGCTCGAGATTTGGCCACAGCGGCAAAGCCTCCAAATTGGGCTTACGTTGCTGTACATGTGGGGAAATTCATGGCAGAGAGGAATCTCCCGAACGGCAAGAGAAATGTTGTGTATGTGGTGTTGGTCCCTCTGCTGATTCGCCTGACTATCCTGCACGTTCACAAGAAGTTTACTGGATACTGTAGAAGCTTGGGCAGGTTGGTGTGACATTGTTTTTCAGCAGCGCAGGGAACAAAGGAGGAGACAAGTGCACAGACACGGCGCTGAACTTACAAATGGTTTTATTGAGGCGATTTCCACTACTTAAATACAGTGGCAACCAATCTCAAATGAAAAGACAGATACACAAAATACAGATTGGTGATAACGACTATTCCTGAGCACAGGTCTACAGTGGCACAAGACCAGCTGCGCACGTTTTTCTATTCTTATCAAGGAAACGCAGTTCTTTTGCAGACAGAGCTATTGAGGCAACGCTTACGCATTCATCTTTGAATTTACAGATTTCATGGGCTTCAATGATTTCACGAGTGATTTTTGTTCGATTATCTAACAGCACTCGGCACTGAGTGAAAATAGGATAACACGGTGCTTTCGAGTTCTTTTTTCTTTCCTCTGTGATCAGAGGAGAGAAGGAAAATGAAAGAGAAAAGAAGGGAATAAAATGTAGCCGTGATTCTCTACCTGCATAAGGTCTCTCACAATCTAAGGAACGTAGAGCAACTCTCTGGTGTAAAAGTAGCATTCACGGCTCATAGAAAGCTTTTCAATGTGTGCAAAACGAGCTTCCCTACCTGAACGCGTAAACCTCATTGCAGAATTAAGCGCAGAAATCCCCACATGATTTGCAGGAAGGGAGTGCATACAAAATTTCACTTTCATGTGATAGGCACTACATAGGACCAACGCGCAGGTGTTTGAATGTGCGCCTCCTGGAGCACAAAAGTAAAGTTGAAAACATCACCACAGACGGCCATCTGGCGGCCAATTGCAAAAAAAATCTGACAGGAGATCAATGAGTCAGCATTACGTCTGTGGGATTATCAAGAAAAGAATTCGATTTGTTCACATGAAGTCATGTGGCACTTTATTATGTTTTTTTTTTCAGTTTTCTGTCGGCTGTATCAGTTGCGTATATATGTTCCTGGTCTTCAATAAATTTGATGTGTTAAATGTTAGGGCTTGTCCCGTCTTGTCTTTGTCCGGCGTTCTTCCCGCGCCATGTTTACTGCTTAGTGTTTCTAGTTTCTGATCCTGTAAACATCTGCCTCCTCTATAGAGATCACATAATTTCTCAAGTTCAGACAATGAAGTATATCGCAGTAATATACGACACTACTCTACCCTGGCGGCACCACATTGAGCAAGTTTCTGCAAAAGGAGTTCGAGGCATTGGCATCCTGCGCAGGCTTTGCAGTGCTAGGTCAGGCATCAGAAGGCACACATTTCTAATGATTTATAAAATTTACGTCCACCCAATTTTGTAGTTCGGCTGTGTTTTGTTCTCAGAAGCTCCTGCCTATAAACTTCCCCATCTTGTGCTCTTGGAGAGTGATGCGTTGCGCCTGTGTCTGAAGGTTCTAAAATATGTCACCGATGGTGTTCTGCACCTTTGGGCGCAAATCTCATCTTTATCAGCTAGATTTCGTCTTTTAACAGTTCAAAGATTTTTAAAAAGTATGACTCACCACTACACGCCTCCAGAATAATAATTCTTAGTCAACCTGCAGTCGTCTTTAATAGCACCCGGTCCCGTTTCCACACTCCGCATATATATTTCATGTAGTCCCTACTTGAGCCCTTAAACATTCATTCCACAGATGTCCGCCAAATGTATAACAGCCCACGTACTGTCCACATTGCATTTGATGATATTTTCCCATCGAATGCAAAGCTGCAACCCTTTTTTCTGCTTCAGAGATTGTTGCAGGGCCACCTAAGGTTCTATCCCTGTCATATTCTTATTGCTACCGATGACTCGCAGAATCGCGAAAAGGTAGATGTGGAAATTTTTTCACCTTCACTGGGTTGGTCTTTTCCTCTCTGAGGCCTCTCTAAGCCTACGCATCACCACTTCTGCTTGTCAAGATTCTGGCTCCTCCCCTTCAACACATCGTTCAGACCAGCATGAATAACGACAAGGCGTTCGCCATCCATGCTGCCCCCTCACCACCTCCTGGGCTTTGGCCATTGCATCTCCCAAGCACTTCCCTGACTGGGCCTCCACCTGCACCCGCCTGTCCGCCTTTGATGTCGTCAAATCGCCACCCTCAGCCCTCGCTACGTTCGAGTCACCGACTACCAGAACCCTCCTCCGCTCTAACCGTTCGCTTCCTGACTGCGACTGTTGCCCCCCGGAACGCACTACCTGTCTCTCCCACCGCCGTACGCTACTGTCGTGAGTTTTTACCTCTCTCTCTTCCTCACTCAAAGCCTGCTGCGCTATAGCTCTGTAGGATTGACGAGCCTCGTCCCCCACCTGACACTGCTCCGAACCGGGGTGCACTGCCAGCCGCAACCTGAGCGCTTCTACCTGCTCTTCTAGCTGGGCCCGTTTTTCCCGCTCCTCCTTCAGCTGGCCCACAATTCGCTCCAACAGGTCAGCATCTGCGTCTTCTCTCTTAAGCGACTCGGCGACCTGAGCTTCTAGCTTAATCCTTCCTCTCGTTCCACCTTCAGGTCCCCTTTTAGTTCCTTAATCCTAGCTGCCCATTCCCCTTTCAACATCTGATCGGCGTTCATCAAAACGCTTACATATCTTGCACGCGAAGCTAGCCCCATCTGCCTCGGCTAAGCTCCTGAACTTGGTCTCGTCTAAATAGCACCAACGGTCGCACTCCTGGCACTGCACTAACTCGCCGTCTCCGTCCACTTTGACTTTCCTAGCTTGCCGACCCATCTTCCGGCCGACCACGCAAAGTAAAAACCCGCCAAAATTCCTACGCAAAAGCCTTCGGTACTACGCAACGTAAAAGCCCGCTAAAATTCCGGTACAATAACCTTCGGGACAACGTAACGTAAAAACCCGCCGAAATTCTTACAGAAAAATCTTCGGCACTACACAACGTAAAAGCCCGCCAAAATTCCTACACAAAAACCTTCGGCACCACGCAACGTAAAAGCCCGCCAATATTCCTACACAAAAGCCTTCGGCGCACACACTTCCGCTAGCCTTCCTACCCTTTACACGGTTTAACACTACCGCCCCTACAGCATGTACAAGAGCAAATACCAAAAAGACTTAGCTTCGGAAGTAGTCGCTGGAGCTCCGAAAAAGCATCCTCCTTCAACTGCGTCACGAGCCAAAAATCCAGCCAATGTAGCAGGAGTCTACGCCAGCGCCGCGCCGCAGCAACCGCTTCTAAATCCCCACGGGGAGAGTGCCGCTTTTGCCTCTACAAAGCAACGTTTTTAGATCCCTTTTTCAACATGTTTGGATGGATGGATGGATGGATGGATGGATGGATGGATGGATGGATGGATGGATGGATGGATGGATGGATGGATGGATGGACGGACGGACGGACGGACGGACGGACGGACGGACGGACGGACGGACGGACGGATGGATGGATGGATGGATGGATGGATGGATGGATGGATGGATGGATGGATGGATGGATGGATGGATGGATGGATGCATGGATGGATGGATGGATACGGCTGCACCCTTTAAATTGGGTGGCGGCTCAAGCCACCTAGCCATGACCTATGAAATTTTACTCTTCTCTTGTTTTTAGCCACCGATCAGATAACCTTCGCTTGGTTATTTCTACCCGTTTAAAATTTACTTTCCCTTCACTGTCCTTAAACCCCTATGCTTTGGATAAATCAGCCCCGCTGCTTTCCACTGTAGGGTGAAGCCCCTTACGCAAAGTATCAAGTGTTCAGCCGTTTCCTCCTCCTCTCCGCACGCAATGCACAACGTGTCTATCTCTTGGTACCTGACTCTCTATGTATTATTCCGCAAAACTCCAGTCCGGGCCTCAAACAACAAAGAGCTTCCCCTACAATTATCATAGATATTTTCTTTTTTTTTACATGTTGTGGCATCTACCGGCTGCCACAGCAATTAAAATAAGTAGCTCAGGTTAGCCCGCAAAGATAGCGCTACACATAATAATAGTGATAAACACCTTTATTTTCAGACAGCACATTTACAATTCTTAGGACAAGTCTGCCCAAGCCATAAAGGCTTGTCGGGCAGTACTCGGCAGTCGGTGAATGACATATATATCAAAAACAGGCGTTACAAGCAAGCAAACAATGATAAACCTTAATATGAAAAGCAAACAAGAAAAAGAAAACAGATTAAATAACCGACATATGGGTTTTTAAGAAGTTCCTTAATTGTGACAGCGAAGAAACTGAAAAAATCGAATAAGGTAAAGAATTAAAAATTTTGGGTATGTAATAATTACGAGCGAAGTGGCCATAATGAGTGTAGGAGCGAGGTACCGTAAAACGGGGGTGATGTCGAAAAGAACGAACAGGAATGAAAGGAACCAAAAATTCGCTCTCCCAAAAGTGAGCACGAATAACTACATGATGGAAGAGAGCATCAAAAGAGGGCAGCTGTAAAAGCGAAAACAAATTGCAGTCAGGTGAAGCATTCGTGTTGTATGCCACGGATCGAAGGATGTTCCTTAGTATCGCATTTAATTTCATTCGCCAAGTTTTTGAGCAATGATAATACACAGTGACTCCATATCTGAGGATACCATAAATAAGAGCATGCGCAACAAGCCTGCGAGTCTGAAAAGGTAATAAATATCGAACATTGTATAGTACATATGATAAACCACGAAGCTTGTTACATACTACAGTAAGATGGCTGTTCCAAGACATATCTCTGTTAAAACGTATACCGAGGTACTTAACACTATTTAAAAAATCAATAGGAATGCGACAACAATTAGGACAATGCGAAGAATGTAAGAACAATGGTTCAACAGACGAAAGCTTTTTATGGGGATTATGAAAACAAATCAGTTTAGTTTCTTGTTGATTAATTGAAATCGAATTATTTAAGAACCAGTCCATAACATGCACCACATCTGTTCTAAGAGCCTCCATGGCCAGAAGCAACGAAGCATTTGTTGACAACAATAACGTGTCATCGGCGTATTGAAAAACATAGCATTCTGTCACAGCATTTGATGAATCATTTACAAATAAATTTAAAAGGAAAGGCGATAAAACAGAGCCCTGTGGAACACCTGCCGACAGAAATGATTCAGAACTTCGATACCCGCTGATTTCAACAACTTGAGCCCGAGTAGAAAAATACTTTCAGCAAATTATTAAAAGGACCCCTAAACCCCATGACATCAAGTTTCTCAAGCAGTAGATCATGCCGAACACAATCGAAAGCTTTGCTAGCGTCCAAAAACAGACCACGTGCGAATTGGTTATTATCAAAACAGGAGTAAATAATATCAGTAAATGTTTCTAATAACAAACAGTTCCTTTATCTTCAATGAAACCAAACTGTGCCTCTGATAGGATATTCGTGAAAACAAAACTGTACATAACTTGGAATAGATGCTTTTAAAGAATCTGCGCAATCGCAGGTAGAATTGAAATAGGCCTGTAATTTTCAATATCTTTTAAAGAACCACTTTTATGTAATGGTTTAACTATGGCAACTTTCAAATTGTATGGAATGAAGCACTCAGTAATGAAACCGTGCAACATAAAAAGAAGTACCGACTGCAAATTCGTAAAATTCCTTTGGAGGTCACTCATTCTTATACTGTCAATACCTGCAGCTTTCTTCGAATTGAAGCTAAAAATTATACTATAAGGCCCTGGGGTGTAATAGTCGGGAGAAAAGCTGAAGAAGCTGTGCAATACAAAGACCGTGGAACCTCATAGTGGGATAAAGGAAACTTCCTGGAAACCTGAGAGAAAAATGCATTAAACTCAGAGGCCGCCGAGGGCAAATCTTTGAAGGATTTGGCAAATGAATCGCTAATAGATTGTTTCGGGTTTCGTCCAAAAAGGCAATTGATAGTTGAAGTTTTACGTGAAGAGTGTTGGTTGTTACGAAAAGCAGAATTTAAATAGTTACGTTTCGAAGCTCGAATCATGGCAGTGACTTTATTTATAAGCAACCTGAAATTATCTTTGAGGCGTGTGTTGTTGGTACTACGCTTGCAACGTGTCCAAAGGGCGTCTTTTTCTTTAATGGCCTTCAGAATGTCACTTGTTAACCAAGGAAGGCTTGGGTTGCGTTTTTTGATCACTTTGACCTTTTGTGATGAGGCTATTATAGAACTGACAACCTGCACAAACCTGTCATACACGTGAAAAGAATTAACTTCCTCGAGGAAAGAGACCCAGTTAAAATTGGCTATAAGGTTATCAAATGTGGCAGTGTCTGTATATGAAATTCGCTCCTTATTGGGGTATGATTTATTTAAAGAAGGAAAAAGAATATGAGAAGCTACAAAGTAATGATCAGAAAGTTTATATGTAATTACCGAAGAGAAATACTGGGCAAACGGAGCTCTTATATTGATGTGATCAATACAAGAAGCTACGAAATGATGTCCCAGGTGCTCTTCTCTTGTGTAGTCTTTTATCACTGGTTCAATACCATGTTTTGCAAGATATATAGGTACTCGCAAACAAATGAACGTGCTGGTGACAAGGTGTCAATATTGAAGTCTCCTATGAGGCATATAGAATGATTTGGCAATAGGAAGCCCCCCCCCCCCCCCCCCCAAAAAAAAAAAAAGCACCCACTAAAACCCCGTGATACTGAAAGTATCGACACTCTCCTCCACTCTCGCGTTTTCCTCCTCAATTATCTTTGTGGTGGCTGTTGCTATGAAGGGGCGGAGGGGGACACTTGTCCCGACGTATGTCGGCCCTTTGGGAATCACTCTTGGGGACCAGGGGAGGGGGGAGGAGAGGGGGGCGTCGCAGTTTCCGTGGATGTCCTTAGCCGTTCTCGAGTCGCACCGCCGCAATCAATTATCCACACGCGCCGGCTGTGCGCGCTGCGCACGGCACGCTTCGCAGGCCATAGCGCGCTCGCCGGCCCGATGTGTTCGCTGGCACACATGAGCGCGCCGAAGTGTGCGCTTTTCTTACACTCTATTATTAAACACAACCACTAGACAGTGATGCGACATGCGTGACTCTTCCAGGGGCCACATTTATCACCTTCTTGTTCGAGCAATGAAAGCACTAAGCGTGAGCGCTTGCGAAGAGAACAATCAAACCGCACTCCGTCCTCCTCAAAAGGGCAGCGTTTTTGTTAGCATAAAATTTATGTTACTTTTGTATATTCAATATTTTTCAGCACAATGATGCTCCGCTAAAAGTAGATTTGACCTAGCACTACATTTTCGCGAAAATACTTTTTGTTAAGCTGTTCTCTTGCAATCAAGCGAGGTAAGGATTTCGGTAATTTAGGCAAAGATGTTTCACGACGAGTGACCGAGTGGCTGCGAAAATGCTGGGAAATTTTCTTTCACTACGTTATGCATTTTTAGCAGATTTCAGGCTGAAAATTTTAGGCTTGGTCCTCGGAGTGGTGCACACGCATGGGCTTTATTGCCTGATCATTAAAAATTTCCGGGCTGCTTGAACCAGATGAATTTTATTTTCTGGCTTTTTCATTCACTTTATCAACTACTGCAGAAGTGAGCCAGGACAAGGGATTGACTGATTGCTGTTGCCAACAGAAGACTTTATTAAGTGACGGAAAGATATTATATTGATTTTATTACTGCTCTACGCCAATCCCTAGAATGTAATCAAAGAATGCTTCAGATGCCCGTGCTGAGTCGATATTCAGGGCTGTAAAGCTTATCAGAAATTGTGTAATCATTCCGTGACTATGTGAGTCTCACGGAAGCGATTCGTACTACCTAATGAACTGCGGAGTTAAAAAATCTGATGCTATTTTGAGAAATACCATTCCATTCCAGTATACCATAGCAATTTATTCTGCGACAAGTCAAAGCTCGCTCTAAAACGCACTTTTTTCTGTGACTCGCTCAAGTGGCATTAGATCTTGGAATCGCGCAGAGTTGTGCGCAGTCGCGTCGGTGGGACGAACGCCTTAATCGCTCTAAAGACGATGGTATAACGATGGTATAACGTTGGTATAAAAATAAAAACTATGGTATAACCTCGTTAAAGCTACCACGCTAGAGGTCTGGGGCACACGGGAGAGACTGCCGTACATGCTGTCGTACATAAATAAGACTGCCAGGTCAGAAGCACGCGCATTTATTAGCATTTACTAGTACTTCGCCGAGGACGGTAAGCTTTGCCGGAACAAGCTCCTTAACGGCGATGTGTGGATCGACTTTTCCTTCGGCTGATGTCAATATTTTCCTCGAGCAATCGCGAACAGCACGAGGCCATTTCCACTCCGGCTTGTGCACTGAAGTGCACCGCAATCAGAAATAACGCGGCACTAAAAATAAAGTTCGAATTGTCAGCGCGTAAGTCAATGGAGCTGGACCCGCAGCAGAGGCAGATGGCCAGCGCATGGCGCCCAAGAAAAAACGAAAACACAAGAAAATGATCCTTTTCAGCGCGTTGCCTGGGTGACGGCCGGAGCAGCCAATCACTGTTCAGAAAACGCCGAGCAGAGAGTTAGGCGAGGAGGATGTGCGAGAGTCCGCGGCGCGGCGACAAAGTTCACAGAAATGCGCTACTTGCAATATCAAAGGACTTTAGCACGAGCATTTGTTTTGGTGAATCATTCCTAGAGAAGAAAATAAATCAGTCTCGAAACTTTACGGACACAGGTTAAAGAGGATAGCAAAGAACTCCAAAATGAAGTTGCTGCAAATGATGTCATTTTATCATAAGTAGCATGAACTTTCGGCAGTAGGAGATTGTTCTGGCTAACAAACCAAATGCAGTTATTGTTAATTTTCTGGAGTCACTGAACAATCAATGGTATTATTAAACAAATTGAAAATCATAACATCTAAGGTGAACTTAGAGAGGTAGTGAACTGGTAATCTTTGACTGTTTTCGAGCAATTAATTAGTATTGATGGAACAATATGAATTGGTGGCTTTGCTTATCGCCGCATTTTGAATATGTTGCAAGATAAAATAATATTTCGGTGACAGCTGCCCATAACAATACCATAAGAGACGTAGCTATGAACGAATACATAGTACAGTGACAGCAACGTTTCAGCAAGACTTTGATTTGAGCTAGTTGGTTGTAGCATGACATGGTTTACGCAAAAGCGTACTGGCGCTAAAAGACGGAGACAGCACACACACAAACAGTCCTGTATTGTGTGTGTTGTCTCCGTCTTTTAGCGCCAGTACGCTTTTGCGTAAACCACGTCATGATAGTAACGTGTGCGGGGCAACATATAGGAGCCATTCCTATACCCGCTGCTTCGGTCACTCTTGCGCACGACATCTGCTGTATTGCATTGGTTGTCCAGCAGCATGCCTACATTTATCTTTTATTGATAGTCACCCGCCGTGACAGGACCAGTCAAATTCTGGAATGTCATTTAGTAAAATACACTATGTGTTTCGCCGTTTGCCAGTACGCTTATAACGACGGATGAGTGATGGGAACTTTGTCCAATGTTTCCACATTTATAGAATGGCGTAGGGACATAGTGGAAGAGCTCTGGAAAGGCTTGTCCATGATTGCCAGTTTTTGAGAACGGCAGGTGCGATACCGATGGCTACGTGGGGCCAGCATTCGGTGCATTATAGAAAGGCGCTGCTATAACGGAAAAATCATGGCTATGCTATGAGTGAAATCGATGTAAATACCCACGGTGAGTTTATTTTCACGGAATGCCTCAATTTCAGTTTCTTTTTGAGTTAGAAGTGGTGTCTTCGTATATTTTTCCTTACTAAATCCATGTTGAAAATCTGGAAATAAGCGATCTTCATCATAATAAGAAGTCACTGTGTGATGTATTATTTTTTCGATGCCTTTAGAAAATTAGGGTAGAATGGAAATCGGTCGGTAGTTTGTGAATAGGTTATTATCACCTTTTTTAAATATGGGTATTACTCGCACAATAAGGCCAGAAAGTTGCCGTTCCGGACGCGATCCGACAAACGCTAAGCGTCGACCAGATTCCACGGAACGTCCACCCAGAACACAACCGGGGAAGAAGAGTGGACAGGGCCAGAGCTCTCCTACACTGCCACGGAGACTAAACGAGGACAAGGTTCGTTGACGCCGCGGAATACGCAGAACACTCGCGATTCGCGGCTGCGGTCTTCGACCCGAGTGGCAAAACGCGCATAACGGTAAGCGAACGCGAACACGCAGAAGAAGCGGAGGAAGCGGCGGTGGCACTCGCCGCCACGGATCCGACGTGCACCACGGTTCTCTGCGTCTTGCGACAAACGGTCCGAAACTTCGCCAAAGGATGGATCTCACAGAGTGCGGCCCGAGTCCTGAGCAATCGGCAAGTCCAGCCGGTGATAAATTTTGAAACCAGAATTCAGCGTTTCAGGCGCACATCAGATAAGTATCTTAGACATATCGCAACCGAAACGAGACGGCATACGCCAAGGCGCGCGAGCTCGAGAACCGCGCGGGTGACCGCCGTCCATGGGACAGCACCAAGGACTGCTTGGCTAAATGAAATAAACGCCTGCGCAAATCAATACACAGAAAGAAAGAGACACCCCATGCACACACTACCAAGTGTTTATGTGGTGTCTCTTTCTTGTCTGTGTCCTGATTTGCGCAGCCGTTCATTTCATCATCCACCAACTCGCCCCTCAGGCCGTTATTCTGACTGCTTGACCAGCTACAACGAAATTACCAAGGCCATCTGCCGGGCCCGCCGAACCTTCCCTTCGCCCAGCGACAAGCTGGACAGGGAGCACGCGGTGGCCCTCAGACAACTGCACAAGCTCACGTACCCCAACCCGGAACAATTCCACAGGTACTACCCCGGTACATACCTGACAAATATATGCAAGGCCTGCCACACTGATATAGCCACTTTAACTCATATGCTCTGGGACTGTAACAAAAACCCGCACGGTGCTAACTCCGGATCCCTCCCGCCGCGGTGGACAGCTGCCTTGCGCAGCCCCAGCCTCGGTGACCAACTCTGGGTCGTCCGGCAGGCCCGTGAGGCGACGGCAAGGCAACACCTCGACGTCCCCACGTGGGAGGCCTAACGCCCCGTCGGCGAAAGCTCTGCAGGACTTTAAATAAAGTTGTTACGAACCAACTCGAGCAATTTGCATTTCTGTAGAGAACGCACCAGTAGAGAGAATCAAATTATAAATATAGGTTATAATCAGGCACAGTATATCAAGAACATAATTTACGGGTAATATCTGAACGCCATTTACGTCCTGCGTTTTACGGTTCTTTATGTTAGTTATAGAAGAGAAAACTTCAGCTGCTTCAGTCGGGTACAAGAACAGACATTTTATTCTATCGTTTCCTCGCACGTACTGAGCATAGTTTCTAATAGTACTATATCATCTAGTTCACTATGTTTCGTTTCCTGAATAAAAAAGTGATTGAGAGCATCTGCTATTAGAACACCGAGGAGCTCTTTTTCTTAATGCCTAAAGGTGTCAATTACGAGTACCGGGACGCACCAAGGAGTTCAACTTGCGCTAAGCTGCATCTGCAGCATGGCCGGAGCGTAAATTCAGCATTCTATTAAATATGAATCCTTAGCTTTCCTCAGCGTAGACGTAAGTTTATTCCGGTAGCTCATAAATTCTGCAAGTATATTTAGATTTTTAGTCCTTGTAAATTTGGCATACAACGCATTTTTATACCTGGCCATTTTCAGGTGTTCTCTCGTTTTCAGGTTTTCGCGCTCTCCTTGGCTTTTTTTGTTTTCTTACAGGAAAATGCTGGTGGTATATTTTCTTAAGTATGCTTATAAAGTTAAGATACGCTGTGTTACTCTCACGGCGTTCATATATTGCATCCCATGTTTGTTTTCCAACTTTGTGGCGGAAGGATTCAAGACGCGAAGATAGACCAGGACATATAATGCCTGTGTTAATTTTGGTAATAAATACTTCTAATAATGTAGAACTTTGTTATGTGATACGCGTTAGTTGGGTGATTTCATTAGATAGGCCATATGTAGCAAGGGTAAGGCTCAAGTCTTTCTGGAAAGCAGTAGGCACAATCATGTTTACATTCATGTCTCCAGCTAAGATCTGCACTTTTTGCTCCGTCACATATTCTAAAGGCTCCTCAAGGAAGATCAAAGAATGACTAAATGTACCAGATGGCGGTGTGTATAGCACGCGAAAAAACGGTTATGGTGTCGTAAGGTAAGCACTTCAAAATCAGGAGTGACAGCACAGAATTTCCCTTCGGTATCACACAGCAGGTTATCTTTTAGCAGCATAGAAACACCACCGCCTCTCTTGTCGAGACGATTTCGATAGAAGCATTGATAACTAGGTGGGCAGAATATATCTGTTTTGCGTCCACACCATGTTCCAGTAAGCATGAGCACCGTGAAAGACATTTCAAATAATTCTAGCAAAGCATACATTTCTTTTTTCTTTTTTTCTTGAAGATCGGACGTTTTGATGAAAAATGGATATTGCAGGTTTTTTCTTTCACATCAATTCATGAGTTTGTTGGAGGATATTAGGCGTTTCAGTCGTCAGCAAGCTCACCTCCGGAGGTTGCTGTTTTCAAAGTTTTCCGCAAGTGGGCTGGGAGACATTCCTCGTAGCGCGGCTGCGTAGCTGCGGCGTGGCGACGCAAAGCGTGAGGCTGACGGCGATGGTGAGCGCGAAAGGTGGTTCGGCGCGTATCCTCTCAACGAAGGTGCTCGTCGATTCCAGGCGGACGTTGGTACGGCAAATCCATGAAGACCGATACGTTGCTACCGTCAATGACGAAGAATATGGCCGGCCTCACCGCAATGAAAGCACAACGGTCGCTTGTCGGAAGTCCTCCAGGCGTCGCATTTCCTGGGGTTTGGACGTCGCTCAAAGGCTGGGCGGGCGGGGACAGTGAGGCGGCGTTGTCGAGCAAGTGGCTCATCTCGGAGAGGACGTAGGGGGTGTGTTTGTGGATGCGGAGTGCGCACCGCAGCGGCGTAGGTTATGGCCTGGTGTACTGTGGCCGTTGGTGTGCCAAGTGCCTGTTGCACTTCTTCCCGTACCACGTCCATGAGAGTCGCTGCTTGCGGCTGTGCGCAGGATGGCAGCGGTCTTCGTAGCTCCTCGCGGCCAACTTCCCGCAAGTGGTCGCTGGTGGTGGTCGTTGTGTCCGTACGGATTGCACAGGCAGAGGAAGGGCGATTGTACTGCATGCGGAGCTCGGACGCCGAGGGTCTTCTCGATCGTACAGGCTTCTTGCATGAATTCTTCGACATTTTTCGAAGGCTGGTGGACGAGGCTGCCAAAGAGTTTTTCTTTTACGCCACGCATTAAAAACTGAACATTATTTTCCTCGGTCATCTCGGGACTGGCGCGGCGAAAGAGGCGCTTCATCTCTACGACGTAACCTCGGACAGACTCGTTCGGAAGCTGGATCTCAGACTCGAGAAGTCATATACGGCTCTTTTTTTCCTTACGACACTGGTGACTACCTTTAAAATATCCTTCTTGAATAACCCCATGTCGTTAGGAACGACTCATGATTTTCGTATCATGTACGTGGTGAACCCTCAAGTGAGAAAAATACGTGTACAATTTTCGCCGCATCATCCCAATTGTTGAAACGCGCTCAAATTGGTCAAGCATTTTCCAAGGTCTTCGTCTAAGGATCCAGTGAAAGTTGGCGGCGCACGCGGGTGCTGCAGTATGATCAGGGTCGATATCTTGGGCGAGATAGCGGTGAGATAGCGGTGCAGGGTCCCGAACTCAGGCTGCTGGGCCTGAAGACGTCGGCTGGCTCGGTTTACTGGTGGCTCGTCCTCCCTTTCCAATGGTGGTGACTGAAATCCGGAGAGCAGAAAGACAATGAAAATGGCGTCTAAACAAAAATCTTTATTTGGGCTGACTTGCGCTTACAATGCATGGACTGAATCTCTCGGCGGCGGCGTAGCGACAAGCGTGCTCGGCAGTCATCGAACAAAATGCCCGCCGCTCCCGGCCTTGCTCAATTTAAAGCTGATAGCGAAATTTCGAGATAAAGCGTGCAAAGTTACTATAGCATTCTGGAACGAGGTAGAATCGGCTGCGCCTGGATGCGATCATTCGAGATAAATCTGGTCGCGTCTTGAATCTACAAAGTGATAAAGCGGCCGGGCGGCAGCTTTAACGAATAAACAATCAAACACTACAAAGGTTCTCGGCATTATCCTTTTCCCACACCTTCTAAAACTATACTATCAGCTTTCTGCACGTCAAACTTCAGATCTCACAAAACCAGGTTGTCACCTCAGTGTTTAGGCAGCCCAAAGACAAGCACAAATATTTGAATTTTGAAAGAAGCCACGTAAAACATGGCATGAAAGGAATACCATAAAACCAAGCTCTAACATTTAAACGCATCTGCACCCGTAAACAGGGCTACCCTTCTAACTGTGAGACACTCCGCAAGGATTTGGTCCGACAGCGCTAGCAGAAGCCCATATTCTACGATGCCTTCAAACCCATCTGTGGGCTAGTGTGAGCTTTGGGACGCAGGGACGCAGAGAGATACACTAAACGTCCCTGTGTCTCAAAGTTCACACTGGCCAACAGATGGAATCATACCAACCAGCCCAGAAGAATGCCATTTTGCAATGCCATTTGCCTTGAAAAAAGCTGCAGCACAAGACCATCGTACAGTTCTAAATAGCACCAAGCCTGGGCAGACAAATTTCCCAACTAATCTGATATTAACCTACTCTCCATCATCACCCAATGTTAATGCTATTCTAAAGAAGCCTCATAACATTCTTTTTCAGAGTGACAAAATGAAGCTCCTGGTTCCCGAACCACCCCGTGTCGTATTTCGGGTGGCAGTAAATATCAAAGACGCTGTAACCTCCTCGAAACTAGACAACAGTGAAGTCTCAGCGTTCACCCCTCGCAATAAACCGGGCTGTAAGCTCTGTCCGGTGATCAATACGGCCACAGAAGTTCGTATCACAGCGGCGTCTTTGTCATTCAAAATTCCCGGAGGCTTCATCTGTGACATTTTCAACGTTGTCTACCTTCTCGGCTGCGGTATGTGCACTGCGCAGTATATTGGGCAAGCTGAAACAGCTTTTCGATTAAGAATAAAAAATCATAGAGCACACATACGATCACTGCGAGGTCCTCTTTCGTGACATGTAACCACAAAAGGCCATCCATTTGAAAGCTTCAAGGCCACCATACTGCAATCTGGCTTTCAGGCGTATTACGACAGGGAGACCTGTGAATGTATCCCTAATATTTAAATTTAACTATGTCTGCTGGCATTATTGAGAGCGCTGGCATACTCTCCTGGCTTTCTTCTAAATCTGTGTTGTGCGAAGTCAGTGGACATTAAAGATCCCCAGGTGGTCGAAATTAATCCGGAGTGCTTCACTAAGGCACCGCCTTCTTCCTTTCTTCTTTCACTCCCTCCTTTATCCCTTCCCTTACGGCGTGGTTCAGGTGTCGAACGGTATATGAGACAGATACTGCACCATTTCCTTTCCCCCACAACCAATTATTATTATTATTATTATTATTATTATTATTATTATTATTAAATCTTCGGGGATTTTTAATTCTTAGGAACTATTTCGCACTCACACGGTTGTTTCTTACATCTGCTAAGGCGTCTATCTTGTATTTATTCTTCCATATTAACGCTTTCATCTCTAGTCTAGGTATGGAAATTCTTGTTGCGGTTGAACAGTGTCCAGTTCTTTGGCGTTTGTCTCTCATGTATATACACCCTGCCATTATTGTTGTGGCGTTGCTGATCGCGGCGTTTTTGGTAAAAAATTTTTACGATATTTTTTTCGCGGTCTTTTGCTGTATTCGGATTTCCTTATGTTCTTCATTGGTTCGCTTGTGATTTGTATTTATCTTATTATCTTTAATGTGTTTATGGTAAGCACAGCTTCCTAGGATGAAATTCCCTTTCTTTTGGACAATTGGGAACATTCTTGGCGCTGTCTTCACATGTATTTCTGGGATTCTACGCTTTTCACGCATATTATCTGCTCAAGGATGCTACTACAGTGACATATTGGTATGTGTATCCTGTGTATTATTGTCTCCCGTCTTGTTCTCGTACATTGCAGTAATCTTTTTCTCTTTATTATTTCTTGTTTCCATTCCTGTAAACAAGCCTTTCCATGTGGTCCTCATATGAGAAGATCATCTGGTTTTAACGGCTCATGTGTCACCAAGTGGAGCCACTTTATGCAGCCGCAACCCGTCCGTCCTCCTTGCTCTACCTTTCGGAGTGGCACAGGACCACACTCACGGGTCAGAGGCGCTACAGGAGCTCAGAACTGGCGGACACTTCCCTTCTTTCGTAAATCCGATTTCGACATTTCGAGCGGCAATGCGACAGACGCATTTATTTCATGTGTTCTGTTCACTGAGCCACTCTACACTAATTATCCGATTCACGGCCGGAACTGCGCGCCCTGAAGTGTACGCTGGCTAAGTATTTTAAACAGAATGCACGATTACACGGTACATGCTTGCATAAACGATCGTACCCAGTATCATGAGCAAAATAGAAATTCATACTTACAAAAAATGTGACGCCGTTTTTAGCATACACGTCGGGGTATTTCTCAGAAAAAGCAGCGCAAAAAGACGTGGACAAAGATGAGATGACAATGACGGGCGCTGGTCTTGCAACAGCTTTTTATTGTGAAATATTCACTCTTATAAAGATTCTGTACATCCGTGGCTATCGTTCACACATGCGCAAATAGGTCACCTCTTTTTGGGAAAGGGGATAGGGCGGTGCTGACACGGTCCTCCCCCCCGACTACGTAACTGTTCAGATTTTGCGATTTTTCTTGTGAAGCGCTCTTTGCTCTTTGTGGTTGCGGAGGTGTCGTCAAGTGCAGGCGGACAATCCTGGCAAGAATGACAGTGACTTGCGAGGAAACCATAACAATCATTTTTCTCGCGCGCATTCTTGACGTTCCTGGCATGCTCTCGCAACCTCCCGTTCACACATCTCCCAGTTTTCCCAACACACGTTTTTCCACAAGTTAAGGGAATTTGGGAAACTACGCCTTCTGTACATTCAACAAAAAGCCCCCTGTGTTTTTTTGCCACAGCCGCGCTGCTGGGTCGCCTCCAGATCAGTTATCCTGCAAAGCATGGACAGGTTGTGACGAGCAGAGAACATGGCTTTCACGTCGTAACGCTGGGCTACGTTTTTCAGATTGTGCGACAGTGTGTGTATATGATGTATCACCGCTACCTTCTCCCTACGCCGTGCGCGGGCATCGCACGTTTGCACCTTACTGCGCATCTTTTTCAGGAGGCCTTCAGCGGCTGAAACCAGGAGGTGGTGTGAGTACCCAGCGCTCAGCAGTATTTGAGCTTAACGAACGCTTGTTATAGAAGATGCTGGCAAGTTTTGCCGAAAGCGTTCTTGAGGCATGACATGGCAATAGCTTGTTTAACAAGCAGTGAGTGGGCGGAATTGAGCGGTAGAAGTGATTTGTTGGCGCGGGGTTCTTAGCACCAGCAGACACCATCATCTTTAAAGTGACACCGAATATATAGAAATCTAATTTGGCCATTGACTGGCAGTTCCTGGGTGATGCCAAGAGTGTACATCACCATTTTGAACGCAGCCAGTATATTTCCTCTAACGCATTTAATCAAAGGCCCGTCAGAGTTTATAACAACAAAAAAATCAAATAACGAAAAAACTTTGATAAAATTGCTGTCCATGAGGGAAGCGGGAAGTCGACGATCGATATGAGCCAGGAAAAAGTCGCTGAGAACAGGGGCTATGCATGACCCGATATATATACCCTGCTTTTGCAAGTGAGGTGTCCCTTCAAACGGGATGTAGGTTGATCTGAAGTAAAATGTTAAAAGTTCTAAAAAACCTTGATCTGTAACCTCCACGGTGTTACGGAAAGCAATGGAGCCATATTTGTCAATGGAATGCTCAACGCACTCAAGGATGAGTTTGTGAGTTGAGGAAAAAAGATATCCTTAATGCCAATGAAGAAAGCCTGATAGCACTTGTCAGTGTTAGTGCTAAAAAATTCTAAAATCTGGTTGGAATTTTTAACAATAAAAGGGTCCTTCACGGGTAAAAGCTTAAGATGGCTCTGTGAAAAACGAGCAACTGAGGGCTGCCATGTTCCAGTTTCAGAGACTATGGTTATCAGTGGCACATCTACATGATGGGTTTTTTGCGCTAAAAAAAATTAATGAAGAAATAATTCTTGCTCTTATCGGTGGTAACCTTTACAAGATGAGGTGGGTTCAGCCTCTCGCAAAGTTTGTTCGCTCTCAGCTTGACAGCGCTCAGAGATACCTTTGCATGACCAGAGAACACAGCAGAGATAGCTTCCCTAGATTTGGATTGTACAAGACTTCAAACGATTAAGAACATCAACAATTTCCGAGACACAGCAGGTGCTCGCCTCGATCGTACACGAGACGTTAGGAGCTTGCGAGGAACGTCAAGAATGCGCGCGAGAGAAAATATATTCAAGGTTTCCTCACAAGTCACTGTCTTACTTGCCAGGATTGTTCACCTGAGCTTGGTAACACCCCCGTAACCAGGAAGAGCAAAGAACGCATCACAAGAGAGATCGCAGAAGCTGAACAGATATGTAGTCTGGGGGAGGGATGTGTGAGCACGGCCCCTATCAAAGTTTCCCCAAAGGAGCTGCTCTATTGTGCATGCGTGAACGATAGCCAGGGCTGCACAGGATGTTTATGAGTGAATATTGAAGAATAAAATGCTGTTGTAAGCTCAGCACCCGTACTTGTCGCTGAGTTTACAACATTCCCCTATGCACCTTGCTTTCTGTGACTGTTGGCTTCCTTCACACACACACACACACACACACACACACACACACACACACACACACACACACACACACACACACACACACACACACACACACACACACACACACACACACACACACACACACACACACACACACACACACACACACACACACACACACACACACACACACACACACACACACACACACACACACACACACACACACACACACACACACACACACACACACGCACACGCACACGCACACACACACACACACACACACACACGCACACACGCACGCACACATACACATATATACTTATAGCGTATATATAGATACACTTGTAAAGCAGACTCACACGCTTAGAGACACAACAAAGCTGTACTTAAGTTTCGACTGGGGACTAGAGTTTTTCAGAGTGCTACATGATTATATGAGACGACTATTTACAGGGGTAGGAAGAAGGCTGCTACAATGACGTCCCAGTTAACCCCCGACCAAAAACATTAGAACAAATGGTACCTACGTACTTGACACGCGATGTGTCACAGTCCAGAAGGGTGTCCAGTGGCCGTACTTTGGGCGCAGCACAAAACGCCGAAACACATATACATGCACAGAACAGAGCGCAAAAGACTGGACCACACACACACACACACATTTTATTCCTGTAGAGTTTCGGATAAATTCGGTAACCGTAGCGAGCGATGCATTGATCAAAACACGTTTTCTTGATCCGCTTTTTGTGCTTGTTTTGATTGCCGCAAGGATGTGAATTAGACGGACAATTTCCGGGAAGAGCTGTTTTGGAGCCTGGAGTAAGGCAGTGCCCTGGCGATTATGTCCGCGTAGTCACCCCTAACTTTACCTAGAAATGATGCGTTGGACATTTTTACAACATACATGTGTATACCTTGCCAAAGGCGTGATGAGAGGTGGAAGAAAAAGAAAGGCCGCCACCATCTGGAAGACGTGGAAGACAAGTGTTAGCGCAGAGGCCGAGGCACACGTCGACAGTCGCAATTGATGAGAATTCACGCGTTCACTGTTGGCAAAAATTTCGGACTCCGCAGACGCAATGCTCTTTCCTCCTGCGTCCTCGTGTCTGGTGTACTTACTGATTAGTTTCCTAGCTCTTTTCTGCCATTGTGAGTCCACGCTCTTTCTCTATAAGTATTTTAGAAGTATTTTCAGGCGATCTTCATATGGTATTTTAATCTGAGCTTCTCATGCTTCTTAATTGCCCATCCAAAATATGCAAGAAATATGACAAAAGGTGCAGAAATTTTTATGTCCCATTCTTATTCAATAATTTATCTGAACAGGAATTATGCTTTTGTTCGGTTACACATGCGAAGCGAGCACAAAGAAACATCTGTTTATTACGATTGTTGTAAATTTTGGTTGTGACAAAGTTGATGTCATTGCTTCCTTTTTATCTGTTTTCTGATGTCTGTAAGAACAATTTTTTTAGCACTGTGTATTCCTTGTGTAGACAGCTGTCTGATGCCGTTTTGTTGTACATGAGTCAATCTGAGCAAATGATATTGTTACGGTACGCAGTCGCCAAGCGAAGACGACGTTGTTGTGTCGCTGAGTAGTCGACGAAGACGAAGACGCTGCCGCTAGTGCTTGTGTGCTTACTAAGGAGAAGAATAAGAAGTGCTTGCGTGACCCGTTTCGTGGTGTCTTCTGTGTACGGCGTACCGTTTCTGCTGCTGAACTAACCTCGTAATATTTGGTGGAGGTATTGGGTCCTACACCACGCCCTGGACCTCCGCAGCGCTCGTCACGTTGAACCCATCGCTATGCCGTCCAACGCACCTCCGGCCACAGCGTCAACCTCAGCGCCGACCGTTGTCGTGGCACAGCCTCGCGACCCGGGCACCTTTTGTGGCACCGATGACATCGATGTTGAAGACTGGCTAGCCATGTATGAGCGCGTGAGTAAGCACAACCGATGGGACGCGACCCTCATGCTTGCAAACGTCACCTTCTACTTGGCGGGCACGGCGCGCGTCTGGTTTGAGACGCATGAGGAAGAACTTACTTCTTGGGACGCCTGCAAACAGAAGCTCCGCGACTTATTTGGCAAGC
Source organism: Amblyomma americanum (assembly GCF_052857255.1). Taxonomy (NCBI): domain Eukaryota; kingdom Metazoa; phylum Arthropoda; class Arachnida; order Ixodida; family Ixodidae; genus Amblyomma; species Amblyomma americanum. The sequence goes on along the minus strand of NC_135498.1, from coordinate 224,676,455 downwards.
CAATTGGACGCAAGCTCGCCGCTAAAAAAGACCTCGCTTCTCGAGCTCAGTCATCCACCGAGTCTTACATCTCTTACATCCAGGACGTCCTCGCTCTTTGCCGTAAGGTTGGCAGCGCCATATCAGAGACTGACATGGTGGGCCACATCCTCAAGGGGATCGCCGACGACGCTTTTAACTTGCTCCTCTGCAAAGACTGCGCAACGGTCGACTCTGTCCTCCAGGTATGCCGCCAGTTTGAGCAAGCTAAACACCGCCGCATTGCTCCCCGTTTCGACCGCCTTCCGAACACGGCGGCGACATCCTCCTGCGAAGACCTGCCAACACTGCAACAGCCGTCCCATCCTGCCAACTTAACCAGAATTGTGCGGAGGGAACTGAAGGCTATGACTCCCATCGCCTTCACCCCTCAGCCGCCTGACGCTACGATTGCTCTGATCCAGACCGTTGTTCGCCAGAAGTTCGCAAACGTGGGTCTCAATTCTGGCCTACCCTCTGCATCGCCCTTTACACCAACCAGCGCTCCATTGATTGCCGCTGCTTCACCGACTCCGGCCACCCCCCGCGTTATCGCTAGCGCAATCCCGCGGAATGGAGAACCTCAGACGACCGGCCTACCTGCTTCACCTGCTCGCGTGTCAGCCACATTTCCCGCCACTGCCGCAGCCGTTGGTTTTCCCCACCTCACCCTAACTCTAATTATGATCATCGTATGGACTACGGACCTCGTTCTGATTACGATCGTCGTGCTGACTACGGACCGCGCCAGATGTCTCCCCGTCCCGAGTTCTCACACGCCAACGACACTCCAACCCCGCGCAGGCACAGCCACTCGCCTTCGCCTCAGATCCGTCGCACCCGTTTGCGCAACTTCGACGCCCGTTCACTCCGCCCTTACCTGGCTCTCATTCGGAAAACTAACCAATGCAGCTCCCGGAGGTGACGCTGCATTGACGACCCGCCCGAAAATCCTCTCCTGACCCCCGCTCCTCGCCGCAACCTTCTCGATATCTGCGTGGACGGTGCACCAGTTAAGGCTGTGATTGACACTGGCGCCCAAATTTCTGTCTTGAGCTCTTCCTTTCGCCGTCGTTTGAAGAAGGTTGTGACACCCGCCGTTTCCTCAGCCGTTCGTGTCGCCGACGGTGGTGCTGCTGCCGTCGTTGGAATGTGCACTGCGCGTGTTTGCAATACCGGGCGTACTACAGCCATCCTGTTCACTGTGCTCGACCACTGCCCCCACGATGTGATCCTCGGCATCGAATTTTTAACAACCCACGCGGCGCTAATTGATTGCTCCACTGGCCTTCTTCGTTTGGACCTGCCGCTATGCTCTGAAAGCGCCGTTTCCAAGCCGTCCCGCTTACGTGCCGCTGAATTTACTCACCTGCCGCGCGATTCAGCAGTCTATGTTCCAATGTCCCCGGTTCCCCCGTTCCTGACGGTGCCTACGTCACTTGCCCAATCAAGGACGTTGTCCTTCAGCGAAATGTCATCCTTCCACTCACCGTCCTGAACGTCATCTCTAACCGCACCTACCTTCCGATTCTCAACTTCAGCCTCTCTACTCAAGTTTTACCCAGTGGAATCGCACTCGCTGAACTATTTCCTTTTGCCGAATGCACAGTTTCTGCCCTCGCAGCTGAGCCTCAGACTGGTCTCCCTGATCCCCACTCGGCAGCTTCCCGTCCGGGCCTTATTTCTGCAATGATCGCGGCGGATTTAGCACCTGACCACGCCAGCGTGCTCACCACCCTACAGTGACGTCTTCGATTTTGGGAATCGTCCTCTCGGCCAAACTACCGTCGTGACCCATCACATAAATACGGGCGATGCCAGCCCCATACACAGAAGGCCCTATCGTGTCTCCCTTCCTGAGCGCCATGGCGTTAAGACGGAGGTGGACAAGATGCTGGCGAACAACATTATCGAGCCTTCTAGCAGTCCGTGGGCATCCCCTGCTGTGTCGGTTAAAAAGAAAGATGGCAGTTGGCGCTTCTGTGTCGACTATCGCCATATCAATCAAATAACAAAGAAAGACGTCTATCCTCTTCCGAGAATTGATGACGCCCTCGACTGCTTGCACGGCGCCAGCTATTTTTCTTCTATTGATCTCCGCTCCGACTACTGGCAAATTGCTGTTGATGAACGGGATCGTGAGAAGACAGCCTTTGTCACCCCCGGTGACCTGTACCAATTCAAGGTCATGCCTTTTGGCCTCTGCAACGCTCCTGAAACATTTGAGCGTATGATGGACTCGCTCCTGCGTGGATTCAAATAGACGACGTGCTTGTGCTACCTGGATGACGTTGTCGTTTTCTCCCCCACTTTCGAAAGCCACCTATACACCGTCTTTCTACTATCTTTTCCGTCTTCCGCCGCGCTGGCCTCCAACACAACTCCAAGAAGTGCAGCTTCGGCCAGCGCCAAATCAAGGTCCTCGGCCACTTGGTCGATGCTTCTGGTGTCAAGCCCGACCCTGACAAAGTTCGTGCCGTCCGCGAGTTCCCCACCCCCCGTTCCTCGAGTGATGTGCGCAGTTTCCTCGGGCTCTGCTCGTATTTCCGCCGGTTTATCCCGAACTTCGCCGACACGGCCAGTCCCCTTACCTCCCTCCTGAAGAAAGATGTGCCTTTCTCCTGGGGCCTTGACCAAGCTTGCGCCTTCACAGCACTTGTTGCGGCCCTCACTGCTCCACCTGTGCTGGCCCATTTCCACCCTTCTGCGCCTACGGAACTTCGCACCGACGCCAGTGGCCACGGTATTGGGGCCATCCTTGCGCAGCGCCTGCACGACCATTATCATGTCATTGCTTACGCCAGTCGCCGGCTATCTCCCTATGAACGTAACTATTCCATCACTGAGCGGGAGTGCCTTGCACTTGTTTGGCCGTTAACAAAATTCCGCCATTATTTGTTTGGGCGGCCCTTCTGCGTCGTTACGGGCCACCATGCCTTGTGTTGGCTCTCCTCTCTTAAAGACCCCACAGGCCGACTGGGTCGCTGGGCCTTGTGCTTGCAGGAATACACATTTACTGTTGTTTACAAGTCTGGCCAGTTGCACCAAGACGCCGAATCTTTGTTCCGCCATCCTGTCGATCCTCCTCATTCCCACAACCATGATACCGACGATTGTTTTGGTCATCGCGGACTTTCTACACATAGACGACGAGCAGCGCCGTGATACATATCTGCGCCCTGTAATCGACCGCCTCCGAAGCGGCACTTCCGATTCTGACCTGAGCCTGTTCGTGCTTCAGCACGATATTCTCTACTGCCGAAATATGCACCCTGATGGCGCTGACCTCTTGCTCGTCGCCCCGACTCATCTCCGCCCCGCGGTCCTTGCCCAGCTTCATGACGCACCTACTGCAGGGAACCTCGGCGTGTCCCGCACGTACGACAGCGTGCGCCGGCGGTTCTTCTGGCCTGGCCTTTACCGCTCTGTCCGCGGTTACCTTGCTGCCTGCGATCAATGTCAGCGCCGGAAAACGCCCCCGCTCCCGCCTAGTGGCCCGCTTCAGCCCATCGACATTCCGACTGAGCCATTTTTCCGTGTTGGTCTCGATCTGCTCGGGCCTTTTCCCACATCAACTTCCGGGAACAAGTGGATTGCCGTTGCGACCGATTACACTAACCGGTACGCTATCACGCGCGCTATCCCGACCAGCTGTGCCTCCGATGTCGCCGACTTTCTCCTCCATGACGTCGTCTTGCTTCATGGCGCTCCACGCCATCTGCTTACAGACCGAGGCCCCTGCTTTGTTTCTAAAGGTGTCCACGACCTTCTCCGCTCCTGCTCCACCTGTCACAAGTTCACCACGGCCTACCATCCCCAAACTAACGGCCTTACTGAGCGACTTAACCGCACTCTGACGGACATGCTGTCCATGTATGTCTCCGACCACCATCGTGACAGGGACTTCAATTTACCCTTCGTGACGTTCGCCTACAATTCCTCACGCCATGATACCACCAGACACCCCCCTTCTACCTGCTTTTTGGCGGCGACCCGTTGCTACCTTTGAGAGCTTACTGCCTTCTGACCGTTCTACTAGCAGTTACGCTTGTGACGCCATTGCCCGTGCTGACGCCGCCCGCCAAATTGCTAGGGATCATCTCCACGCTTCTCAGACCGCTCAAAGACGTCGTTAGGACCTTCATCATCGTGACGTCCATTACCCTCCCGGCTCCCTGGTACACTTCTGGCTCCCTGCACGCCGTTTGGAACTGTGTGAGAAGCTCCTCCTTCGTTACGTTGGTCCTTACCGCGTCTTGAGGCAACTGAGCGATGTTACCCATGAACTCACGCCGCTGCACCCCCCCTCTCCTTCCGTGGCCCCCTCCACACAGCTTGTGCACGTCGCCCGTCTTAAAGCCTACCACACTCACCCACCCTCCTAGGCCTCCCCGGGTCTGTGCCTTCTCCCGCGGGGCGGAGGGGGGGGGGGGGGCGTAGTGTTACGGTACGCAGTCGCCAAGCGAAGACGACGTTGTTGTGTCGCTGAGTAGTCGACGAAGACGAAAACGTTGCCGCTAGTGCTTGTGTGCTTATTAAGGAGAAGAAGTGCTTTTCTGACCCTTTCCTGGTGTCCTCTGTGTACGGCGTACCGTTTCTGCTGCTGAACTAACCTCGTAATAATATACCCGCATTTTGGTCACGGTTAAAAAGAAAATTGTTACTTGTTTGGAGTGACGAGCCATTTGTATATCTTGCTGGCTGCTAGTGCCGCACACAAGCACAATGTGCTTTAGCGGCGCAGGATTATGAAAATGTAAATTAGCGGCAATAAAGCAATTACAATAAAGCAAATACAATACAATTACTTCACAGCTAAACTCTTCGTGGACTCCTGTGTGGCCCTTGACATTAAGCACAGGAGAAGAAGCACACACCATCCTCGGCGAATCCTATGGAACATGCGAACCACAGCATCAAGCCCATGCTCGTTGCAGTTGCGGAGACGCACAGCGACTGGGACACCTGTCTCCCCAATAATAGGTTTGTTGTCAGGTCTACCGTGAACCACACCACTGGGTACATACCTTCCATTCTCAACCTGGGCAGGGAGCTGTCGAACCCGGTATAACTTTCTCTGGCAGCAACACCTCGATTGATTCGACGGCCCACGCCGACTAAGCGACCGGCTACGCGACCAGCTGAAGGGAGGCCTGCTGCACGCTACGCAACGGGACAGTACTGTGCGTGATTGCCCCGAGCCTGCCTGCCACCCGTGCGTCCCCGGAAAGCTGCCCTGGCCAGCTGATCATGTGAAGCGGGACATACGGTCATCGGCCCTCTGCTCCAGGCTCATCCATGGCGGTCGTCTGCGCTTCCTTGCGACTATGAACTTCGACGACGAGGCCGGTGGTGTGAGCTAAAAATTCCCTTATTTGGCGTTAAAGTTAGGCGGCGTTTCCCCGGCCGCACGCGGTACTCCTCTCGGTGAACGCGGTCACTTCTTGGCCGTGGGTGGTTTTAAAGAAGTTGATGTGGGGACCCACATGAATCCTTTGCCCCATAGTATAGGCCGCGCGTAATCACGCGATGTTACGTGCGCGCCGCTCGGGCGGTTTGCGCGAGAGGGCACTCACACCGCCCCCGCATCCTTTCACGCCCTCTGATAGGGCCGCCGCGAAGACTTTCCCTCTTTCCACTGTTAGAAGGCAGGGACCTGCCATCCACAGTTCAGCCGAAGGCGTTCTTCCCGAGGCCTTTCTGCGGCAGCCGTGCACGTGCACGGATCACACACCTGCCATGGAGACGGCTCCCGTAACCGTATCCACCAGGCACCGTGTGTGACGAATGTCGCGGGATGTGAGCGAGAAACCACGTTAGGTGGGCGGAACATTCCTCCCCCACTTTTCCGCGTGCTTCCTACTCTTTTGTGCTTTTTCACACCCGTACGCGAGCGAAACGCTTCCTCGTTAAGGCTGTTTTTCGTTGCTGCGTGTAATGCTGAGCACACAAGAAAAGGGAAAAGAGGCTCGTTGTGACTACATGACGGAAGCCAACAGTCACCGGAACCAAATACAATAGCGGATGTTTTCTTTTCTCATTTCTTTTTCATTAATTTATGGCCTTCATGAATGGGAGTTTAATAGGGCAATCATTTTAGAGATAATTTATTAGAAAGCACAAGCAACTTAGCTACTGCGACGGCTCGCCATTGTTCGGCTTTCGGAGGCTGACATTGCAACAATAACTTGTCCTGCGAACTTTGCGCGCACAGCCTACAGCTATTGGTCATCATCACAATGTATGATTACTTGCTGTCACATCAAACGTTGCTCTCACCCTTTATGTAATGCCCCTAGAAAGGGATCTTTAATGAAAAAATATTTATTTATTTATTTATTTATTTCTAGTGTAACCGAACGTTGAGATAGTTCACCAGCGCTACCCTCGACTATAGTGGCGGACGTAGTACGTCCTGTATTACCGCAACTGCCACGTAGGAACGCAATGGAACGGTGAGGGCAGAACGTGTGCGTGACCCGCTTTATGCTACCTCTAGCATCAAGATTGCCAGAGTCGAGACCCTCGTTAGCTGTGGAGCACGCAAGGGAAAGGAACAGAGGTTTTCGTTGCAACATACATAAGAAAGCGAACAGGCACGGAAACCACAAAGCATAAGGGATGATTCTTTTCAGTTTTTAATAATTTGGGGTGTTTTTCAACCAGAGATTAATAGGGTAACAATTTTTATGTGATTGATTAGAAACGTGAAGAAAAACAACATGCCGCCGGAGGGATCTGAACCCACAACCTCCGAATTTTGCGTCCGCTGCTGTACCAGCTGAGCTACGTCGACGGCTATCCAATCTTCGGCTTTCGATTGTATCTTCGGCAAAATAATGTGCAGAAAACCAAAGCTAATCTTCAACAGTCTCGCAAGGCAACAGCTGTTTACAACCGGTAGTGAGGTGCTGGAAGCGCTAAGCGAATACATCTACTGAGGGCAGGTAGTTACCGCAGATCCAGATCGCGAGAGGGAAATAACTGGAAGACTAAGGCTAGGGTGGAGCGCATTTGGCGAGTTCTCTGAAACTATGAATGGCAGTTCACCAATATCTCTCAAGAGAATAGTATAAAAGCAGTGTCTTACCGTACTCACCTTAGGGGGAGAAACGTGCAAGCTAACTTGATCTTAAATTGAGGAGAACGCACGGGTTAATGACATCTCAGTCGAAGCTATGAAAAATGTTGGGCAATGTTTAACCACGGTTATACCCAAAGGTTGAGTGACTGATTTTGCCAATGGCCCTACCAAAATTTGGAGGTGCCTTCGTGTCCGGCACACTCAGTTATGGCTGGACATCGATTAAGGTCTAAATTGGCCAGGCTGAAATTTCAGGGGGGGGGGGGGGTTGCATGCCAAATTTTGGAATTTTGGAAACTACAGAGAATGTTTGCTGTATTCGAGTCATTGCGAAATTATGGTATGATGAAGAGGACGATGAGAGGGCAGTGCCGTCGGACGGAGCAAGTGGAGCTTGATGACTGTGACTCTCTGCATTGCACAGCGTGAGAGTGTGATGCAGTTTAACACGAGGCGCGTTTGGCTGCGTGAGAAAGGGTGGTGGCTCAATACAGGCTTCGCTCTCTCCCTCCTTGCCTGGCCTGATGGATGCGTAATTTCTATACCAGTAGTCCATAATGGCGACTGTCCAGCAACTGCAATTTCCAACTCTGAATGGCAATGGACTCCATACTCGGCAAAAACGGGTAGAAATGCGCCGCCGTTTTCGGCCACTCGGCTCGACTTTCTCCTTGTACAAACAAGAATGGCACTCCTATGGGCCAGTTTGTATGAATGCATCTTTGGGCCAGCGTGAACTTTTGGACCCACCAACGTATAGATACACATTCAGCTCTGTATTCCGTTTTTCAGTGTGTCTCTCTATGTTGGTGCGTCGCAAAGTTCCCGCTGGCTCAAAGATGGATTCGCTGTACAGGAGACCATGATAGAGAGTGATGGCACGACAGAAAGAGCTCTCTTGCCTTGTTTGGCAGATTACAATGTTTGAGTGTCACTGTGTGGATATTTCGGCGGTTGTCTCCTGGTCCTGAAAAAGAGCCTCCCCTATTCTGATCTTGCATACCGAGAAGATAGACAGGGTTGGCGTATATGTTGCGACTTTCGGATATATTGTTACAGGTTCTATTTACAAATAATATTTACAAGGCAGGTCGAGAGGAGCCTGGTGCGCCGGCGGCAGGATCCTCGACTTCCTCTTCTACTTCCAGCCGCCGCACGTCTTCTTTATTCCTCACAGCCCATGCGCAGCACGTGACATTTCCCCGTTCGCAGACGAAGCCCTCGGGGCCAGTCAATCAATCGGGGTCCCGAGAGTGGAATGGCTTCAGTCGTGCGACATGCACGACCTGGGTTGTCCTTGAGCGGCGTCCTTGCGTTGATTGGGGAGAGATGACATAGCTGAGGTCATTGAGGCGAGCAACAACGATGAACGGGCCTGTGTAGTGGGATAGCAGCTTTTCTGATAAGCCACGCTTGCGTAGGGGCGTCCACAACCATACAACGTCACCGGGGAGGTAGAAGACATCCTTGCGCCGGCGGTCATAACGCTGCTTAGAGCGATGCTGTGATGCCAAGGTGCGTATCCGGGCAATCCGACGGGCTTCTTCAGCGCGACAAAGTGTTGGCAATAGAAGGCTCGGTGTCGAGAGAGAAAGGTAAGATGCTGTCGAGGGAGCTTCGAGGCGGACGGGCATAAAGAAGGAAGAATGAGCTGTAACCAGTTATTTCATGCCTCGACGTGTTATAGGCGTATGTAATGAAGGGAAGCACGTCGTCCCAGTTCTTATGGCGGGAATCGACATACATGGCCAGCATGGTCGTGAGTGTCCGATTGGTACGTTCAACCAGTCCATTAGTCTGGGGGTGGTACGGCGTCGAGTGGCGAAAATGGCATGAACTAAGACGCAGAAGCTCTTCCACAACGTCTGCCGTAATCTGGCGACCGCGGTCACTGATAACAACTGGAGGAGGTCTATGCCGGAGGATGACAGCACGAAGAAGGAAGAGCGAGACCTCAGCAGCGGTGGCGCAAGGTAGGGCGGCGGTCTCACAGTAACGGGTGTGGTGATCAACGCACACTATAATCCAGCGGTTACCGTTGGACGAGCGGGGAAACGGACCGAGCAGGTCGAGTCCAACTTGTTCATATGGCGTGCTTGGAGGTGGCAAAGGATGCAGGCGTCCAGGCGGAGAAGTCGTGGGAAGCTTGAACCGCTGACACTGCACGCAGGTGGCCACGTAGCGCTGAACCATGTGACGCATTTTTGGCCAGTAAAAACGTTCTTTGATGCGGTTAAGGGTCCTGGCAAACCCCAAGTGCCCAGCCGTGACGTCATCGTGCATTGCCTGCAGAACAGAGGAGTACAGAGTAGCCGGAACGACGAGGAGAAAGCGCGCACCTCCAGGCGAGTAATTCGTTCTGTAGAGTAAACCGTCGCGAACGCAGAAAGGGCTTGCGGATGTCGGGTCACGGGCTTCGGCAAAAAGCGGCGCCAAGTGCTGATCCATGCGTTGTTCCATGCGCAGCACGTGACAATATGACGAGTTGTGGCGGTTTATTAACGAGTTATCTTTCTGTGATAAGGAAATGAGAGTAGTTTTCGTTTAAACCAAGTGGTTCCTGAATCTGATTGCTTTTTTCTCTCGGCGGCGTTCTTAAAATGGCGCTGACTGGAGCAGAAGTAGCGTTAGGAGCGCTGCAGTCCTATCTTGCATCATCAAAATTGCGGTTTTACTTAGCGCTGGGCTATCTGGGCCCACGTCTTGCTCTTATACACGTAGACTTGGAAATTCGCATATTCGTCTGGACCGAATATACGTATCGACTCTCCTTACAAGACGAACGTCATGTGGCGTTGTCTTCCTACGATTACAATACGATTCTTGTGGCTATTGGTGAATGTCGCCGTCCTAAATTCCATCCTCGTTGTGCTCTCTGGAAGATGACTACCACGCTGATCTGCCTTGAGGATTTTAAGCACGCTTAAATTTAGCTTTCCAGTCTTGTTTTTCAAGGGGAATGCATTTACGTGCAACTTAGGAGATGTTCGAGCTGGAAGTCCGAACCATAGCAATTGAAATTGGTTCGGTACTTTAAAATAACTGAAGGAGGACAATTGCGGAAAGCACTTTACAGCCTTTGTGATCTTGATTTTGACACTTCTGGTTTTTACGCAAAGGAAATAGCTGGTGTCAAGTGCGAGCTTCAAAACTTTGACGCGCAACGCTACAGGGCTACCCGTATATGGTCTCGCACCAACTGCGCTTTGCACTCTTAGGAACCGACTCGTCAGGCTTCGCTTGATGAGCGACGTCACGAGTTTCCAAGCGAGTGTCATCACTTTACTCTCGTAGGGCCTTGGGGACTAGCACGGATTTCATAATATCGAAATTCTAGAAACACCATGCGTCTGTGATTTTCCACTTCCACCCAAGCCTTAGATCCCGAGGCTGAGGCACGCTTCGTCTGCCCTGTGAAGCCCTTATCAGAGGACGAGTGCTCGACAATAAGTGGCGCTTTTACTTTAAGAGAACTAGAAGTTGCCATCGATAAGTAGCCACTTTCAAAGACATATTAGCCTGATTACCTTTCTGAAGAATTTTACTATGCTTTTATGCCGCCCTTGAACTCCAGATTTTCATCATTAGTTTTAATATCGTAATTCTGCCGCAACCGTTTACAAAGAGTGACATTTTACTGATACCAATGTGCACACATAAAGAAAACTGCGGCATGGAGAGGGTCGAAGGCCCATAACGCTACTGTGGAAAATAAGGTTTTTGCAAAATTCTTGGGGAATCAGCTACAGGATGCAATTTCGATTGTCATTGGATGTCATCAGACATGTGGTTTGAGGGTCGTTCTGTTCAAACGAACACACATATTTGCCGAAACTCCCAGGAACAAGTGGCAATGCTTCAACTTGACCCTATGAAGGCCTTTTATTGTACGTATAATCGTTCACAACATGCGGTCCCTCATGTTTACAGCAGCGCTACCCTGTCAAGGAGCATCCCCAACCGGGAAGGTGCAGTGTCTGCTAATGTTTTCCAATCTACGCCGCGTCTTCCTGAAATGCTTGGCTGGAAGCTTTGCATGTCCCACACGCATGACCCGATGCGCATCCGCGAACCAGAGGACGTGATATGATAGGTTGAATGCAGCATGGGCCCACCGCAAGAGTTTTTTCTGCAACGAGCGCACGCCATTCGCGCAAACATACGACACACACCATGGCACGACCGAAATGTGTCAACGTGGCTCAGGCATTCTGCTTGCGTGCAGTGCCCTAGAGGCGTTTCGCGCAGTGTTCGGTGGCATCTTACGAAAGCGTATGCCTGATCGATGGAGCTGAAGCGGCGAGAACATATGGATCTCAAAATTCGTGCAGCGCAGAACGTGACGCTGTCGTCGAGACCAAAGGCGCCGCAAAGAGGACCCAGCGGTGCATGCTGCCGAAGTTGACAGAAGACGGTCTCTGACTTAATACTACAAGCCGAATAACACAGGCGCCGGAAGCGAGTGGAAACCCAGCAGCCACAAAACTGAGAGTCTCGAAACCCAAAAACATTTTGGAAGACTCTGAGCGAGTTTGCCTATATTGCGGAAACCCCTTACCGTCCTATGGGTAGACGTAGGCTGGAGCATTGGAGACTTCAAGTGAAAACTTCATACCTTGCAAGCACTTTCCGACCAGCAGCATGGAACAGCCGCAATTCACCCAGCCACTGCGGCTCTAACGAGCGGTCCGTGTGTTGCGCTCGCCACACTGGGGCTTGGCAGATTTGTGTTTAATCCTTTTATCGCAAAGCCAACACACGGCAGAAGTGTGCAGGAAAGGCGCGCGTCGTTATCATGACTGCTGCATCATATCGTGCGCAATGACGAAGCTGTTTTCGCTGTGCAAGGCATCTCCCTTGCCGAGTTCAGCTGGGAACCCATTTCCGGAAAATTCGTTTAGGGGGCATCTGAGCTGTGATTATCAGTGGCTCTACGAGGACCTGGTAGCATTATTTATTTATTTATTCAAAATACCTTGCAGCACCCAGAAGGGCATTGAGTAGGGGGGGGGGGCAAAATAATGGATTACCAAGTACGATAGGAACAATGTGTTAAATGCAACGCGCAGTACAAGGCAAAAAGCAACATCTATAGTTATACAGGGCAAATCATAACGACAAGAGATACATCGCCGCCAGCAACAAAAAATTACATAAAAGGTAGCAAGAATGCATCGCGTGTGCCCTGCCACCTACTTACTACCTGCTTTCCGCTCTACTTTGCAAAGGAAGTTTTTGACTGGCAACCTTACTGCATATACAACTGACCACCAGAGGTGACTAAACTTTCTTTTCTCTTGGTTTGTGGTTTGGTTCTGTTGTTTGGTTTCGACCAATGCCTCCTTTATAAAACTATGCCTGTCAGTTCCGGCGCCGCACAATAGGATCGTCGTGGACGCCGCGCTTCACGTGCCGCTCGCAACGTGGCGCTGCTAGCTGGCACTACGCCGTTTTTCAGAACACTGCTATAACATGCGCGCCGCCCCCGACTTGCGCTGCTCATGTCGGTTGTAGAGTTGTATATCGCACTACATTTAATTGAGTTCGTCGAGTATGCTAAACAAGCGCTGTTCAAGTGCTTTTATCGCGAATATTTAATGTGATACAAGAGATATGACACAAGCGATATGAAGGAAGCAGGCTTCCCTGCCGATGCTCTTGTGGCAGTTGCAGATGGTCTCAGAAAGAAACTGCTAAAAGAAAAACAAGAGCTCCTGTTATGACATATCACTCCGGGTGAAGAAAAGAAAAGGAAGTTTGAGGTTATGCCATATCTACACAGGCTCCCCCACAACTTGAAGAGAGTGGCAGCGAAATTTGGGGTTGACGTCGTGTTTTCTGCGAACCTCAAGCTGGCAATGCTATGTGCTTTAGCAGATGCCGAGAGGGAAAGAGACCCAGGTTGAGGCAGAAAACAGAAAACCGCACGTCTCATGAGCAACTGATATTGTTTATCAGTTCCCTCTCCGTTGTGGGTCTCTGTACGTTGGGCAGACGGGCAGGTTTATAAACGTGAGGCTGGGCGAACATGCCTCTTCACTTCGCCAACAAACTGGGGAACACATACCAGAACATTGCAAGAAGTGCAATGGTTGCTTTCCCCTGCTTAATGGTACTAAGATTGTAGAGCGTGGTAAAGACCAATTGGCTAGGGAAATCTTGGAAGCCCAGGAAATTTCTATATGCTGTTAAGGCACGTGCATTAGTACCCCATCTGAGTATCTGATGGAGAAGGAATTAAAGTTTTTAAAACGCACCTGAGTTTTCATGGCTACTTTTATCGTCTATCGCTCTTTCTTTCTTCTTTTTTTTGCTGTTTTTCCACACGTTTTAAGAATATCAGTTTGTTTTTACCTTGTTTTAAGTCATGCGCACGCGTGTTGTTGCTCTGGGATGGGGCGTGGTTAACCGTCTCATTCTATTCAGTTGTAAGTGTAGCAACCGTCCTGTCTTCGCCCTTCTTCGTTCCGTCCATATCCTACTTTTTTGTTTATAACATGATTGCGTGGCATAGCCGCCGCGTCAGTCACAAGCAGTTTCGTTTGTTCGTTCAGGTGTTGTTTTGATGTCGACTAGCCCACTAGCCAAACACTTCTGCAGTCGCTCACGGGACTGGGCAGAAACGTAAAGCGTAATAATAGCGAGAAACTACTTTTCCTCGATTTTGTGATTTGCCCTGCTCTTTTAACAACTTTTTGGTTCATTTCCACGGCAAAAATTTTCTTACACTCAACCTCATGATACATTTAACAATCGAACATTTATTTGCAATACTTATCTCAACTTGCCTGGCTGCAGCTGGTCACATAGCATGCTACAAATTTAGCAGCTTCAGTGACAATGCTTTCTTAATTTGCATAAATCTTGGCCACTGAATTCTTGTCTGTGATATTAAAAGCATATGGTTAGTCAACAGCGGTTCTTCCTGTGGCCTGGCTCTTCGTTCTTCTGCACGAAGATGGGCATGTCCACAAGCATGTCAACAGAATGTTCCACACTTGTATCTAGCGGTTTGGAAATGGATTTCCTGTGAAACAGCATTATGTCGACAAACCGCTTGACGTCTAGTACCTATCAAAACAGACACTATAACTCTTCGGTTGGATACTTTAGTCCATCATGCACGGTCTTGGTGTGCTATCAGCCCATCAACAGGGGCACTGCTTATTGGTTTTTCCACAAGTTGAATACAAGTCTTGCAGCTGAGCCTTTCTGACAAGTCCCTGGCCATGTATTCACCAATAAGGGTATACACTAGCCACTTCGTGGCTGGGGAGCCATGGTGTACTGCAAATGTCTCGCAATCTATTCTTTGCTGCTGATGGGAAAAAAAACCCTTGCCTGCACAGCAGCGTTAATTTCTTAGTGCCTCCATTCGAAACCGCTGCATCAGTACGGAATGAGGCTGAGCTGTTGATTGCTTCGAACTGATGCAGACACAATACCGGTCTTGAACATCTTCTCAAGTACGCAGAATACATCCCATGAAACACATAACTTCTATAAAACGTCTTCAAAAAACTCCAAACATCTAGCAATGTCTTGTTCTAGACTGAAACGTTTAAAAACATCTCAGCAAAGGAAGTTTATCCACAAATGTTTTAAAAACGTACTGACAAAAGGGGTTTATTCACAAACGTCTTAAAGATATACGACAAAAGAGGGTTACTCACAAACGCTTTGAAAACTTCTCTAAATATACGTTTTCCACGCAACGTTTCAAAAATTTCTCTGACAAGGCGATTACTTGGGAACGTATGCAGGTATGAAGCCGCAGGTATGAAACTTTTGAGTGTAAGAGAAATTTGGAAGGCGAACCCGTGCAAAACAAGCATCCTGCTACTTCCAGTTTTAATGCCAAGCAATTTAGTTTTTTTTATTCGACAATAATATAATAAACTATGGCAGAGAATGATGAAGCGGGTCTTCTTGCCTCATTTGCATGTGTATTTATGCTGCAAAGAGCTGCTGCCTGTTTTTTCCAGTTCGACCTATACTGCACATATCTGAGCAAACAAACTCTACAGCTCTAAAAAAAGCATGAGCATTAAACCTAACGAAATACCCCAGTAAAAAAAAAAAACAATGGGTCCAGTTGGGCATACCCTTCGGTTCCAAGTGGAACCAGTTAGACACAATTTATTCGTCGGCCAGTTGGGCTTATGGATCTAATTGGGTAGTCCAGTTGGTTCCCTCGTACGAGTTGGGCGTTCCAATTGGTTCTGCGTTGCCAACTCGATTACCCAACAGGTTTGTGACGTTCCAATTGATTTCAGCATTCCCAGTTGGATCGCCCAACTGGAACTATTTGATACCAATTGGGGCTTCCACTTGGAACCAAGAAAACCAATTAGAATCTGATATCCCAACTGGAAGCTCCAGTTCGGTTACAACTGGGCGATCCAAATGGAAAATCTAAGTGTAAGTGAATGATGTCCTCCATTCTGTATATATATTTAGCTGGCTACAAAACAGAACACTAGGCTAATTAGGTTCTTTAAAAGAGATAGTAGCAACTGAATTTCTTGAATTATTTTCATCACTTCCCACCATCACTGCGAGCGTTCTTAAATTAGATAGCTTCGCTTAACGTTCACCGCTACTTGCTCCAGCTAGACGGTATATATAAGTAACTGCAAAAGTGTGCTGTGTGCATATACGTTGAGAATTTGAGTTGGTATACAGCGTTTAACCCTATGTGTGTAATGCACACTTGTTGGTCTCTCTTGATTTTCATAACTACGTGTATTTATAATTTCAGTTCCCTTGTAGATATGTTGGCAGCAGTCTCACAGCAGTCAGAAGGCCAATTGTTTCCAATGCAATTCTAATTTTTTTTGCTGACCAGTTCAAACCATTTGAGTCGAATAGGTATGCCAAACAGAGTTCAATTGGTGAGCCATTTCGTCTGGTTGGGTGGACAAATATTTCTAATTGGAAGCACCAGTTTGGGTCAGTTGGTGAGCCCAATGGGTGCCGAAAACACATTTGATTTTCGACCCCTTGGTTTCAGCTGGAAATATTCCAACTAGAACCACTGTTTTTTTAACTGAGATCCCACTCGTTGATTTTAGAAGGTTCTAAATATATAGCATATATATAGCATATATATAGATATATTTTGCCAGAGCATGACAGGCATATAACACCGCTTTTAGCTTCATTGTCTACAGAACATCTGGAAAAATAATTTGTTCTAGGCATTATACCGTATACATTTGTAGACGTTGGTTACACTTTGAGTAGCCTTTGTGTTTTGTGGGATTCTTCAAACCCATAGCATCATTGCAGCCTACTGTCCTACGAAGGAACCGAAAGTGCCATAATCAGATATCACTCGAAAACTTTCGAGTCAAAACAAATATGAACTCCTTTTCCTTCAGCAGGTAACGAATGCATGCTACTTTCGATGTTGTCAGGACCAGTGCTGCGTATGTCTCATTGGTAAAGAAATTTTGTCAGGGTAGCTGCACTTTTTTCAGTCTCTCGATGTGTTCAAGGAAATCAGCCATTGCGACCTGTAGCCATCGCTGGCGCAACTAGAGGTCGGAAGGAATCTTGTGGAATGCACCACGCGACGTCTTTCTTTTTTGCACTTGATGTGCACATATTTAGGCACATAGCAGTACCTCATTATGCACGCTGTCAGTACACAAACGGAAAGAAATTAATCGTCAAGGCGTATTCCTGAGCACGTTGACACCAGTGAAGAAAGCATTGCTTTGTTGATCTCGCACGAACGCGTCCAGCAAGCCTGCGCACGGTCGGGCCAAACGGGACTGGATGTATGTATGCATGTATGTATGTATGTATGTATGTATGTATGTATGTATGTATGTATGTATGTATGTATGTATGTATGTATGTATGTATGTATGTATGTATGTATGTATGTATGTATGTATGTATGTATGTATGTATGTATGTATGTATGTATGTATGTATGTATGTATGTATGTATGTATGTATGTATGTATGTATGTATGTATGTATGTATGTATTTATGTATGTATGTATGTATGTATGTATGTATGTATGTATGTATGTATGTATGTATGTATGTATGTATGTATGTATGTATGTATGTATGTATGTATGTATGTATGTATGTATGTATGTATGTATGTATGTATGTATGTATGTATGTATGTATGTATGTATGTACTATGTATGTATGTATGTATGTATGTATGTATGTATGTATGTATGTATGTATGTATGTATGTATGTATGTATGTATGTATGTATGTATGTATGTATGTATGTATGTACGGACGGACGGACGGACGGACGGACGGACGGACAGACAGACGGACAGACGGACAGACAGACGGACAGACGGACGGACAGACGGACAGACGGACGGACGGACGGACGGACGGACAGACGGACAGATGGATACAGCTGAACCCCTGAAATTGGGCGGTGGCTTGAGCCACCTAACCATGACTTATGAAATTTTACTCTTCTCTTGATTTTAGCCGCCAATCAGATAACCTTCGCTTGGTTATTTCTACCCGCTTAAAATCTACTTTCCCTTCACTGTCCTCAAACCCCAATGCCTTGGATAAATCAGCCCCGCTGATTTCCACTGTAGGGTGAAGCCCTTCACAGAAAAGTATCAAGTTTTCAGCCGTTTCCTCCTCCTCTCCGCACGCAACGCACAAAGTGTCTATCTCGTGGTACTTGACTCTATATGTCTTAGTCCGCAAAACTCCCGTCCTGGCCTAAAACAATGGAGAGGTTCTCATACAATTACTTCAGATATTTTCTTTGGCAACTTCCTGTTTAAAATTCTGTATGTTCCCAGGGCTGATTTCGTCAGCATCCGTGTTTTCTACACAGCTCCCTCTGTTTCTTTAACCTTCCTCTTAACCGATAATTGCTGATTTGCCTCCCCCCCGCTTTCTGCTGTCCAGATATTTGCTTGTCAAATTTCTAGTTCGCTATCTCATTTTCGTATCAACATTCCTTATATACAGGTATCTGAAAACTTTCCTAGCCCACTGATTTTCCCCTATGTTTCTCAATCGCTCCTCAAATGCTATCTTACTGCTAGCTTCTCTGTTCTCGAACAACGCCCATCCCATATCACCCTGTATCTCCTGATTTGGTGCATTGCCATGTGTTCCCAAAGCTAGCCTCCCTACTCCACGTTGTTTAATTTCTAACCTTGCTTGAACATCTGGTCTAATGCACAGGACCGCATTACGGAAAGTCAGGCTAGGAACCATCACCCCTTTCCAGATCCCTCTTACCACTTCATACCTATTGTAATACCACAGTGCCCTGTTTTTCATGACAGCTGCATTCCTACTAGCTTTATTCATTACATATTTTTCCTGCTCTGTCTGATACTCAGCACCGTTATTTATCCACACCCCAAGATACTTGTACTCATCCCCTACTTCTAGCGTGAACACCCTGTATTCTATGCTCTCCGACCTCGTCATTAAATATCATGACTGCAGATTTTTCCTTACTAAACTTGAAAGCTAATCTATCTCCCCTCTCTACCACATATATCTGTCAACTTCTGTAAATCTTCCTTGTTGTAAGCCATAAGAACTCGGCGTATATTAGTCCCGGTATTGACTGTTTAATCAATTATCTTTGCTTGAAAAAAGAAAGCTTGAAGCCTAGTCGCTCCTCTCTAGCTTGGTCTCCAACCCTTGCAGGTACAACATGAACAAGAAAGGAAACAAAGGACATCCTTGCCTAAGCCCCCGCTGTATCTCTACAGGCTCTGGTACATTTTTTTCCATTTTATAAGCACTCTGGTACCTTTATATATATCTTTTGAAAGATTAATTACTCCATCTTCCACATCCAATGTGCCCCGTATGTCCCACAGATACTCTTGAATAACGGTGTCGTAGGCTCCCTTAATACCCAAAAATGCTAGCAATAGGGGCCTGTGTTCCTGTCCAGCAATCTCTATACACTGCGTCAATGAGAACAGATTGTCCTCCAACCTCCTTTGTTTCCGGAACCCATTTTGTATCTCCCCTAGCACCTTCTCGTTCTCCACCCAAGCCTGCAATTTCCTTTATAATCTGCATCATCTGTTATGGGACGGTAGTTACTAACGTAAGCTTTGTCCCCCCTTTCTCTTATCTACCATGTTTATTCTACTTAGTCGCCATTCATCGGGGACGTTGCCGTCTACTACCATTTTATTCACTACCTGTATTAATGTTTGCTTGAATTTTGGTCCTGGCTTCTTAATTAACATAATCGAAATACCATCTGGTCCTGCTGACGTGCCACTAGGAACCTTCTTCTCTGCCCTTTCCCACTCGCTTTGCTCAAGTGAAGCTATTGCAGTAACCGGTCTATCCTCCTTCGATGAGTTATGTGCAACATTTCTTTCTTTAAATTTTTCTGTCATCCTTGTTCCTATGTGGTTTATCGCTTCATACCCTTTTAGTCGAATACCCTGAGCTGTAACAATAAACTTTTGTTCTAGCCTAGTCTTATTACTCATTGCATTTAGATGCTCCCAGAATATTTGAGCTGCTGTTCTATTCTTTTCATCTACTTTTGACATACATTGGGCACCCAAATAGGATGCTTTCCTCAAATAGGATCTTTCCTTCTACACTTTATGAAGGTATCCCATTTTCTGTCTACTTCAACTTATGGTTCCCCCCTCTTCTTAGAATATCTGTGTTCCCTGGACGCTTCCGGAAGTTTCTCTATCGTCCTCTTGACGTCCTCATCTTACCAACTCTTGGGTTTGCGTCTTTTCCCTATTACCTTTACTCGCGCCTTACCTATCCCTAGCTTCAGTAATCGAGTTAATTTGGTCTAACTCTATACTGTTTCACTATCCTCAAAAATTACTTTCTCCATTTGTTTGGCTGCTGCTTCCAATTGCTTTTCTGAGTAAAAAATTCCCTCTGATTGTTTATTATATTTATTATAGATACCTCAAGGACCCTTGAGGGCTTTACATGAGGGGTCATCTCGCTTCAGTCCTACTTTGGTTTTTCTCCTGAAACTGAACTTGATACGCTTGTGGTCACTACCTCGACTTTCTGGAACCATGTTCATCTATGCTATCTATTATATATCCTCTGTGACAAGTGCATAATCTATCGTCGAGTGAAGACTCTGCCTCCCATGTTATGAGCCTTTCATACTTCTCGGCACTGTTGCATACAACTAAATCATGCCTGTCACACATGTCCTGCAGCATGCTTCCTGTCGAATCTGTGTACTCATCCAGGTCTTTTATATGTGCGTTCATGTCGCCTAATATAATTATCTCGCCCTGTCCTCCTAGCTCATCACTGTCGCTTGCAATACATTTTAACATTTTTCTGTTTTCCTCTTTGGCATTAGCTCCTGTCCGCGGTATGCAAAGCCAAGTAGTGTTTGCTCCCTTGCTAGTTTTTGTTTTGCCATAAATGTTCCTTGCATCCCTGTTTAACCCTTAGGAATCTCTTACTTTTATGAATGAATGCCCAATTCTACCCCCCTTTCTGCTGCCCTCTGTTCTATTGCAATATTCCCATGCGTAGTCTGGGTTACAAGGTGGTTGCTCTATGTCCCTAAGATGCGCTTCCACTAAACCATATACCATTAATTCCTCCTGCCTTAACTGTTCTTCTATTATCTCCCATTTCAGTCTATTCCTGCCAACTTGCATGTTAATAAAGCCTATATCTCGAATTAACTTGGCCTTGGCGCTTGTGTCTTTCTTCTCCTATGGTTCCATCGTCTCCTTAACCTTGGTTCTTCCTTCTCTACACTGGTTCCCTCAGAGCTCTGGGTCCCCCCAAGAAAGCTGTTGCCTGGCGACCTATCCTACTACCTACCCTCTTACCTGTGGCACCACCGTAGTGAATGCCATCCTGTGCAAAAGGGTTGGGCCTGGCCTCGTAAACTTCCCTGTTAACTTCCAATACCCTGTATCTTAGTCGTCGACTTATTAACCTAATTACGCGGTTAGCCTCAACGATCCTCGTTTCCATTTCGCTAGCCTGCCTCTGGACCGCTGGGATTGTGCATATGATCACATACACACTCTCAGACGCCTCTCTAAGCCTACGTATCACCACTTCTGCTTGTCAAGTTGACTGCTAGTCAAGATTCTGGCTCCTCGCCTTCAGCACATCGTTGGGACCAGTATGGATAACGACAAGGTGTTCGCCATCCATGCTGCCCCCCACCACCTGCTGGGCTTCGGCCATTGCATCTACCATGCACTTCCCTGACTGCGCCTCCACCTGCAACCGCCTGTCCGCCTTCACTGCCGTCAAAATGCCTCCCTCAACCCTCGCTACGTTCGAGTCACCGACTACCAGAACCCTCCTCCGCTCTAACCGTTCGCTTCATAACTGCGACTGTTTCCCTCCGGATCGCACTACCTGTCTCTCCCGCCGCCATACGCTACTGTCGTGAGTTTTTACCTCTCTCTCTTCCTCACTCAAAGCCTGCTGCGCTACAGCACTGTAGGATTGACGAGCCTCGTCCCCCACCTGACACTGCTCCGAACCGGGGTGCACTGCCGGCCGCAACCTGAGCGCTTCTACCTGCTCTTCTAGCTGGGCCCGTTTTTCCCGCTCCTCCTTCAGCTCGCCCACAACTCGCTCTAACAGGTCGGCATTATCCTCCTCCCTCTTAAGCGACTCGGCGACCTGAGTTTCCAACTTAATCCGTTCCCCTCGTTCCACCTTCGGGTCCCCTTTGAGTTTCTTAATCCTAGCTGCTCATTACCCTTTCAAGGTCTCAACGGCAACCTCAAAACGCTTACACATCTTGCACGCGAAGCTAGCCCCATTTGCCTCGGCTAAGCTCCTGAACTTGGTCTCGTCTAAATAGCACCACGGGTCGCACTTCTGGCACTGCACTAACTCGCCGTCCCCGTAAACATTGAGTTTCCTAGCTTGCCGACCCATCGTCCGGCCGACTACGCACCATAAAATCCCGCCAAAATTCGTACACAAAAACCTTCGCACTACGCAACGTAATAGCCTGCCAAATGCCTATACAAAAACCTTCGGCACTACGCAACGTAAAAGACCGCCAGAATTCCTACAGAAAATCCTTCGGCAATACGCAACGTAAGAGCCCACTAAAATTCCTGCACAAAAACTTTCGGCACCACGCAGCGTAAAAGCCCGCCAAAGTTCCTACACAAAAAACCTTCGGCACTACCCAACACAAAAGCCCGCCGAAATTCCTACACAAAACCCATTGACACTACGAGACGTAAAAGCCCGCCAAAGTTCTTGCAGAAAAAACCTTCGGGACTACGCAACGTAAAATCCCGCCAAAATTCCTACACTGAAAACCTTCAGCACTACGCAACGTAAAAGCCTCCCAAAATTCCAACACAAAAACCTTTGGCACACACACTTCCGCTAAACTTCCTACCCTTAACTCGGTTTAAAACCACAGCCCGACAGCATGTACAAGCGCAAACACCAAAAAGCACTTAGCTTCGGACGCAGTCGCTGGAGCTACGAAAAAAAGCGTCCTCCTCCGACGGCGTCCCGAGCCGTAGCCAGCCGTATGGATGGATGGATGGACGGATGGATGGATGAATACGGCTGAACCCTTGAAATCGGGCGGTGGCTCAAGCTACCTAGCCATGACTTATGAAATTTTACTCTTCTCTTGATTTTAGCCACCAATCTGATAACCTTCGCTTGGTTATTCCTACCCGCTTAAAATCTACTTTCCCTTCACTGTCCTTATACCCCAATGCCTTGGATAAATCAGCCCCGCTGCTTTCCACCGTAGGGTGAAGCCCTTTACAGAAAAGTATCAAGTGTTCAGCGGTTTCCTCCTCCTCTCCGCACGGAGCGCACAACGTGTCTATCTCGTGGTACCTGACTCTATATGTCTTAGTCCGCAAAACTCTCGTCCTGGCCTCAAACAACAAAGAACTTCCCCTACAAATATCATAGATATTTTATTTGGCAATTTCCTGCTTAAAAATCCGGCATGTTCCCAGTGCTGATATCATCAGCATCCCTGTTTTCCACTGAGCTCTCTCTGTTTCTTTAACCTTTTTCTTAACCGATGATTGCTTATTTGCCCCCCCCCCCCCCCCCTACTGCTGTCCAGATATTTGCTTGTCAATTTTCTATTTCGCTTTCTCCATTTCGTATCAACATTCCTTATATACAGGTATCTGAAAACTTTCCTAGCCCACTGCTTTTCCCCCATTTTTCTCAATTGCTCCTCAAATGCAATCTTACTGCTAGCTTCTCTGCTCTCGAACGACGCCCATCCCATATCACCCTGTATCTCCTGATTTGGTGCATTGCCATGTGCTCCCAAAGCTGACCCCCTACGCCACGTTGTTTAATTTCTAACCTTGCTTGAACACCTGGTCTCATGCACAGGACCGCACTACCGAAAGTCAGGCTAGGAACCATCACACCTTTCCAGATCCCTCTTACCACTTCATACCTATTGTAATTCCACAGCGCCCTATTTTTCATGAAAGATGCATTCATACTAGAATTATTCATTAAATATTTTTTCATGCTCCGTCAGATACTAAGCGCCGTTAATTATCGACACCCCAAGATACTTGTACTCATCCACTACTTCTAGCGTGAAGTCCTGTATTCTATGCTCTCCGACCTCGTCGTTAATATCATGACTGCAGATTTTTCCTTACTAAACTTGAAACCTAATCTACCTCTCTCTGTACCAAATATGTCTATCAACTTCTGTAAATCTTCCTTGTTGTCAGCCATTAGCACTATATCCTCGGCGTATATTAGTCCCGGTAATGACTGTTCAATCAATTCTCCTTGCTTGAAAAAAGAAAGGTTGAAGCCTAGTCCGCTCCTCTCTAGCTTGGCCGTATGGATGGATGGGTGGGTGGGTGGACGGACGGACGGACGGATGGACAGATGGACGGATGGTTGGATGCATGGATGGATGGATGCATGGATGGATGGATGGATGGATGAATGGATGAGTGGGGGGTGGGTGGGTGGACGGACGGACGGATGGACGGACGGATGGATGGATGGATGCATGGATGAATGGATGGATGGATGGATGGATGGATGGATGGATGGATGGATGGATGGATGGATGTATGGATGGATGGATGGATGGATGGATGGATGGATGGATGGGTGGGTGGGTGGACGGACGGACGGACGGACGGATAGATGGATGGATGGATGGATAGATGGATGGAGGGATGAATACGGCTGAACCCTTTAAATCGGGCGGTGGCTCAAGCCACCTAGCCATGACTTATGAAATTTTACTCTTCTCTTGATTTTAGCCACCAATCAGATAACCTTCGCTTGGTTACTCCTACCCGCTTAAAATCTACTTTCCCTTCACTGTCCTTAAACCTCAATGCCTTGGATAAATTAGCCCCGATGCTTTCCACTGTAGAGTGAAGCCCTTTACAGAAAAGTATAAAGTGCTCAGCCCTTTCCCCCTCCCCTCCGCACGCAACGCACAGCGTGTCTATCTCGTGGTACCTGACTCTATATGTCTTAGTCCGCAAAACTCCTGTCCTGGCCTCAAACAACAAAAAGCTTCCCCTAAAATTATCATAGATATTTTTTTGGCAATTTCCTGCTTAAAAATCCTGTATGTTCCCAGTGCTGATTTGGTCAGCATCCCTGTTTTCCACGAACCTCTCTCAGTTTCTTTAACCTTTTTCATAACTGATAACTGCTGATTTGCCCCCCTATGGCAGTCCAGATATTTGCTTGTCAATTTTCTAGTTCGCTTTTTACATTTGGTCTCTACATTCGTTATATACAGGTATCTGAAAACTGTCCTTGCCCATCGATTTTCCCCCATTTTTCTCAATCGCTCCTCAAATGCTATCTTACTGCTAGCTTCTCTGCTCTCGAACGGCACCCATCCCATATCACCTTGTACCCTCTGCCGTAGTGTCAGCCGGCAGCGGCACGAACGGCAAGCGCTGGCAAATGGGAAAGAGTGGCAGGAAAGAGTGTGATTCAGCAAGAGGGGCTCTTTTGACAGGCATAGTTTTATAAAGGAGGCGCTGTTTTGACAGCCGTGCGGTGCGGATTGTTGTTTCCGTGCTCTTCGGATTACGCGTGGAGACCGGCACCGGACGGACTGACGACTGTGAGAGCGTCGTGAGTACGTCAGACTGATGAGTTCTTTCCTTTATATTTGTAGAGTTTAGATTTAGACTAGCTTTTAGATCTAGGCTAGTTAGGTGAAGTGCTCTCGAAAGAGCAGGCCAGTGACCTAATGGCCGTGTCTTTTTTGGCCGGCAGCCAGACATCTGCAGCGCTCATTTGTGAATTAACTAATTTATACAGGTAATTATTCATTTTCAAAGTGATCGGCTTTTGCGGTAGGCAGAATATTATTTTAGCATGTGCTTGCGGGTGTTCCTTTAGCCTGTATATATTATAGCATTTTGTGGTAGCAATAATCCAATGCTGCTAAAATGGTCAAGCAACTGAAGCTTAAATGCAAGTAGTGTGAGGCGTCGATGAATTTGAAGGAAACACGGTTTGAATCTGTAGAAGAGGCTGCCACTTTAAAGGTATCCATGCACATGACGATGCAGTCACAGTCACTCTTCCTGAGGCCCTAGGTTTTATAGGTAACAATGGTCATGTAAACAAGGGTACTGATGCGGGCTAGTTGGGGGTTCATACTTGTTTTAAACAACGCAGAAGACGCAAACGCAGAAGGGACACAGCGCTTTGTGTGTCTTGTGTGTCCTTTCTGCGTCTGCGTCTTTTTTTGCGATGTTTAAAACAAAAATGTGAACAAATCTTCGGTGAAAATTAGCAAAAAGCGATTGGAAGATTGGCAGCTCAATAGCAGAGAGATGATGTTAGGTTGGAGGTGTACGAATACGTATTTAATGAAAATGGCGAAATTTAATAACTAACAAAACAGTTAAACAAAAGTAAAAGGAAAAAAAGCTGAGGATGGGGGCAACTGCCATTAGGCTGTTTCAAAGGGGACGCTCCTACCTTCTATCCATCTATCTATGTAAAGGTCTTCACCCTACAGCGGATAGTAGCGGGGCTGATTTATTGAAAGCATTGGGATTTAAGGACAGTGAAGGAAAAATTGATTTTGAGCGGGTAGAAGTAGCCTCTAAGCGAAAGTTATCTGATTGGCGGCGAAAATCAAGACAAGAGTAAAATTTTACGAGTACATCTGTCTGTCCGATCGTCCCCCATCCATCCATCCATCCATCCATCCATCCATCCATCCATCCATCCATCCATCCATCCATCCATCCATCCATCCATCCATCCATCCATCCATCCATCCATCCATCCATCCGTCCATCCGCGCATCCGTCCATCCGCGCATCCGTCCATCAGTCTATCCGTCCGTCCGTCCGTCCGTCCGTCCGTCCGTCCGTCCATCCATCCATCCATCCATCCATCCATCCATCCATCCATCCATCCATCCATCCATCCATCCATCCATCCATCCATCCATCCATCCATCCATCCATCCTTCAGTCCATCCGTCCGTCCGTCCGTCCGCCCGTCCGTCCGTCCGTCCGCCCGTCCATCCATCCATTGGTCCATCCATCCATCCATCCATCCATCCATCCATCCATCCATCCATCCATCCATCCATCCATCCATCCATCCATCCATCCATCCTCCCACTCACCCACCCACCCACCCATCTATCCCTCCATCCATCCGTCCGTCCGTCCGTCCGTCCATCCATCCATCCATCCATCCATCCATCCATCCATCCATCCATCCATCCATCCATCCATCCATCCATCCATCCATCCATCCATCCATCCATCCACAGATGGAACTTTGGCTTCAAATCCTTTGGGCTAAAAGAAGGCGTGTAGCTTTTGGCCGTTTATTAAGGCAGCGTTGTTTACTTCGCACATGTAGTTGCATCTTAAAGAGCAGCTGAAAATATATTTTGCTTTGGTTAGAAAGCCGCTTTATATGTTGGGTACGTCATAACAGTGACCGCCACTAGGTTTCACTCTTATGAGAAAGCCCGTCCTCTTGTTATAAGAGTTCAGAAAGCTTTAAACCAGACGATGCGTGCACCTGGCGGTGTATCCCACAGTGAGGAAACTTACTGAGCAACACGCATGAATTGGCCACCGAGAACCTTTCGCAGGCAGGACTCATTGGGAATAAACGGATTAATTACCGCGTGGATTGTAAGGTTGCCGGCTAAGATGCGGCTTGGGAGTCCTACTGTGGCACTGTGGAAAAGTGTTACGAAATTTTAGCCGAGATTACCACGCCTAAGCGCTATGTAGCCGTCGGAGGCAGGTATGCAGCCGTCGGGGGCAGGAACGCGCACACCGCATGCGTTTCAGAAGTCGGCAAACAGCGCAGGCTGCGCGGCATATGTCGATCTCTTTTCTTCGACGGGGAGTTGTGCTGAGGCTTTTGCCTTAATTGGTCAAAATTACTTCAAAGCCCGCATCGTCTGCCGCGAGTCCGTCGAAAAAGTTAGTTTTCGCTCAAGCACGCTAGCAGCGCTGTTACCTCTGTGACGCTAGGACGAAAGTACATGGCCTGATACTAAAGGTTGTCTCTGCTGAGGGGTATTCTTTCGCGGCGTTATAAATTGTTGCGATCGGTGTTCGCATTTTTAACAGTGCGTGGTTCTAAAGCGTGCTTGCTCGATGTGGCTTCTACGGGAAGAGACAGCCTCACTACGAGCACAGATAGCATCTTCTTCGGCTGAGTAGTCCGTTTCTACGTCTTTTCCAGCTCTTGATAATGGCGGCCCTCTTTCTAGTTTCGGTTCAAAAAACGGCAGTTTCCGCGATCGACTCCTGACGGTTTCGCTTGTGTTACGAATGCTATCTATTGTTTTCAGCGCACCTCGTTGGCATAGCACTACAAAAACGAATTTTTACGCGGAAGAAGTTCATGGCAGTTCGCTTCTGAGGAAATAAAACTGTTGATGATAAAAAGCATGCGCTGGCAAGGTAACGTGGCTCAAATAACGCTCTACGATATTTTTATATTCTTTTTCAGAGAAACCAGTAATTTGGGCGACCATTCTTGGCACTGATTACGGTCACTGGGCTGTGATGCACATACGAGAAGGGTCCTATGGTGAGTGACGGACTTCAGGCTTTATCCTTTCGTGAATAGCCAACTTGCCTCGGTAAAGATGAGAGGCAACAGATGGTGCTTCCATCAATATTCGAGCAGCCGTCGAGAGTGGGTGATTAGAATAAAGTGGAAAAAGCGCATCGTACGACATGGGTCTCATGCCAGCTACCGATACTCTTTGGAGCTGCACTGACTGCAGAGCAAGGCATGCCTGGATTTCTTCATGACAAATTAGAAACGCTGAGAGCCCAGCTCAGGAAAAATTTCATTTTGCAATCATCTCAAGACGCATGTGTGTTCGTACCGATCAACACAGACACGTTGCATGCTGTGATCTGAACTGACCTTTCCTTCCTCATACCTCCCTATCTTCCTCCCCCCCCCCTCCCTCGCGCGTTTCGGTAACCAGTAGGGCATTGCCTCCCTTACTTCTATTATACTGTATTTTTCTCTCTATTGTGTCGAAATAACAAATGTGCACTGCTATTTTGAAGTTTTATGCTTTATGCAGGCATTTACAAGCTCACAATGGGAGACGTGAGCGCTGGTTCATGCTTCTTAAAAACAGCGCAAAAGACATGGACGCAGACGCAGACACAGCGCTGTGTATGTCCCTTCTTTCTGCGTCCGTGTCTTTAGCGGTGTTTTAAGACGTACTTACAAGGTTTGGCTGCACAAAGTTCAGCATACTAAGAGAAGTCGAGGCGTGACTCCTCTAAGTTTCCGAAGCACTTCAATGTCGTAATATCGCGAACGTTTCTCTTAACACGGTCCCGAAGAACAATCCTCACAGTACTTCAAAGCGGCTTTTTAGACTTTTTACAAATTCCTGTATAGACTGTCGCTAATAACTGTACGGAGGCAAAAGTCAAAACCAATTGCACTGTTACCAACGGGCCTTTCCAACCGAAGAAGCTCTTTGTTGGTCAGAACTTATTCATCTTTTTGTATTTTTTATGCACTAGTTCTCTATTCATGAAATTGCTTTTTGCCTACGCGATCTTTATGCTTATATGGGACTTTTGCATGTCCGCATACGATAGCTGTCAAGTAATTTTTGTGAATCATCGCTTGGATAATTTTGTTTCACTGCGTTCACTGCACCGAAGTTTTCATCGATATGCATTTATGTACAGTTGTGAGCACAAGTGGTACCTAATACGCAGCCGGTGGCGAAGCTCTGGATGGATGGATGGATGGATGGATGGATGGATGGATGGATGGATGGATGGATGGATGGATGGATGGATGGATGGATGGATGGATGGATGGATGGATGGATTGTAGGAGAGAAGGAGACAGAGAGAGAATAAACATTTAATTGTAAAAAGAAGACCGGAGACGATTGTGGGTGGCTTTATAAGTCCAAGACTTCAGTGGCTTCCGCTGCCGCTCTGGCGATGGCGATAAGCTCCCCCTGCTCTTCCAGGGTGCCGCTGGCTAGCGTACCTCCCACTGCTCCAACGCCGCGTTGTGCGGCTTTAAGCGGTACGGTTTAGCTGAGCATGTCCATGTAATGTGCATGAATGTGGGAATTTCGCCACACCAAGGATATGTATCTGCCAGTAATGTTGAGTGAATGTGGAAATGTGGTGAAGATTGGCGAAAGTAAGAGTTTAGATGCGTCCTAGGTGGTAGGATTCCTCCGGGGAAAGTTTCCTATGTGGCGGGGGGTACAGACGCATATTTAGGCGGATGGTCTCTAGGCGGGTTGAAAAATGGATTGAGAGGGGGTAGAGAGTACAGTCAGTTTGCCCAGCTCGGTTGGTGTATACTCGAGCTAGGGCATCTGCCCTGATATTGCCATCGAGACCTGCACGTCCTGGGGACCTAGGTGATGACGTGATCATACTGGAGATGGCCGCCCAGTACCCGGAGGGCCGTGCGCGGGACACGTCCCTTTGTATAGGCTGTACAGTAGGCTTGGGAGTCTGTAAAATTGTGAGTGAGGTGGTGTTGTGTGTCGCTCATTTTGTTGACGATGGCTATTGCAATGGATTCTGCGGCCGCCGGATCCTCAGCTGTGAAGAACGTTCGAAAAAAAGGGGTGTTGGTGTTATTGACAGCAGATCAAGCATATCTGTGGGGCTTTGCGTACGAAGCCACATACACATTCATAGCCGAGGTGTCTTGGCCGCATTTCCTACGAAGGCTGCGAAGACGGGCCTGACGGCACGGGGCCTGTGACTCGTAGTTCATATGGCGAGGGATAGGGTCCATGTAAAGGCGTAAGCGGACAGCATATGGAAGAACTTCCGGTAAGTTCCATGGTCCTGGTGGCTTGCGTGTCACCTATCCTTGAAAAGATGGCCCTACACGAGACGAGTCTGTTGGGAGTTGAAAAGAGCCTCCTGTATTTCCGCACACGTGTTGTGAATCCCAAGTGCAAGCAGTGTAGTGGTGAATGTACACATGGCAAGGAAACAGAGCGGTTTTAAAGAGGGTACGGACATAAGGATATCGATCCTACTGTTGGCGGTGCGATCAATATTTTGGTATGGGAAGCCATACTGGATTCCACTCATGGCCAAGGCTGTGACATAGCGGATGGTCTTATCCTCGCGCATGCCCTTGCGATGTCCAGCGATACGCCGTACCATACTTGAGATATTGAGCTCAGACGTACGTAGAGTGGCAATGATGTGGGTGATGATGATGCTAGGTTTTTATGGCGCAAGGGCAACTAAGGCCAAAGAGCACCAAACACGAGGTTCTTGGTATGCTCGGGCTGAAATGTGTACAGATGATAGCATTAAAACCAGGTGTATAGGGCCTAAGAGTAGTGAGTATGTGCATGATTAGAGAGTCTGAAGAGGGTGCCTAAATATCTGGTGGAATGGCTTAAAATGATGTATAGTGCTTAAAATTGTTCTAAAAGGAGTTATATGAACGACGAAACCAGGTAGCCTCAACCACAGTCCTTGCTTGAGCAAGAGGAGCGAGGCATCTTGGCAGCTATGGGTGAACTCAGCACTCTCCTCAGCACTGAGGAGGTGCTGAGGTTTCGTTGAAGATGAAATCTCTCTTAAAAAACCAACATCAGTTAAAAATTTAAACACTCTATCCAATGAGAACATGCGGTGATCACCTAAAAATAATGAAGGGTGCATTAGTATTTTAAATGTGTAAAGTGTTAGGAGGAATCTTACAGCCAACAGAATATCATGACATTCCGAAGTAAATATGCTTGTGTCTATTCATTTTTTTTTGTTTCAGAAAATTGACAACTGTGCGCTGCACTTGAAACTGAGGGTGTCTTTGAGGCATCAGGGTAGAACTCTTTGCACTGATATTTTGCTTCTATGGACAGGAAATGCTGTTTTATGCCAATTGGTTACCCATTTTTACCAACCTCACGAAAAAGTGTATTGCAGTCAATTAGATACACTTTCCAGGGAGTAATTATGTCTTCAGAAGAAGTTACCAGAATGTTGGAGACTGGTATGTCCATGTCTTGGACAAGTGTGGCGAATTTAATGGGTAAAGGTGGGGTTTCAGACAGTCGGTTTGAAAAGAACAGTTTACTGGTTGGGTTTCGCAAAAGCGCATTGCATGGATGGTCAGTATGAGATAATACCTTCGTAGCGTACGTTATACTAGCGTATTTCCGCCGTCGTTCAAGTGACCATTGGTCTGCCTCATCGTACAAACTTGCAATTGGGCTTGCACGGAAAGCACCAGTAGCCAACCGCAGACCAAGGTGGTACACAGCGTCGAGCATTTTTAAGGACTTTTTTCGTGCCGACTAGTACACTACAGAGCCGTAGTCTATACGTGATAAAACTACACTATTTAGAAGACTCAGCAGGCAGTCTCGATCAGTACCCCATTACTGGTGGGACAGGATTTTTAAAAGGTTCATTGATTTTATGCATATACGTCTCAGGTGCTTAATGTGTTTTATGAATGCAAGCTTTTCGTCGACTATGACGCCAAGAAATTTGTGCTCTTTGTGGACAGAAATACTCTGCCCGTTAAGTGTGATGTCTGGTTTAGGTCTAATACCACGCTTTTTTTTTTGAAGAGTACGCTTACAGTCTTTGATGATTTGAGTTTAAATTCGTTTTGGTCTGCCCACTTTGCTACATTGTTTTCTCCTAGTTGAATTTGCCGCTCACAGATGGCCAAATTACATGACCTGTAACTTATTTGTAGATCTTGGACATAAACGGAGTGGGATATATATCTAGGCCGGAGGCTATTTAATGAATTCATTTTCACTATAAAAAGAGTGCAGCTAAGAACGCCGCCTTGAGGGACACCGTTCTGTTGTATAAACTGCTTGGATAACGAGTTCCCTACACGGACCTTGAATGTTCGTTCAGAAAGATAGCTTTGAATAGTGGACAGCATATTTCCCGTGATACCAAAGAAGAACAGGTCACGGATGATACCATAGAGCCATGTGGTACCGTAAACTTTCTCTAAATCAAAGAAACCAGATAAACAGTGCTGTTTATTTATTTATTTATTTAAATTACCTTACAGGCCCCATGGGGGCATTGTGTAAAGGGGGTTACAGAGTAAGCAGCCTTCTAAAGTGGTATACAAAAGATACACCTCAATACAGGGCTCATCAACATTACTACCAAGATAAAAACATGAAACAGGAACAACTGTAGTAATGAAAGGCCACAAAGGTACACTTAAGGAAATAACATGAGTAAAACTTAACGTAAGGCATTAATACTAGAAATTAAAGTACATAAAGAATGAACATATCAGGAAGTACAATTCTTGAAGTGATATTCAGGAAAAAGACGCAAAAAAGCAATAATATATACAGGTCATACAAGTGAACACACGACGCAGCATGAAATAGCAATTCACAGCAGCGAGATAGCAATGCATCACAAATATCACAAGAAGTTCGAAGCAGAGTGCCAAGTGTAAGAAACAAGATAAAGTTATTTGTAAGTGCTATTATGAACAATGCTCGTGTAGGAGATGACGAAATGTTTCTTGATCTGACTCGGAAGCAACGTGATCAGGCAGATTATTCCACAAGCGAATGGCGGTAGGGAGTGCGGAAAAGTTAAAGGCATGTGTCGTACCGTACATGCGCGCAAAACTTAAGTGGTTATTTAAACGACGAGACGTGTTCGAGGCGGTCTGGATATGTAGTGTGGATTGTGTGGCATTATAAACATATTTGTGAAACAAGGATAACAGAGCGATATTACGGCGAAGAACTAAAGGCTGTATGGAATGATCGAGTTTCATTTGCGTTACGCTGGAGTGATGGCTATAATTACGTGAAATGAAACGGGCAGCTCGGTTCTGGACTGCTTCAAGCATGTCGATTAAGTATGTAGGATGTGGGGACCAAATGGATGATGCATACTCGAGCTGAGGACGACCAAAATGTCTGATAGGCTAATTTGCGGATGTGGGAAGGTGAATTACTCAGATTACGACGTAGGTAATGTCCTTGAAGCTTTTGCGCAAACGGCTGTAATATGGTCTGTCCAGGAGAGGTTATCGGTTAGGTGAACACCCAAATATATATACGATACTGTATGTAACAATTCGTTATTATTGACGTATAAAAAATGTGAGTTGTCAAGCTTACGACTAAAAGAAATTACCTGACATTTTGACACATTTAGAGCCATTAACCAGGTGTTACACCAACTATGAATTAGGCTAAGGTCATTTTGAAGGGCCGGGTGGTCGTCAGTACTGTTAATTGATCTGTAAATGATGCAGTCGTCAGCGAAAATACGTAAGCGAGAAGAAACATTAGGTGGCAAATCATTTATGTAAATTAGGAAGAGTAAAGGGCCCAAAACACTGCCCTGAGGCACACCAGAAGTAACGTAAGTAGGAGACGAAGCAATATTATTAACTACTGTGAACTGTTGACGATTCGAAAGAAAATTACGAAGCCATGTTAGAGAGAAGGAGTCAATTCGTAGTGCAATTAATTTAGCAATAAAGCGACATTGAGCTACACGATCAAATGCTTTGGAAAAGTCAAGGAAAATGCAATCGGTCTGCTGGTTATTGTTCATGGTAAGGTGCAGATCAGTCGTGAATTCGAGTAACTGTGTCTCACATGATAATCCTTTCCTGAAACCATGTTGATGGCGAAAAAAGAAATTATTGGACTCTAGATGATTATAAATATGAGTAGCAATAATATGTTCGAGCACCTTGCAGCAAATGCAGGTCAATGAAATTGGACGGTAATTTTCCGGGGAGTGTTTATTCCCAGTTTTAAATATGGGTATGATTTTGGCCATTTTCCAGTCATTGGGCAGCTGTCCCGATGACAAAGACTGCTTGAATATATGGTACAGAATGTTACTGGATATAGAAATGGTATTTTTTAATATCTTGGAACTAATATTGTCAATACCAGATGAAGTAGAAAACTTCAAATTATTAATAAGACATGCAATTCCCTCCACCGAGATTTCAATACTTTCCATGAATTGCCAGTCAAAATCAGCAACAGGCGTTCCTTAAGTAAGATTCGAAGGCAACGAGCTGGTCAGTGGTTGACCGGTTAGCTCCAAATCCAGCTTGGTGCTGGTCAAGAAGACCGTTGATTTCAAGAAAATGCATAAGCCGACGATTTACCATTTTTTTCAAAGAGCTTGCATAAGCAGCTGGTTAGGGCAATTGGCCGATAACTGGCCGCAAGTGTGGCCGCTTTGCCCTGCTTTAATACAGGGATAATGATCACTTCTTTCCACGCTTTTGGAAGACGTCCAGCAGCCTTATCTATTCAACAGGCACAGGATAGTTTCAATGGTTTCTTCGTTCAAGTGCTTGAGCATTCCATATGTAACCCTGTCAGGGCCTGCTGCTGTTGAGTTCCCGCAAGTGCCTGAGGCAACTTTCAACTCTTGTATAGATAATGGGCTATTGTATCCTCCTACTGATGGCCTTTTATTATTGTGAACAGGTTTGCGCTCCTCAGCTAGCTTGTATCTCAAGAAGGAATCTGCATGATGACTGAGCTAAAAGTGTATTCGAAGTGTTTGCCTAATGCATCTGCTTGATGCTCCAATGTATCACCAGCATTGCTAACAAGAGGAATTAGATGTGAACTATGCCCTTTAAGTGCTTTTAGTCTACTATACACTTTATGTGTATCTGTGTAGGAATTTACAGACGAGAGAAATGATTTCCAACTTTCCCGTTTAGATATACGGCGACTACGCCTGCCATTTGCTTCAGCTCGCATAATGGTTATCAAGTTGCGAATTGTAGGATAATGGCGGAATTTTGACCATGCATTATTTTGGACCTGACGAGATTTCTTGCACTGCGCATAACACCATGGTCTTCGTTTGTTTTCTGTTTTACCTGATGTCTGTGGGATGGATTTCTGTGCAGCGTTTATTATATGCAGTTTGATCAGGGATTGAAATTCATCTATACCTAGTTCTGTAATTGATGAACAGGGCAATGCTGATAGTTCCCGGAGCATCTCCCAATCAACAATCTGTTCCTTAAACTTCCTAGGGTTATTTATGCTCGGGTTGATAATTTATGTATATTTTAAAGAAATGGGAAAGTGATCACTTTCATACAGTCTTTTAACAACAGCCCACTCAGTAGCTGCCAAGAGCTATGAAAAGCCAATAGCAAAGTTCAGGAGAGCAAGGTCCGTCGCTGTGCATGAGTTGTGTGTTGAATTAAACTATGTTGGTTCTTTTCTATTGAATATGCATGAGCCAGATGCCAACAGGAATATTTCTATTAGCGCTCCTCAAGAATATTTTCCGGTACCTCCCCATAATGAGTGGTGAGCGTTAAAATCACCAACAAACAGGAATGGCTCGGGAAGCTGAACAATAAGTTTTTCGAGTTTATCAGTCGACAGCCGATGATCTGATGGGATATATAGGGAACATATGGTTATTACTCTGCTAAAAGTTAGGGCTCGTATTGCCACTGCTTATAAATCAGTCGCCAGTGGAAGACATTGCGAGGCAATTGAATTCTGCACCACAATAGCAACTCCACCTGATGAGTGCACACTGCTTTGCCTGTCCTTCCGGTATACTGCGTACTTCTTTAGAAAATTTGTGTGTGTTGTGTTTAAGTGCGTTTCTTAGGCAAAGTATGCTTGGTTGATAATCCGCGAGTATTTCATATATGTCATCCAGGTTCTTAAGTAGACCTCGGTAGTTCCATTGGATAATGCTCTCCAAAGCCATAGTTCTTGGTGAGGAAGCGATGATTAGTGGGAGTTACTTAGATGTCGCCGCCTTTATCAGGCGGCTTGTCTGGCGGATGTAGTTTTGGTTTAAGGCGGTCTAGAAGACTCCGCCTGTCCAAGGGGGCCTCCCTCAGCGCCTCCGACGCTGAGGGTCCCGCTGTCATGTCCATTGCTTCCGGTTGAGACGAGGAAGCAGACGTGGAGTTTTCAAGGTTGAGAGACTCCCTCTCATTTGTCTGTGTTTTTCCATAGGTTTGCGAAAAGTTGACCTCTGGGACATGGAAGTCTGGTGCAGCCGGAGGCAGCTTGCTGAGCGGCCCTTAGTGGACGCGCATCAGCGATGCTGAATTGCGTGCCCACTGAGAAGAGACGCCGCCCGGCCCCCCGGCTGGCTGCGTCAGCGTAGGATTTTTCGGAGAGAAGCGAGCGCTTCTTCCGGACTTCCGAGAATGTGATGTTTTTGTCTGTTACTTTCAGGTGAAATATTTTTTTCTCGTTTTGAAATTTCTGGCATGATGGCGAGTAGGCGTTATGTGGCCCGTGGCAGTTTTGACACTCTACTTGAGCGGCACTGCAGTTGTCGGTTGGGTGCTCATGGGCACCAGACTTCGCACATGTGAGTTTTCCCCGGCACGTTTTTGATCTGTGTCCGTATTTTTCGCAATTGAAACAGCTTCTCGGGTTGTGGATATATGGACGGACTTGGTAGTGGATGAACTCTGCATTTACAGCGTCTGGAAGACAGGACCGTTCAAATGTCAAGACGATGTGGGTTGTCACCACCTCTTCATCGCTCCGCCTTATGGTGATGCGACGAAGGGCAATGACACCTTGATCTCGGAAGCCTTCCAGGAGGTCAGCTTCTGTTTCTTGGATCAGGTCACGTTCTGATATGACCCCTTGCACAGTGTTTAGATTCCGATGGGGAGTGATGGTTACCAGGAGGTGGCACACTGCCTTTGCCTCGGAAGGATGTCAGAGTGGTCTTTCTGGGACACTTCAACAAGAAGGTCACCAGATGAGAGTTTCTTTGCTTTGTAATTTTTCCCAATCAGTTTCTCAAGGGTTCGAGCGATAACAAAAACAGACATCGCTGAAACGGGGTCATTGTCTATCGGGCAGTGTATCACTAAGAAGTGAGGAAAGTGGTCGACGCCAGGTCGGCTACTGGTCAATGTTTCATCGGTGCGGTACCTTTTCAGGGACCGATCAAGCTTTTTTCAAGAAGAGGTACTCATGCGCTATGGATATAGTGACAGTTCCTAAATACCGCCTGTGGTTCACTGTCTTATTCACAAGAAGGTCCCGGAACCCACCTACTGGTAAACAGACGGGGAGCCCGTCGGCCGGGGCTTGACCATGGCCCCGACCGCCACCGTTCATGGTTTCTACCCTTCACCTTACACCCTATCGCCACGGTGCGGATGACATCTTCAGTATGGGGGCTAAGGGTCCGTGGTGGCGCCAAGCACCATCACCTTGAGGCTCAAGGTGCCCTAGCGGGGCAATGGTGTGGGTGGCCTTGCCGTCATGCTGGACCCAGAGGCCAAGCACTCGGATGAGTGATTCTTCTTCTATAGGGTGGTTGTGAATTTCGAGCATGATTGGGCCGGGGGAACGATACCGGAAGGTAGGAGAGTCCTCTTTGAAATGGGCTGATGACAGTTGCCACCATGCTCAGCTTTTTTTCCTTTAGTTTTTGTTTAACTGTGTTGTAGGTTATTAAAATTCGCCATTTTTGTTTAAAAAATACGTCTTCCTACACTTTAACCTTATGTAACCTGTCTGTTTTTGAGCCACCAATCTTCCAATTGCTTTTTGCTAATTTCCACCGCAGATTTAGTTACATGACTATTGCTATCTCTAAACCCTAAGGGCTCAGGAAGAGTGACGGGCCTGCATAGGCATTGGGATGCATACCATCACATTTTAGTGTGAGGTGTTCTATTGTTTCTACATATTTATCACACAAAATACTTGAATGATGACCTAGCTTCAAAGAGTAGGGCACTTCCTCTTGAGTTATCATAAAACGCTCCCTTCCTGATCTTCCGTTACCAGTATCGATATATTTCTGCGTAAGGTTTGTTTCTATTTAAGCTATTCAATTTTTATCTTCCGCGCTTTTAACCTGTTGTTTAATGCTCTTTCTTTCTCTGTCCTCGTGTCCGGCATACTTACTGGTTAGCTTCCTAGTTCTTTCCCGCCAGTGTGAGTAAACGCTGTTTCTGTATAATAATAATAATAATAATAATAATAATAATAATAATAATAATAATAATAATAATAATAATAATAATAATAATAATAATAATAATAATAATAATAATAATAATAATAATAATAATAATAATAATAATAATAATAATAATAATAATAATAATAATAATAATAATAATAAATCTTTATTACTCCTCAAGGAATACATATATGTTGCCGGGCCTGCCGAAGCCTCTACATGGCTTGTATGGCAGTGCCCAGCAGCGGGGCAGCTCCAGCGTTCGGAGACAATGGTATGCACTTTTTCTTTAAAATAAAAGCTTTTAAACATACTGTTAGAGAAAAACACTGAACCTCAAACTTGTATTTTGCAAGTATGTTAAACAAATGATATATGCATATTAATGCTTTTTTCAATGTTGTCAACAAGAACAGGGATAATAATAATAATAATAATATTAATAATAATAATAATTGGTTTTGGGGGGAAAGGAAATGGCGCAGTATCTGTCTCACATATCGTTGGACACCTGAACCGCGCCGTAAGGGAAGGGTAAAGGAGAGAGTGAAAGATGAAAGGAAGAGAGAGATGCCGTAGTGGAGGGCTCCGGAATAATTTCGACCACCTGGGGATCTTTAACGTGCACTGACATCGCACAGCACACGGGCGCCTTAGCGTTTTTCCTCCATAAAAACGCAGCCGCCGCGTTTCTGTATAGGTATTTAAATACCTTAACTGTCCACCTGTTATTGTCCAATTCCCTCTGGCGTTCTTCGTATAGTATTTTAATCTGAGCTTGCCGTGCTTCAAACGATGCCCAGCCCATATCCCCCTGTACTGCCTCGTTTGTGGTTTTCCAGTGGGAACGTAGTGCTAATTTTCCAACAGCTCTCTGAATTACTTCTAATCTCGACTGAACTTTTGCCCTTAAGCACAGAACCGCATTCCTGAAAGTAAGCCCCAGCACCATTATTCCTTTCCAAATACCTCTCAGTACTTCATATCTGTTGTTCCCTCACAATGCCCTATGATTCATTACCCCGGCATCTCTTCGCCCTTATGCTATGGGAGACTGTTCGTGGCTTTCCGTCTACATCAGCCCTTCGTATACCTTTACCCCGATATACTTGTATTCTCCACTCAGGGTATTTCATGGCCTTGCATTGTAAACTCCTGATCAATTGTATCGCTGAAAATCATCTTACCTCACATTGTTGCTCTCAAACTGAAACCTAGACTGTCTAATTCGTCTCAACAGCAATTATTCTGAGTTTGAAGATCTTGCTGGCGGTCTCCTAACAGTGCAATATCGTTCGCATACATTAAACCCGGTAGTCGTTGCTGAACAAACCCTCCGCTTAATGTGTATGACAGATCATAACCTAGATTGCTTCCTTGTAGCCTTCCATTCATACTTATCATATAAAGCTTGAACGGCAGCGGTGATACAGGACAACCTTGCCTTAATCATTTGTGTACTTTAACAGCTGTCGTACTCTTAATTCCTTCCCATGTTATTTCAACTTTATTTTCTCTTTATAATTCGTGTAGAATATCAATTACCTCATGACCGATACCTTAATCGTTTAATATGTCCCACAGGAGCTCACTGTTCACGTTGCCGTATACACCACTTATGTCCAGGAAGGCTAAATATAACGGTCTGTTTTCCGCATTAGCTATTTATATGCACTTGGTAAGCATGAACAGGCTATCATCTAAGCGCCTACTTCTTCTGAACCCGTTCTGATGTTCTCCGAGGATTCTATTACTTTCTACCCATGGCAGCATTTTTAATTTCACCGCCTGCATCGCCAGCCTGCATATAATTCATGCTATCTCAATCGGTCTAAAAGATTTTGTATTCGTCTTATCGCCTTTCTCTTTATAAATAAAATTCATTTTACTCTGTTTCCAGCTGCGTGGAATTTGTGCCTATGTGCCTATTTGTTATGACTGCCTTCAATCCTTTTATCAGCGTTTCCTTGCCTTTTAGGGCAAGTTCATTAAATAGATGGATTGGAATATCGTCTACTGACGCGGACGTGCATTTTTCAATATTTGTTTCGGCCTTTTTCCATTTAAGATTAGTCAGTTCTTAGCTGTTGTCTATTGTGCTGTCCTGTGTTGCCATTTCATTTAGGGTGATTACCCTATCGTCGTTTCTAAATGACTCAGCTATAACTGATGCAATGTAGTTAAAAACGTTATCTCTCTCTAAACATTTTTTCTCGGCATCGTGAATCTGTTCCTGCTTTCTTTGATTCGGTCTGCCCAGCCAGCTTATATAGTTCTCAGAAATTTATAGACACCCTTTAGTGGCATCGCGATATTTCAGTCAGCCAGCGATCGGAGAATTGCTTTTTTTTTAGTCTGG
Source organism: Amblyomma americanum (assembly GCF_052857255.1). NCBI lineage: Eukaryota > Metazoa > Arthropoda > Arachnida > Ixodida > Ixodidae > Amblyomma > Amblyomma americanum. The sequence continues at coordinate 224,635,520 of NC_135498.1, read as the reverse complement.
ACGAGGACCTGCACTTGCTGTTTCTTTTGTCGATAAGATTCTCATTTTTGGCCTATTTCCTCTTCAGACAACTGCACCCCCTTTAATTCTCATGTTTTCCCGTGATGCCAACCGTCGTTGTTAATTGGCCACCATAATTTCCTAACTACACCAACTTCGCGGCTTCCTCTTTCCTCTCCAGCGGTTTACTCCTTTTGCTTCTTTTATTTTTGTACTAATGAGTAACTCTAACTTATAATAATGTCACTTTTTCATGGGATCTTTCTCTATTGCTTCCTCTATGGCGGCCGCTATTAGCGCCAGTTGTTCGTCATTTATTTTGCGTATCTTTTTTTATTTCCGTGCATTTGTCTATTGAGCTGGGCTCCCAACTTTAGACTAATGCGCTTTTTATCACTTCCGAGTCTGTACTTCCCCTCTTTGTCTATTTCAATTATTGCGAGCTTGCTATACATCCCCTGCGACATTAGGCCGTAGTCAATGGTCGTTTGCCTTTTACGGGATTCCCAAGTAATTTGTCCCTCACACTTAGATTCTCTATTTACTATAACTAGGTTTTGTCGCTCACAGAAATCTAGTATCAACTTCCTGTTGCAATCTGTGTATCCATCCAGATCCTCGACGTGGCCATTTATGTCACCCAGCAGAATATTATTTGAACCTTCTCCAAACTGCTTTATATCGTCATTGAGACACCTAAAAAGATCCTTGCTTTCTTGCCTGCATTTGTCCCTCGTCCCTAAATTAACTACTCCTAGCCATGTATTTTTACCAGCAGTTGTACCTTATACCCATACATGTTTGCAAGTTGACTTTATTCTTTGACAATTTGCTCTTTGAAGTATCAGCACACCTACTCCTCCTCCCTTCATCTGCGTTGTAGTTCTGTTGCTCTCTTCCCAGACGCCGCCATCAATTACCGGTGGATCTTCTACAACCATTGTCCGTAAAGTTTCGAGACTGATTTATTTTTTGTTGAGGAATTGTTAACCCATAAAAATTTTGGTGCGTGTATGTAGCGCCATTTTTACGGGTTTTCCTGAGCTATTTATTTATTGCTTTGGCAGCCGCTTGATGGCACTACATGTACCCGAATACGTTGTCTCTAGTCGTCTGCGCATTCTACTGTGAGTGGATGTGGAAAGATGGACGTACACCTCTAACAGCGTGTAAACATAAAGTTCTGTGTGAAGGTTAACAAGACAGCCACACAGACGTATGAGCTCCTTCGTGACATTTAGGGCAACGAGACATTATCGCGGGCGCAAGTTTTGGAGTGGGACAAGAGGTTTGTTTCGTGGAGAACGTCGGTGGAAGACGACACAAGGCAGGGGTGCCCTTCAACCTCACGGGATGAAAACAACGTGGCTCGGATCAGGTAAATCGTACAGCATGACCGCATTATTACAGTCCGCATGCTATCAGATGCTGTCAGCATTAGTAAGACAACATGCCACCAAATTTTGCGTGATAACTTGGGGAAACGAAAGCTGAATGCCAGACTTGTGCCGCACTCCCTCACACAGGACCAGAAGGACATGCGGGCATCCGTGAGCGCTGATTTGCTCGCCGAGACAGAGAAGGATGCTGCAATCGTCAACAGCATCATTGCTGTAGAATAAACATGCTGTTTTTGATACGATCCTCAAAAAAGAGTCAGAGCGCGGAATGGTGGTCCGCACGCTCTTCGGCGTCGAGAAAGGTGCGGCGACAGAAGACAAAAGCAAAGACGACGCTGATGGTTTTTTTGATGCCAGAGGTGTCAGACACCACAAGTTCGTCCCAGAAGTGCAGACGGTGAATCAGGAATGTTATATCCGCGTGCTCCAACACATGCGTGATTCACTGCGCCGCCGCCCGAACTTATGGGCATCTGGACAACGGAGCCTTCTCCACGATAACACAAGGCCTCACACTGCTCTCAGCGTGGCAAAATTTCTCTCCAAGCACAACATAACGGTACTTCCCCATCCGCAATACCCGCATGACCTCTTCCATGCGATTTTTTCCTGTTTCCTCTTGTGAAGAGAGCACTAAAATGTCGACAGATGGGGAGTGTGGAGGCCATTCAAGACGCCACGACAAAGGAGCTGATATCCCTGCCAAAAGAAGCGTTTTGCAACTGTTTCAGACTTCAAGAAGAGTTGGAAGCTGTGTATATAATGCAAGAGAGACTATTTCGAAGGCGTGCTGCACAAATGATTTCTATGTTAAACGTATTTTTTTTAATAGACTCAGTCTCGAAACTTTACGGACAAAGGTTGTAGATTCCTGAGATGTGCCTCGCATAGCGCGTATACACGTATACTTCTTCGTCCTTTAACCGACGTTTTATTTCTAACCAGTTCGTTCTCTATCTACCGCCTTGCATGTTTATGTACCTGATATTGGTGTTAAATTTCTTTTTTTTTGCATCGAAACGTCATCTAGCGACAGCGACAGTGGTCGAGACAGCTCAGGGGGGTTTTAGAAGTGGGACTCATCTTATCTGCAGGCATGCCAGTTGGTTTCTTTCAGTGTGTTGCGCTAGTGTTCAGTCAAATAACGAGCCGTGCCGCAGCAGTACAGCACCTCTTAAAGTGGAGTTAAAAGTGGACACTGCAGATATCGCCTTTTCTTCGTCGGCTTAGAATCACGGGGACCACCATTGCGCTAGCGATATCGCAGCACGGCGAGCGCCGGTCATGCGCCGGTTGCCTTGCCGTATCTCTACCCTGCAGTGAAACAAAAATATGGAGAAAAAAAGGCCACTCACACTTTTTTGGTGCCGGAACGTATAGGCGAGAAGGAGCGCGACGCAGTGGACCCAGCTAATTGGCCTGCTTGTCAATAAAACTTCAGGGGGCCTCTATTTCGACCTAAAGTGTGGTGAGGCGAATGTCTATAGCGCGATGTTGCTGCTTGTGTCACTGATGTGTGGTTAAGATGTTAAATTAGTACACAATTGTTTGTGAGTCTTAAATGTTGGAGACACTGGAGGGCGGTTGGGAGGCAACCGTCTGATTCGAAGCCTTTCTGCTTACACTCTGCAGCTCAGCAGACAGGGAGAACTACATATTGTTGGCAGGAAGTAGCGTAGTCGTTAGCACGCTGGGCTGTCGACCGGAAGGATGGTGGTTCGAATCCCATCCTGCACAAAATTTACTTTCTTACAGAGTTTAAGAGCATAACGGACGGACGGACGCGAGCCTGAGCCATTAGAGGCTTTCGCTGTAACAAAATAAGGCACCGCCACGATTGCCTCCATCCCAGATAGCTGTCGCTAGATCCTGTTGCAATGCAGTCATTTCTAGGTGGCTTGAACCACCACCCGATTTAAAGGGTTCAGCCTCCATCCGTCCATTCATTTGTTTATGTATTTGTTTATTTATTTGGTTCCTGCATCGCCTTTCGGCATTACAGCAGGGGGCACTTTCACATTCACAAAACAAGAACTCATGCACTTAACGTGTGAAAAAAGGCTTCACTTGGTAGAACATTAACTATATGTGGCGGCAAAGCATTCCATTCGCGAACTGTTCGCAGAAAAAAATGAATATCGGAGTACGTCACTTTTAAAAGAAAATTTATAAAGCTTTAAATTGTGGTCCCTTCGCTTCCAGACGTAGAAAGGCGCCTTCAAATATTTCGTTCCGTCTATACCAGTCTGGGAAGAGAAAATATTGTGTAGAAGTTTTAATCTCAGATTTCTTCTTCGAGCTTTAAGTTCTGGCCACCGAAGATTCCTTTTGCTTTCTGAGATACTGAGTGTCCGGTCATAATTTCCAAGGACAAAGCGGACTGCCCTATTTTGAATTTTTTCCAATTTGTCAATAATTTCTTTTGTGTGCGGGTCCCAGCTCACTGATGCTTATTGAAGTACCGCGCGGACGCGAGTAAAATATAGCTGTTCTTTGAGATGCTGTGGAAGATGGCTGAAATTTCTTCTTTACAAACCTAATATACCAGCAGCTTTCTTTACGATGTAATTAACATGCTTTGACCACCTCAAGTCAGCAGTAAGATAAACGTCTAAGTATTTATAATCTTGTTCTTTTTTCAAGGCCGCATAGTTTGTACTGTATATATAAAAAGGGTTAGAGCGCTTCCTCGAAAAGGTGACGTGTACACACTTTTTAGTATTCAGAGTCATGTCCCAATTATTGCGCTACACGGCTGTCTTATCTAAGTCATCCTGCAGGCTTTGCACATCAAGTACGCTATCTATAATTCTATAAATCACGCAGTCGTCTGCGAACATTCGAAATGAAGAAGTAACATCAGAGTTAATATCATTTATATATAACAAAAAACAAGCTGCCCCAGAACAGAGCCCTGGGGGACGCCGGAAGTGTGAGGGCCATAGTTCGAGGAGCGACCGCCAACGACTACACACTGCTGTCGTAGAGATAGTTATTCAGAAATCCATACAACGAATCTTTCATTTAAATTGTAGCTCCGTAAATTAGAAACAAGGAGATCATTTCCAACAACTTCAAATGCCTTCTGAAAGTCCAAAAAAAAAGTACAATCAAGAACGTTCTGCTTATCAATAACAACTGCAATATCATACGTAAACTCAACCAACTGTGTAGAGCAGGACAAACCTTGGCGAAATCCGTGCTCAGCAGGGTTAAGTAAATTATGTTTAATGAGGTGCGACATAATAGAACTGTAAATTACATGCTCCATTGTCTTGCAAGCTATGGTTGTTAGAGACACTGGCCTATAGTTTTCTACCAAATTTCTCGGTCCACTTTTATGGATGGGCACAACACGAGCCAATATCCAGTCGTTTGGCAGAGTCCCTTCTTGCAAACTCTTTTTATTTATTTATTTATTGGAAATATCTGCAGCGCCCGAAGGCATTATTGCAGGGGGGATGAGGATACATAACAGAAGAATAGGCCAGAAAAAAAAGAGGAAGAAAAAAAAGCAATACAACAAGGCATGACACAGCAAGTACAAAATGAATGAAATATGAAACAACAAAAAACATGACGAAAAAAAGCCAACTGACCAAATGATGCTGGACCAACAAGAACGAAGACCGCGTGATTAAAAAAGCCAAAAGAAAGCCAACTGCGCACTCATACATCGGACAGCAACGCGCGGAACATAGACTCGGAACGGCACTCAACAATTTCATGGGGCAGGCGATTCCAGTCATGAATGCTAGATGGGAAAAATGCGTTTTGTAAGTGTTAGTTTTGAATTTAATTTCTCTAATCTTCCACCCATGGTCAAGTCTGTTTGACCTGAAATGCGGTGGAAGCAAATAATTTTCTTTATCTATTTTTATTTTTCGGTGAAAGAGTCTGTACATCATTTCTAACCGGGAGTTGGTACGGCGTTTCCGTAACAGCTCCCATCCCAGCGTTAGTTTAATGTTAGTAACACTGCTGTTAAAATCATAATTACTTGAGACAAACCAAGCGGCAAAGTTCTGAATACGCTCAAGCATGTCTGTTAAATTTAAAGTAGGGGGGTGCCAAACAACGCAAGCATACTCCAATATTGGCCGAATATAGGTGAAATATAGAAGCTCTTTAACTTTTAGTGGTGCCATTTTAAAATTTCTTTTTAGAAAATTTAGCATGCCATAAGCTTTAGCAGAAACGTGCTCGACGTGCTCATTCCAGGTGAGATTAGACGAAAAGTAAACGCCTAGGTATTTATAGTGAGTAACTCTAGAAAGTCGAGTAGAATCTAGTTTGTATTCAGCCAAGAAAAGGTGATGCTTGCGCGTGAAAGAAATAAACTGACATTTTATTGGGTTCAGAAACATCTGCAACTTCAAACACCATAATCGAGTAAAATACAATGACAATGTATCAGCACAATTTTTGATAACTGCTGCTGGCAAATCATCTGTGCCGCCTGCAACCGATGGGTTCACACTTCGCAATAACTTGCAAATACCTGCTATACTAAAGATAACTTTTGGCATCAGATCAGCACTTGTTCGAATCTGCAGAACTCGCGAGTGGGATGAAATAAATACTGACAAGAAATATTCTTCAATGAGCGTTTAACCGCTTTTTATCGTTGGTACCGAAATGTCATATTTGCCGCGACTGCGAACTTGTTTTTAGAATTGTGTCGAATACTGTACCAGCCTGTTTCCTAGTGAGGAAAAGTAGGAAAGTTTTGCTGTTCCTGCTAGCGATTTAAACTCAGACATCAACCTTTTTTGTTCAGCCAGATTCGCATGAAACCGCCTTTTTCTATGTTTCAGATCGACTCCCTTTATTCTTATCATTAGAGCGTTTAACTGGCTGTTGAACCATGGCTTCCTTTCAGCTCTTCTAGAAGATATAGTTTGCGCGGGGATGAACATGTGTTGTAGCTGTAAGAGTTTTTCTAGAATGGTCCATAACTGCTGAGTACCAAGTTCATCAGCCATAATATGGAAAACCGAAAAATATGATTTTAAATCTACGTTATTGCTACCATAATTTCCCTACTAAATACATAGACTTTTCTCGCGAGTTTCCTTGCGACTGAAACATTGCCAATAGAGATGTGGGCTTTCACGATATTGTGATCACTTATTCCCGGTGCTACCTTATCATCTGTTTTATACTTTGGGGTATTACTCAGCAATAAATCAAGAATATCCCCAGATCCACCATTGCGAAACGCATCATGATGGTACTGATGGAACCTAAATGAATCAATTAAATAAAAAATATCAAGTACAAGGAACCTTGAGCACTGTCTCTCGGCGAACTGGCTGACCAATCTATGCTGGGGGGTCGACGTCACCGCCCAACAAGATAGGATCACTTTCAACAGGGTCGAGAATATCTGATACATTCTCAAATTCTGCTCGTGATGAACCTTTTGGGCGGTAGAGTATCCCGACTTGTAAGCCTTTTCCATTTCATAATCTTTATTTAAAAAACACAGACTCCGTAACAGCAAAATATTCCACCCTTGCACATGGTATTCCCGTAGCAACGAGAATGAACACACCCTCGCCTCTTGTGCAGCGATCGCGACGAAAACGCTGATATCCGGAAGAGAAAACCTCTGAATTTAAGACGGACGAGTCGAGCCATGACTCAGTTCCAAGAACATTTGATCGATTATAGAGAAGACAGAATTCACCAGTTTTGCTTTTAATGCTCTTGCAGTTGATGAGCAGAAAACTAGGCGGCCTTGTTTTCAGGAACGAGCCAAGTGATCACACCACGACCACACCCCCTGACTCGCTTTGATACTGATAACGTTTTCTGTTTTAGTGCAGCGCATCAAACTATAGCACTGGTTTCTTTCCATCCTGTTTGTTTCTTTCTGCGTGATCCCACAAAATCTCTATTTTCGCGCAGAGCACGTGAAAAATCTTCAGATAGGCTTTAAGAGGTGTCCTTCAGCTTATTCCCACCTGAGAGCACCGACTGCCGTACCTTGAAAGAGGAAAATTTTACAATGACAGCCCGATCTTTGCCAGCTTCGAATTTATCTAGCCGGTGAGTGCGTTCAATTACCAATGAGGGATGTAAAAGTTCGAAGGCGCATAGGCCAAGGACAAGTTCTGACTTGGCAGGGGTTTCGTTCTCAAAGTCCTTGAAACAAAAAAAAAAGATAAGGTTATTCCGCCTACCTCTGTTTTCTAAATCTTCAATTTTGGCAATGAGAAACTTCAACGCTTCCTGGTCCTGGCGCATTTCTACAGAAATAGAATATATTGCTTTGCTGAAGTAATCTATTTTTGCAAGCTGTTTTCGAAAAGAACATAGACGCTCTTTGAAATCGTTCATTTCCTTTGTAATCTGTTTTTTTTGCTTCTATTGATGTTAATTTCAACATCTTGTTTTTTTGGCCTTATAATAATTGAATCATCTGTCAATTGAGTCAGTTGAGTCATCCATCCATCCATCCATCCATCCATCCATCCATCCATCCATCCATCCATCCATCCATCCATCCATCCATCCATCCATCCATCCATCCATCCATCCATCCATCCATCCATCCGTCCGTCCATCCGTCCGTCCGTCCGTCCGTCCGTCCGTCCGTCCGTCCGTCCGTCCGTCCGTCCGTCCGTCCGTCCATCCATCCATCCATCCCGTGCTCATCCGCCGGCTGCGCGTTTTATACAGGCTTTACAGCGCGCTATCATGGGGGCTGTCATCGTTGAACACATTATCACGGCGCCATTACATGCCTCCGATGAATGGATGGATGGATGGATGGATGGATGGATGGATGGATGGATGGATGGATGGATGGATGGATGGATGGATGGATGGACGGACGGACGGACGGACGGACGGACGGACGGACGGACGGACGGACGGATGGATGGATGGATGGATGGATGGATAGATATGGCTGAACTCTTTAAATCGGGAGGTGGCTCAAGCCACCTAGGCATGACATGAAATTTTACTCTTCCCTTAAATTTAGCCCCCAATCAAATAACCTTCGCTTTGTTACTTCTACCCGCTTAATATCTACTTTCCCTTCACCGTCCCTAAACCCAAAGGCCTTGGATAAATCAGCCCCGCTGCTTTCCACTGTAGGGTGAAGCCCTTTACAGAAAAGTATCAAGTGTTCAGCCGTTTCCTCCTCCTCTCCCCACGCAACGCACAACGTGTCTATCTCGTGGTACCTGACTCTATATGTCTTTGTCCGCAAAACTCCCGTCCTGGCCTCAATCAACAAAGAGCTTCCCCTACAATTATCATAGATATACTGACTGCTCGGCATGCGCCTCTTCACGGCGGCTACTGCTCCTGATGGTTCGGTTCCGAGTGGCAGTGTGTCGGCTAATATGGTTGTAAATGAGTGGGCAAACGACACTATGGTTAGCCCAAAGCTTCAAAGGACATGTGAGAGCCCTAATTTGATCACTTGAGGTGTGAAAACGTGATCGGGCTTCATGTCGCGGAGAGCCGCTCACCTCTCCCTCTTCAAGCCTGTGGATGGATAGCCTGCATGCTTGTGAATTAAAAGACTAGCGCATATAACAGAGACACAGACAAAGAAGTAGACAGGACGAGCGCTCGTCCTGTCTACTTCTTTGTCTGTGTCTCTGTTATATGCGCTAGTCTTTTAATTCATGGTGAAACACCAACTAGCCCAGCTTTCCGCCTTGACTGAATGCTTGTCTTTGCATCCACTGAAGGCTTTGCCGAATTTTTATTATTTTTTATCTAAATCGGCAAGGTTTAATGCTGCTGCGCCAGCGCAGGCCATTGTCGTGTTGTGTACATGTATGCAGACACCGATTTCCGCGGATTAATCCTTGGATTTATCGCCACATTATTCATATCAAACGTAAAGTCAAGCGCCCGAAGTGTTCAAAACGGGCAAACATAGATCTTTTAGCACAGCTTGCAGCTGAACTTTCTTTGAATTTTAGATTTTCCAGGAAACGGTGCCTAACAGATTGTCTCTCGGAATTCATAAAAAGTAATCCTGCTATATTTGAGAATCATATCACATAGTCTCATTAGCCGATCGAACGAATAGTCACAAATGGATGCCTTGTTACGTGCCAAAAGGGCGTTGCCACGGAATTTATTAATAATTTCTACCCTGTATTCTCAACTTATGAAGATGAAAATATTGACGGTTTCGTTTGTGATTCTTTTGAACGCTTAGACATTGTATCTGATTAAGGTTTCATTTAAATGCTACTCCGATCAGATAGGAAGTGTCCTCCAGGCCCAGATGGCATCTCTAATGCATTGTTTGCGACTATGCTGATCACTGTGTCGTTTTTTGTCCAGAAGATTTCATGCTTCGTTATCTTCTTGCTCCTTGTCGCCTGCCTGGCTCACAGGGAAGGTTATCTCTGTTTAAGAGAATCATGATCGACTCTGTGCAAATAACTACCGCCCGATCTCTTTAACGACAACCTGTTGAAAGCTTGACGAGCTTATTACTGTCAATCACATTGCCACACTACTAACTTCTCTAGTGGCGCCGTACCGAGGGTAAACTGTATTTCCTTGCAGTTGGCACGCCTTGAGCCACCTTGGGGCTAGATGCTTTGTCGTCTTCATCTCTCGTGCTGCCTGCTGCCTTGCGCGTCCCAACATCTTCTTGCGCAAGTAACGCAAGTAAACCAGCCCGGCGTACGTGAACCGTTTCTCTGTGACATATTTGTGGAGCAGCTCGGTAACAGCCCATGTACGCTGGCGTCGAGGACACCCTTGACGTCAGTTCTCAACGCATGGCTACAACATCAGTCCACAAGGCGAGCCGCCGCCTGCGAGGCCGAAAATTCTAAAACTCACAACATTTGCAAGGGCCATGACGTCCACTACGGCTAGCCATACAAGTCAGCATTGCGAGAATGCCCCGCCATTAATCCTCCACACACATTTCGGTGGTCGCCCCCATCGTTCCGCGGTGAGAGGTTTGAGAAAGTCGAAGGCTGGTTGGCCAGCTTTGATCGTGTGGCGGGTTTCAACGAGTGGGACAGCGAGCGCAAATTACGGAATGCCTACTTTGCACTACAGGACTCGGCCAAGACGTGGCATGACAACCACGAAGCTTCCTTCACTAACTGGGAGATCTTTCGCCGAGAGATCTTAGCCACGTTCAACGCCAGGGAAAGAAAGGAGAAGACTGAAATCGCCTTGCACTCGAGGTCAAAGCAGCCGAACGAGAGCGTCGCCATGTTCACTGAGGAGATGACGCGACTTTTCATTCGCGCCGACCCTGCTATGCCCGAGGCCGAGAAGGTACGCCACTTAATGCGCGGCGTAAAAGAGCAATTGTTTGCCGGACTGGGACGTGACCCGCTAAGAACAGTGGCCGACTTTGCCAAGGTGGCAACAAGCATGGAGCTTCTGGATGATGTCAGGACGGCGCGAAATGAACAAGGACAAAAGAAGCACAAGAACACAACTTGCAACTGAGGTTTATTCGCCCAGACACTTACACCTTATGAAACACCCGAGCCATATCGAAGAAGCCTATCATACAAGAATAAGAGATTGCAAACAACAATCAGAATACAGGAAGTAGGTGCTACTTCTAACAGACCGGAAGATACATTGATGCATTCAGCACTACACTTCTAATAAAAGCAAACATTTTTTGGACTATGTCCGAAGGTTATCCGAGCTCAAAACCAACAGAAAAGCAATTGATCCTCACAACAAACACGCACGCTTGGCTAAGGCAGACAGATCGCAATATCAAAATTCCTGCTTTAACACATCCTGTGAAAATGAATGAATTACCAACAACAAACTCGAAAAAGATGGTGGACATGAAAACTTAAAAGCTTTGAGAAATCCTCTCAGCGTCAAAGTAATAAAACAAATGTCAAAACTTTAAAAAAGTATTCTTTTATCAGGAGTGTCGTGCTGAATGCATGGATGCATCTTCTGGTCTGTTAGAAGTAGCACCTACTTCCTGAATTCTGATTGTTGTTTACAATCTCTTATTCTTGTGTGATAGGCTTCTGCGATACGGCTCGGGTGCTTCATAAAATGTAATGGTTTGGGCGAATAAACCTTCGTTGCAAGATGGTGCCTGTTCTGTTGTTTTCTTCTGCCTCTTTCGTCCTTGTTCTTTTCGCGCCGTCCTGACATCATCCAGAAGCTGTGCGCCAACTAGCCCAAACAAAAGTACTTCTTAAGCATGGAGCGTTCTCTGCAGGAACGGGGCGCGCACTACGGCTGTCAGGCTAGTGTAGCAGCCGCTCACCACTGTGCGCCTACGTCGATACCCACTGCCGAGCTTCGAGAGCTTGTGAGGAGCCTGGTGCGCGAAGAACTCGAGAAACTTCGCTCCCAAGCTCCACAGGCCAGCATCGCTGCCATACCGGACGTGGTCCGAGATGAAGTCCGGCGAGTTGTTCAGCCGCCATCAGCTCCGTAGCCGGCGCCCTACGTGATGACATACAGTCAAGCACTACAAAGCCGTCCTGGGCCAGTGAGACAAGCCTTTTCTCCGTCACTCCTGTGCCTTCACTGCGGTATCCAGTTGCAGCTATGTTTACTTTTATTCATTTAACAAATACTGCATTGCCTAAGTGGGCCCTAGGAGGAGGGGCAACAAAAATAAAGCCTTGTTAATATCAATTCATCGCGCGAAACATAAATAAAATACCATTGAGACATATTAAACTCTTACAATAAAACATGGATAAATACGAAACACGACTATGAGGTAGACGACAACAATTTGTCAATAGAATCAATGGACATGATGGCATCAGAAGGCAGCTTGTTCCATTCCTCGATAGTGCGTGGATAAAAAATTATTTAAAGGCATTAATTTAAGTGTGATACGGCGTTAAAGAATGTGCATAATGATGTCTTGTGGGACGACTTCAAGGGGTGCAAAATTAAGGTCGGAACTCATGGCGAGTTTGTTGTTTTTCAGCAGAAATAGATTTCCTTGTCTTTGGATTGTTCTACGCATTTGCAGTTGCGGGATGGCATTTTTTTTCACTAAAATGGAAGGAGAGTCAGATGTGCGATATTTAGAAAAGAAGCGCACAGCTTTCCGCTGTACAGCCTCCAAAGCCTCAATATTCTTTTTGGTATAAGGGTCCCAGACTGTGCAACCATACTCTAGTTTGTGTTTTATGAGGAGGTAGTATGCTAACTGCTTTATCTGTTAAGGAACGTTTTGAAGTTTGTGGCGAAGAAGTCCAAGTTTTCTTTAGGAGGTTGAGCATGTATTAGCAATATTATTGTTCCAAATTAGATTACTAGCTATGGTAACACCGAGGTATTTGTATTCCTTAACTTCTACAAGAGGATGCGATGGGAGGGTGTAAGGAAGTGAGTGTATAATCGCTTTGTTGGTGATTTTCATAAAAACTGTGCTCGCGGAATTAAGCTGCATATCTTAAGTACTGCACCATGTGTCAGTTTTCTGGAGGCTAGAGTTAAAGGGGATTTGGTCTTCAAGGCAGTTAATTTCGTTGAACAAAATGCAATCATCAGTAAAGAGCCTAATTTGGACCGGTGCAGATATAACAGCAATGATATCATTTATATATATCAGAAATAACAACGAGCGTAGCACACTACCTTGTGGAACACCTGAAGTAACTGGAAACAAAGTTGAATGATAACCGTCAATGCTAACAAACTGTAAACGGTTGGTGAGATATGACGAAACCCACGTGATTACAAATTTAGGAAGACCAATTAGTTCAAGTTTATATATTAGTTTAGCATGTGACACAACATCAAAAGATCTTTGAAAATCCAAAAGCTATACCCGCCGAACCGCAGGAGTCCCGGCCCACCATGAGAAAAGCGCACGTTTGGCATACTCCAAACAATAGGCCATTCTGCTACCACGGCGGGGAACCCGGCCACATCCACCGTCACTGCCTCTACCGCAGAATGGGCTTGAGGGGGTTTTCACCTGACGCACCTCGACCACGCTACGGAGAACGGCCGCGGGACATCGAGCAGTATCTGCCCGATAACGTGCAGCCACTGACCTCGCAGCGACGCCAGTCCCGGTCGCCATCCCCAAGGCGGCTTTCTTCGCCAAGCCGCCCGTCGTCTTCTGGACATTTCAGGGGCACGTACCCACATCGGGAAAACTGAAGACGGTGTCCTCCAAGGGTAGGACCGCCGCTATTGGACCAAGTCAAGAGCCTTCACCCGACGATCCGCATCTACGCTCCGACCAACGACTACTTGACCTCACGACGTCAACGACGACACGCTGTGACCGACTGGTTTCTGCCGAAATCGACGATTCCCTGCTACGATCCAACCGACAACCTCACCCGACGACCTCAACGACAACGACGTGCTGTGACCGACTGGTCTCTATTTATTTATTTATTTATTCAAAACATCTTACAGGGCTCAGAAGGGCATTGAGTAAGGACGGAAAAATAACGGATTAAGTGCGATAGGAACAATGTGTTAAATGCAACGCGCAGTACAAGGAAAAAAAGTAAAAACATTTAAAATTATACAGGGCAAATCGTAACGACAAGACGTACATCGCCGCCAGCAACAAAAGAGTACATAAAAGGTAGCAAGAATGCATCGCGTGCGCCCAATACACATCTAAAGAAAAAGCAGTGCCCATAATGAAAATACGAATTATTTAAACAGCACAAGAAACCTAAACACAATGCATTAGCAATGAAAAGATAAAGAACTTATGGGACACAACAACCTATAACAAGACATCATGTCGTTAAAGAAAATGTTTGTGCAGCTGGTCTTAGAATGGTTGGTGGTAGCAGATAGATGCTATACTGCCGGAAAGATCATTCCAAAGAACAATAGCACGTGGAAGTGCAGATGAACTGAAGGCTTGGGTTCTATACCGGATATGCGTTTAATGCTATACTGATTATGTAGGCGGCGTGACATGCGTGAAGGCTCTTCAAAGGGCAGAGGAGATGGTCTGGTGCTGTGTCAATATTTATGAAGTAAGCATAAAAGAGCGATGGAGCGACAAATATCTAATGGTTTGAGGAAGATATAAACTTTGATCTTAGTGATGCTGAAATGGGGATTGTAATTTTGTGTGATGAAACGAGCGGCTCAATTTTGTACGGCTTTAAGCATGTTTACACGGTAGTTTTGATAAGGGGACCACGTAGGTGAAGCAAATTCTAGTTGTGGACGCACAATTGTTAAATGAGCCACTTTTCTTACGTTATTAGGGGCGTTCTGCAAGTTCCGGCGGAGGTATTCAAGTGATCTTGAAGCTTTGGCGCATATGGATTGAATGTGCTTGACACATGAAAGATTATCCGTGAGGTGAACACCTAAATACTTATAAGATGGCACCCGAGACACTACAGTACCGTCAATGGAATACGAGAAATAAGAATTGCGGGTGAAAGAGATAACCTTGCATTTAGTTGAGTTTATCATCATTTGGAATTTATTGCACAGATTTGAAATGAGGTTCAGGTCAATTTGGAGAGCGAGGTGATCATCTATAGAATTAATGGGGCGGTAAGTAATGAAGTCATCAGCAAAGAGTCGTATGGGAGAAGACATGTCTGTGGGCAAGTCGTTAATGTATATTAGAAACATTAATATGCCCTGACCACTGCTTTGAGGTACGCCAGAGAGAAGAAAGGGAATTTTAATGAAAGAAAGGCGGAGAGGTCGGCCGGTGGTAACAGGGCCCTGGCCTGCTACTCCACACAGGGGAAAGGGAAGAGGAGGAAAAGGAAAGTGTGAATGAAGGCTGATGATGGCATAATACAATGAGTTTCACGGGTGATGTCTATGCACACGCACACACACACACACACAACACTGGCTGGCGCTCGCATCGCGGTTACTGGACACACATAAAACTCAAAACTGGTGTCTGCAACACAACACCGACACATGTCATTAACCATGTAGGTTGTGCACAGGCGGTCACAAACGAGTATCCAGGCCTGTTTCACACAAAAAGGTGAGCAGGGCTTTTGTCACACGCCACCAATCAGAACGTCTCGTCCTTGCGCCCAGAAGAGTTTCCTCAGAGAGAGGGCGAGAGTCCAGGTTTTTCACGGTCGCCTCCAATGTTGTTCTTTCAGAAGTATACTTCGGGCACGCGCAAAGAAGGTGTCCAATAGTCTCTGGTGTGTTGCACTGTGCGCAATTTGGGTTACTTTCGATGCCGATCTTGTGAAGATAGTGTTTGGTGTAGGCAACGCCAAGCCGTAGCCGGTGGAGTAAAGTCCCATGACGTCGCACCACCACAGATGGGAAATGTAATCGTGAGCCAGCGTCAAGCTTACACACGCGGTCCTGTTGTTGAGGTACGCCAGATGCTACATCACAGAGTGGGGAGGTGAGGTTCTTAACTGTAGTGAACTGCTGGCGAAAAGAAAGTTACGAAGCGATGCCAATGTTAAAGGATCTAGGCAAAGAGCAGACAATTTTGAGAACAAGCGGGAATGAGAAACGCGGTCGAAAGCTTTAGCAAAATCTAAAAAGATAGAGTCGGTTTGTGGGTTAGCGTCCATGTCAAAATGCAAGTCAGTCGTAAATTCCGGGAGTTGGGTGTCAAAAGAAAAACCTGTCCGGAAGCCGTGCAGATTAGGAAAAAAGAAATAATTTACTTCCAGGTGGCAGTAAATGTGGAAAGCGATGACGTGCTCGAGTAATATGCAGCAAATGCCGGTTAGCGAAATGGGGCGGTAGTTTTCTGGTGAATTTTTGTTTCCGCTTTTCAACACTGGAACGATCTTAGCAATTTTCCAATCTGTAGAAACCAAACCAGATGATAATGATTGCTGATAGATGAGGCAAAGAATTTCTCTGGAGATCGATACAGTGTTTTCCAATAGTGTCGAATTAATGTTATCAACACCAGCGGTTGAGGAAACCTTAAGATTTGCAATGAGACAAGCGATTCCTTCAGCAGTAATGGTAATTGGGGCCATATATTGGTAATCATGATCAGGAAAAATGGGTATGTTGGAATGATCTTTCCGTGTGAACACTGCTGCAAAATATCTGTTAAATGCTAGGGGACATTCACTCTCCGAAAGCGGTGCGTGGTCGCCATTGCACAATGGAAATTCGTTGGTAGTACTGTCGGGAGATATCACACGCCAAAATTTTTTGGGATTAGATTTTAGGAGGGCGGGTAGGTCATGAAAAAAAGTATTTGTTCTTTGAGGCCTGAAGGATCGAACAGTAAGATTTCAGACATTCGTTGTATTTTTTCCAAGCATCCGATATAGACAGCAACTTAGCCATTCTGTACAAACGCTTTTTTTTTGTTTCGATGACGATGGGGATATCTATTGAACCATAGATTAGTTTTATCGTTTGAGATAGAAACCAAGGGAACATATTTGTAAACTAGGCGTTATCGACGATGGATGTTGCCAGGTGAAAGTGTATGTGGCGTCCAAAAAAAAAGCGAAGGCAGCAGGGAACCAAGAACGGGTGGTAGCGATGCTTTATAACCAGCTTTGCTGTAGATGGCTGGCCAGCAAGCGACGCCACAGAGGAAAGCACCCTGCACAATCAGGACGGGCGCATGGCTGACGCGGTGCCGAGCCTAAATCCCAGTAACCGCTGATAGCCGCGATGTGGCCGCACTTGTGCACACCGGCGCTGATTTTTCTGTAATGAGCAGTCGGTTAGCCACGGCCCTCAGAAAGTTTCTGACCCCTTGGTCTGGACCACAGATTCGCTCCGCCGGCGGCCATGTGGTTACGCCAATTGGCGTCTGCACGTCACGAATACAGATCTGCGGCGCAACTTTCCCTGGTTGCTTTGCTGTACTGCCCGAGTGCTCCAAAGACCTGACACTCGGTTTGGATTTTCTTCTTGAGTACGGTGCCGTCATCAGCCTTCAGGAGCTGGTCGTGTCATTTTCCACTCAACCCCCTGTTGACGGCGATCTCGAGCCACGCAGGACTAAGGTACGCGTCTATGACGACCACGTATTGATCCCGTCAAGAACCAGCATGTTTGCTACCGTAGATTGCGATAACAGCACCAGAATTCGTGGCATCGCTGGAACGAAAATGTCGCTGCTCCTTGGGCGACAAGTCTGTTTTGCTCGAGGAATTGTTGAACTGAACAATGGCCGAACCGAACTCTTGGTGACCAATTTCAGCGGTGAACCTCGGTGTTTGCCTGGCAGAACAGCTTATTTATTTATTTATTTATTTATTTATTTATTTATTTATTTATTTATTTATTTATTTATTTATTTATTTATTTATTATAGATACCTCAAGGGCCCTTGAGGGCTTTACATGAGAGGTGGGCTAACAACCTGGTGTTAATAGAACATAGTTTCGATGGCTTTCTTGAAATTGTCCGGGTTTGTAAGAAGGATGGTACTGGTGGGAAGACTGTTCCAGTCACGCGCTGCTTGGATGAAGAAGGAATGAAGATGGGTAACGGTGCGAGCAGGAGGTGGGTAAACGGCCTTGTGGTGGCTTGTGCGGGCTGAAGAGCGATGAGCAGGTTGGATAGGACAGTTATGATATATTTTGTGATACAAGCATAGCCTTACAACAATACGGCGTTGCTTGAGGTTAGGTAGGCATTCATTATTTTTCAGGGAGGTAACACTGGTGGAGTATAAGTAGTTTGAGTAGATGAATCTAACGGCGCGATTTTGCGCAAGTTCAACACAGTGGGTTAGGTTAAGGTGAGCGGGGTCCCAGATGGCTGTTGCGTACTCTAACTTTGGCCGAATTAATGTTTTATAAGCTAACAATTTAACTGCTGGTGAAGCTAGACGTAAATTACGACGTAGGTAGCCGAGAGTTTTGTTAACATTGTTAATTATCCGAGTTATATGGGTAGACCAGTTAAGAGTAACCGAGATGTCAACACCAAGATACTTAATGCAGGTGCGGGGTTAAACACTAGAACCGTTCAGAAGATAATTTTGGGTAGGGTAATTTTGTCGTCTGTGAAAGGAAACAAGCGCAGTTTTGTTAGTGTTTAAGACCATCAGCCATCTACGACACCACTCCTCCAGCCTTAATAGATCACAATGAAGAACATTATTATCTGCTGCACTGTTAATAGAACGGTAAATAACACAATCGTCGGCGAATAAGCGGATGTTTGATGAGATATTATTAGGCAAGTCATTGATGTAAATTAATAAAAGGAGGGGGCCAAGAACTGTACCTTGCGGCACACCAGAGAGTACGTCAGAGAGTGAAGAAGATTTGTTGTTTGCTTCAACAAACTGCTGACGATTAGTGAGGATAGCCTGTACCCATTTGAAGACGAGCGGGTCAAGATTTTGTTGTGAAAGCTTTAGTAGTAGGCGTTTGTGAGAGACTTTGTCGAAAGCCTTCTCGAAGTCGATGAAGAGAGCGTCAACAGGTATGTTAAGGTCTACATTAGTACTTATGTCGTGAAGGAATAAGGCATGTTGAGTGTCACATGAAAGTTCTTTTTGAAATCCGTGCTGGTTAGGGTGAAAGAACATAACAGATGTAAGGAAATTTGTGATTTGCGAGTAAATAACGTGCTCCATAATTTTGGAACAGACGCTGGTTAGAGATATGGGCCGCTAGTTAGTACAACCTGGCTTTGGAACTGGAATAATCTTACCCACCTTCCAATCATGAGGGACGACGCTAGATGACAGTGTCTGCTGAAAAATGTGGGACAAAATAACACTGGTGATTTCCTTGGTGCTTTTGAGGACTTTGGCATTGATGCCGTCGACGCCAGCTGATGAAGTCAATTTTAAAGTTTCGATTAGTTTCAAGATTCCTTGGGGTGAAAATTTGATATCTGGCATGATGGCATGGTTATACGAGGAAACATACGGGAGGTTATCATCTGGTTGTCTTGTAAAAATAGAAGAAAAGGTTAGATTGAGTATTTCCGCTACCTCGTCACTGGGCACACGCTGTCCTGTTTGATCCATTAATGAAACTGATTTGTCTTTATCTTTGGGATTAATGGCTTTCCAAAATTGTTTTGGGTTAGTTCGAAGTAAGTTAGGCAGGGTGGTTTAATAAAAGGAACGTTTAGATTTAGTAATTTACGAATTATATAATTTGGACGTGGTGCGGTATTTCTGCTACGCCTCTGGACTCTGAACTTCTTCGAGCACATTCTCATCTGCTGAACTCCCTAGTGCGAGCTCATTTAAACTTCATCAAGATCAACTCATTGTCTCATCTGAATCATGAACCACCTTTGCAGGCTGAGTGTTCGAAACTGGTTTTGCCCCCCGTGGGGTGCAGCGGGGTTTGCGGAGCCTCTTCCAAGCAGACACCCCTGAGGAAGCCGGGCGCCGAGCCGGGGTTCGCTTGTGCCCATTTTTGCCGGTGGGTGGCCGGCGGTGGGTTTCGAACCAACCATCTTCCGCAGCCGAGGCGGACGCCCAAGCCACAGCTATTGTGTATTTCGAAAACCTCAGCGAATTTGCGGGACAGCACGTTTTGTCCGGAGGCCCGGCATCAGTGGAGGCACCAACCGCTCCCATAAAAACTGACGTGAACCCTAACCTCCCATCTGATCAGAAACGCTGCATTTAAAGTGTTATCCAGTCTTTCTGCGACTGCTTTGTCTCGACCTCCAAGGTTAGGCAGACACCGCTCACAAAGCACTGAATTATAGTTGACTCCAACCAGCGGCCGTTATTTCAGCCGCCTTACGGGATCTCTTCAAAGGAGCGTGATGCCATTCGCCGCCAAGTTCAAGAAATTCTCCAGGACGACGTGATACAGCCGTCGACGAGCCTGTTGTTCTAGTAGCGAAGAAAAATGGAGCCCTACGGTTGTGCGTTGATTACAGACGTTTAAACAAAGTCACAAAAAAGATGTTTATCCTCTGCCGCGTATTGATGACTCCCTGGACCGGCTGCGCCACGCCAAGTACTTCTGATCGCTAGATATAGGAAGCGGCTACTGGCAAATCGAGGTGGACGAACATGACCGGGAAAAGACCGCCTTTATTACACCGGACTGTCTGTACGAATTCCGGGTGCTCCCTTTCGGCCTGTGCTCGGCTCCTGCAACCTTCCAGAGGATGATGGACACCGTTCTTGCCGATCTGAAGTGGCAGTCCTGTCTCGTGTACTTGGATGACATTGTCATCTCTTCTAACACATTTGAAGATTACCTGGCCCGCCTGCGCGCTGTGTTCGAAGCAATTCGGTTGGTCGGTCTTTCCTTGAAGCCCGAAAAATGTCACTTCGCCTTTAAAGAGTTAAAGTTTCTGGGCCACATCATGGGCGCTAAAGGGGTTAGCCCACACCCTGATAAGACTGCTGCCGTGGCTTCTTTTCCTGTGCCCACCGATAAGTGCAGTGTGCGCCGCTTTCTGGGTATCTGCGCCTATTATCGGCGTTTTGTGCAGAACTCCCAGATCGCTGAGCCCCTCACCTGAGTCACGAAAGATTCCGAACCGTTCTTCTGAGGCCTGGAGCAGCAGCAGGCCTTTGAAGACCTCCACACTCTTCTCCAAAGTACGCCGACCCTTGGACAGTTCGACGAGTCAGCCGACACTGAACTGCACACAGACGCCAGCAACATCGGCCTCGGTGCGGTCCTTGTGCAGAGGAAGGATGGTCTCGAACACGTAATCGCATACGCGAGCCACACCTTGTCACGATCTGAGGCGAACTATTCCACCACCGAAAAAGAATGGCTGGCCATTGTGTGGGCAGTAACCAAATTTTGCCGTACCTATATGGTCGCCCTTTCAGGGTCGTCAGTGACCACCACTCGCTGTGTTGGCTGGCGAACCTCAAAGATCCCCCGGGACGGCTTGCACGCTGGAGCCTTCGACTTCAGGAATTTGATGTCACTATTATTTATAAGTCTGGTAGGAAGCACAGTGATGCCGACTGTTTGTCTCGTGGTCCTATCGAGGACCCCAGAGCTTACCCCGACGATGATTCTGTTTTTCTTCGCGCCATCTCTACGTCCATTCTCACTCAACACCAAATAGACTACAGTGAACGACGGCTCCTCATTGAGTATCTGGAAAGAAGCGCTCAGTCTCCCCCGCGAATCTTCTCACGCGGACTGTCGTCGTTTTGTTTACGTGATGGCGTCCTGTATACAAAAAACTACAGTCGAACAGAAGCCGTCTATCTACTCGTCGTGCCTACGGCCCTTCGTGACGAAGTCCTGCAGGCGAGCGTTGATGACCCATCTTCTGGTCACCTGGGTTTTTGTCGAACTTTGGCACGAATACGGCAAAAATACTATTGGCGCCGGGTTGCAACAGTTGTGAAGCGTTACGTAAGAACTTGCCGCGCGTGCCAGCATCGCAAGACGCCGCCGACTAAGCCAGCCGGCCTACTCCAGCCCATTTATCCGCCCCAGGTCCCCTTCCGTCAAGCGCCAGGAACTTACTCGGCCCATTTCCGGAGTCCTCGCTGGGTAACCGCTACATTGTGGTCGTCACTGACTACCTCAGCCGACAGTTTGAGACAAAACCTCTTCCCCGTGGTACTGCTGACGAAATTGCGAACTTTTTCATTCAAAACATTGTGCTTCGTCACGGTGCACTCACCATCGTTTTAATTGACATTGGAACAGCGTTCACCTCGGCCCTTACGCAGGAGGTTATGCGCCTGAGCGGCACCAGTCACTGCAAAACAAATGCTTACCACCCTCAAACGAACGGCCTCACCGAACGGCTCAACAAGACGATCGCTGACATGATTTCTATCTGTGTCGACGCGGATCACCGGAACTTGGACGCCATACTGCCTTACTTCACCGTTGCCTATAATACTGCGGTCCAGGAAACGACACGCTTCACTCCATTTCGTTTAGTACATGGTGGCGAAGCCACAATCATGCGGGATGCAGTGCTGCTTCCAGCTAGCACTACCTCTTCTGTTATGGGTGCTGCCGCCGAATTCGTTCGTTATGCCGAGGCCGCCCGCCGACTCGCTCGACAGCGCATCCGGTAACAGCAAGTTCCCGACGCTCGGCGCTATAACCTCCGCCACCTAAATGTGCGTTACCAGCCCGGCGAACAAGTCTGGGTGTGGAGCGCAATCCGCAAGCGAGGTCGCTCTGAGAAGCTTCTACGCAGATACTGTGGCCCCTACGAGGTGTTCCGCCAGCTCAGTGAAGTTGCCTACGAAGTTCTCCCCCAAGGAACAGTTCGCTTTTCTAGACGGCCGACCTCCGAAGTTGTCCACGTCGCCCGGATGAAACCGCACAACGCCCGCTAGCCCCTCACGCGTGTCTACACCACACGCAAGACACGTGTGGCTGTTCTTATTGGCCTGCCTCCCATTGCTGCCACACGAAGTCGGTGTCTTTCAGAGAGGGGGAGCAATGCCACACTACTAACTGCTCTAGTGGCGCTGTACCGCGGTTAAATAGTATTTCCTGGCAGTTTGCAAGCCTTGAGCCATCTCGGCTGTAAGGCCGCGCTTCATCAACGCGTGCATATTTTTTTTTTATTATCCTAGCTCGCGGTCACTGCGGGCCTCCAATCTACGCTCCCCGCTGCCCGCGTGCCCTACCCTCCTCCACCCCCGCAAGCAGTGGCAAAGGCGCAGGAGGCACTGGCTGCTTGACAGCACCGCTGTGACTGCCGAAGACACCTGGCTTTGTTAAGCGTGCCAAAAAGCATGCGAGGCGCCCACAATGAGCACGTGGTGCCGCTTGGTCTTAAGCAGCAATCCCACGGCGGCTGACCCCGATACTGCGCGTTTGCGGAAATATGCGAACCACCTCGCATTCCGCGATGGGCCCCCCTTTTTTTGGCATGCTCGATGGCACGGAAGTGTCGTGGGTCTCCGCGGTCTCACATTCCTGCGGCGAGCCAGTGGATTAGTGGTCCCGCCATTTAGCTAAAAAAAACCTTTTCATCCTTCGAGAGGCGACGCGCGGGTGCGACAGGGAAATTGAAAGCATCAAGCAATAAGGGCGAGAACTCACCCCGGGGGAGAGGGCTTTCAGAATGTTTTCAGTATGTGTTTCTTTTTCTTTTTAGCCACGCCCTGGGCTCGTAGTTGGGTCCAACCTTCAGGGGCTGTGGCTACCTCCATTGGTTATCGAAGTTTAAAGCGGGACTCGAAATATGACCGCCCTAACATTTTGTTTGAAAAAGCTTTAAAATTGCATGTAAAATTATTGGAGAGCACTCTTGTCTAGTTGAGCTAGAGGCTCCGTACAGTGGCACGTAATTCTACTGGACTAGACTCTAACCTCGGGTCGATGAGTAAGGTCTTGTCGAGTTTCTCTGTGTGAGATATTTATTTTTAAGTTAGAGTTTGACTGTCTGTGTGACTTAACTTGTAACGCAGTTTGCCAATGTATATGTTGTAAAAATATTTTCTCTTTGTCTTCATCATCTGGCATCATTCATCGTCTGCTCCTTCAACACCGTCGAATTCACGTTTGGAGAGGCCCTGTGCCCCTCCGAAGAAACGCAAAGAACCATCTTGAAGTTACTTCGGGGCTAGATGCTTTCTCGTCTTCAACTCTCGTGTTGCCTGCTGCCTTGCGCGTCCCAACTACGTCTTGCGCGTATAAATAACACAAGTAAACCAGCCCTGCGTACGCCAACCGTTTCTCGGTGACAATATACTTGCAATATACTTGAGTGGACTCGGCGGCACTGCGACGGCCAGGTTCGCTAATATGCCTCACCTTTGCCTCGTGCAGCTGCTTGTCCTGACATGCTCCTGGCCATCCGGATCCATCCCCAGTTGTGCGGCGGCCCGTACCGCTGCGACCTCGTGGTCACGGAAACCGACCACCATTGTGGAAGAGCAGTGGCAGCTGCGCCGCCCACCATCGGCCCAGGAATCAACCGCATCTGATCCGAATTCATGCCCTGCAGCGCCGCCACCGGAACCGCCAAACTGTCTACCGGAACCACCCACGCACATTGCATTACCGACGTCACCGCATATAAGGCTCCCCGATATCAGCACCCATTTCAGTGGACTCGGCGGCACTGCTACGGCCAGGGTCGCTAATATGCCTTACCTTTTTTCTCGTGCAGTTGCTTGTCCTACATGCTCCTGGCCATCCGGATCCATCCCCAGTTGCGCGGCGGCCCGTACCGCTGCGACCTCGTGGTCACGGAAACCGACCACCATTGTGGAAGAGCAGTGGCAGCTGCGCCGCCCACCATCGGCCCAGGAATCAACCGCATCTGATCCGAATTCATGCCTTGCAGCGCCGCCACCGGAACCGCCAAACTGTCTACCGGAACCACCCACGCACCTTGCATTACCGATGTCACCGCATATAAGGCTCCCCGATATCAGCACCCACTTCAGTGGACTCGGCGGCACTGCGACGGCCAGGTTCGCTAATATGCCTCACCTTTGCCTCGTGCAGCTGCTTGTCCTGACATGCTCCTGGCCATCCGGATCCATCCCCAGTTGCGCGGCGGCCCGTACCGCTGCGACCTCGTGGTCACGGAAACCGACCACTATTGTGGAAGAGCAGTGGCAGCTGCGCCGCCCACCATCGGCCCAGGAATCAACCGCATCTGATCCGAATTCATGCCTTGCAGCGCCGCCACCGGAACCGCCAAACTGTCTACCGGAACCACCCACGCACCTTGCATTACCGACGTCACCGCATATAAGGCTCCCCGATATCAGCACCCACTTCAGTGGACTCGGCGGCCCTGCGACGGCCAGGTTCGCTAATATGCCTCACCTTTGCCTCGTGCAGCTGCTTGTCCTGACATGCTCCTGGCCATCCGGATCCATCCCCAGTTGTGCGGCGGCCCGTACCGCTGCGACCTCGTGGTCACGGAAACCGACCACCATTGTGGAAGAGCAGTGGCAGCTGCGCCGCCCACCATCGGCCCAGGAATCAACCGCATCTGATCCGAATTCATGCCTTGCAGCGCCGCCACCGGAACCGCCAAACTGTCTACCGGAACCACCCACGCACCTTGCATTACCGATGTCACCGCATATAAGGCTCCCCGATATCAGCACCCACTTCAGTGGACTCGGCGGCACTGCTACGGCCAGGTTCGCAAATATGCCTTACCTTTTTTCTCGTGCAGCTGCTTGTCCTGACATGCTCCTGGCCATCCGGATCCATCCCCAGTTGCGCGGCGGCCCGTACCGCTGCGACCTCGTGGTCACGGAAACCGACCACCATTGTGGAAGAGCAGTGGCAGCTGCGCCGCCCACCATCGGCCCAGGAATCAACCGCATCTGATCCGAATTCATGCCTTGCAGCGCCGCCACCGGAACCGCCAAACTGTCTACCGGAACCACCCACGCACCTTGCATTACCGATGTCACCGCATATAAGGCTCCCCGATATCAGCACCCACTTCAGTGGACTCGGCGGCACTGCGACGGCCAGGTTCGCTAATATGCCTCACCTTTGCCTCGTGCAGCTGCTTGTCCTGACATGCTCCTGGCCATCCGGATCCATCCCCAGTTGTGCGGCGGCCCGTACCGCTGCGACTTCGTGGTCACGGAAACCGACCACCATTGTGGAAGAGCAGTGGCAGCTGCGCCGCCCACCATCGGCCCAGAAATCAACCGCATCTGATCCGAATTCATGCCCTGCAGCGCCGCCACCGGAACCGCCAAACTGTCTACCGGAACCACCCACGCACATTGCATTACCGACGTCACCGCATATAAGGCTCCCCGATATCAGCACCCACTTCAGTGGACTCGGCGGCACTGCTACGGCCAGGTTCGCAAATATGCCTTACCTTTTTTCTCGTGCAGCTGCTTGTCCTGACATGCTCCTGGCCATCCGGATCCATCCCCAGTTGTGCGGCGGCCCGTACCGCTGCGACTTCGTGGTCACGGAAACCGACCACCATTGTGGAAGAGCAGTGGCAGCTGCGCCGCCCACCATCTGCCCAGGAATCAACCGCATCTGATCCGAATTCATGCCCTGCAGCGCCGCCACCGGAACCGCCAAACTGTCTACCGGAACCACCCACGCACATTGCATTACCGACGTCACCGCATATAAGGCTCCCCGATATCAGCACCCACTTCAGTGGACTCGGCGGCACTGCTACGGCCAGGTTCGCAAATATGCCTTACCTTTTTTCTCGTGCAGCTGCTTGTCCTGACATGCTCCTGGCCATCCGGATCCATCCCCAGTTGTGCGGCGGCCCGTGCCGCTGCGACTTCGTGGTCACGGAAACCGACCACCATTGTGGAAGAGCAGTGGCAGCTGCGCCGCCCAACATCGGCCCAGGAATCAACCGCATATGATCCGAATTCATGCCCTGCAGCGCCGCCACCGGAACGGCCAAACTGTCTACCGGAACCACCCACGCACCTTGCATTACCGACGTCACCGCATATAAGGCTCCGATATCAGCACCCACTTCAGTGGACTCGGCGGCACTGCGACGGCCAGGTTCGCTAATATGCCTCACCTTTGCCTCGTGCAGGTAAAAAAAAAATTCTTACGCTCTTTTCGCCAAGCGAACACGTTACGCTGGTCTGATTGTGCTGCCGAGTCCACAGTGCCTTGCTGGTCTTGTTCCTGACTGTATACATGTTTTGCTAAATCTATTACTGCTTTGTGGTGATCTCGAGCTAAATCCCTGGTTTTCCACCCGCACTGGCGTCGCCGATAATACCAGTGATAGCAATAGTGAAATACTGCTGGCAGTGAGCGATATCAAAGCTGGACAGGCATCTCTTCTAAGCGAAATGAAAACAATTCGTACCAAATTGGCGCATCAGGAAAAAACGTTTGACGAAATTAAAACTCGACTTGCGAAAATTGAAGAAGACTGTGCTTCATTAGGCTCCCTTAAAGCCAAATTTGAGAACGTCCAGTGCCTTGCCGAAAATAATGCGAGTCAGGTTGCTGATATAGTCCAACGACTGGACGACTCGGAAGACCGTGGTCGTCGTTGTAATTTGTTATTCTTTGGGCTCAAAGACACCTGCCAGGAAACGTGTGCGTAATCAGAAAAATGATTCACCGAACTCTGCAGTACTAACCTCAAGATTTCAATTCAACCAATGGACATCGAACGGGCACACCGCCTAGGTCGTTTTGACGAAAATAAGAACAGACCCATAATAGTAAAATTCGCGCGTTTTAAAGTAAAAGAGCAAGTCATCACTAACGCAAAGAAATTAAAATGGACCAACTACAGCATCTCTGAAGACTATTCTCCCAGCACTCGTATGGCCCGTAAGAACCTCATCCTATTTGCAAAGAACCAGAAAGAAAAATTCACTCTCCGTCACAAAAAGATGACCATCGGAAATGCCACATATACTTTTGATCACGCGTCACAGCAGATAGTACCCCCTGCCCCGTAGCTGTCGGCTTGTCGCCTGCATAAAGAGACTTCCAACCCAATTTCATTTCTGTACACTAACATCAGAAGCCTCCTACCGAAACGCGATGTATTGGCTAGTATCATTGACACAACTGAATGCAACACAGTCATACTAACTAAAAGCTGGCTAAATGAATCCGTACATAACAACGAAGTGCAGGCCATATTTCCTAACTACGATGTTTTTCGCCGTGACCGCCTAGGCAAACAAGGGGGCGGCGTCTTGATAGCCACTCATCGCAATCTTCAATGCTACAGATTAAAAGTAGAGTCATCTTTAGAAATATTATTCATCTGCTCTAGCGCCTCATACCCTCCCTCCGTAATCTGTGCTTGTTACCGTCCCCCCGATAGCGACGTTTCCTTCATCCCTCTATTTCACAGCGCCCTTCACACGGTAACCACGAAGCTTTCATATGCTAATATTTTCGTACTGGGTGCATAACTTCCCCGCAATAGATTGGTCTAACTCGTCTGAGACGTCATCAAATTCCCCTGAGTGCGATTTCATCAACACATGTCAAACCTTCGCTTTAACCCAGCTGATATCCTCTCCAACAAGAGAAACTGTTGAATCATCTAGCATACTTGATCTAATTCTAACGTCGCACCCAGAAACCCTATCTTCACTTTATTTGCCAGGAATTAGTGAGCATTCAATAATCCATGACACATTTTTCAGTCACCTGCCCAAACCAAAGAAAGTAACCAAAATAATCACACTTTACGATAAAGGCGATTACACTAGCATTAACCAAGAACTCGAAGCTTTCTGTAGTTGGTTCCTAATCCACGTTGAACAAGGCACTCCTGAGACTAACTGGGCACTCTTTAAAAACAAAATGCACAGCCTCATTAAAAGATACATTCCTACAATTACCGTAACTGAGCGCCTTACATCACCTTGGTTTAATAATTGACTAAAGCGCCTTAACAACAAGAAAAAAAGGCTTTTTCGATCCGCTACACGTTCTAAGAACCCGAACACATGGAATAAATATTATGAAGCTGAAAACTTTTATACCTCAAAAGTTCTCAAAGCCAAGCATTCTTTTTTTTCATCTACACTGCCCAATATGCTACGCACCAACACCCGTCAATTCTGGAAGTACATCAATCCTAAGTCGAGCGATACGATAACCCTTTGCGACGATGATAATAATCAAATCGCGGAGCAAGACGTTGCAGAAATCTTAATTTTAACCTTTAGCTCTGTTTTCACTCGTGAACCAGATGGTGACCTTCCTGTTTTCCCTTCCTTTGATTTCCCGTCCATGCCTGATATTACTTTTGACCCTAATGGTATTGTAAAACTTATAGACTCTTTGAAACTAACGTCATCTGCAGGTATACACGGCATTAACGCAAAAATACTCAAAAGCACAAAGAATACTACTAGCGTCATGCTGTCCCTTATTTTTCGCCAGTGTCTTTCATCAGGTGTCATACCACATGACTGGAAAGTGGGCAAAGTCATTCCAGTCCCAAAAAAGGGCCCATCGTCTTCTCGTCATAACTACCGACCGATATCCATCACTAGCATTCCTTCAAAGTTAATGGAGCATGTAATATACTCGCATATTATGAAATTCCTAGTTTCAGTTAATTTTTTTCAGCCTGCGCAACATGGCTTTCTAAAAGGTTTATCATGCGACACTCAACTAGCATTGTTTGTTAACGACATAAGCTCTAACCTCGACCTTAACATTCCAGTTGACGCTCCTGTCACGTAGTGGTGACGGCAGTCGAAGCAGCGATGAAGACGGTCGAAAGGGTGAACTGTTTATTGGGCTGACTTGCACCCAAAATGGACTGAATCACTCGGCGGCGGCGAAGCGACAAGCGTGCTCGGCGGTCGTCGAACAGAATGCCCGCCGCTGTCGGCCGTGCTCAATTTAAAGCTGATAGCGAACATTCGAGATAAAGGGCGCAAAGTTACTAGAACATTCCGGAACAACGTAGAATCAGCTTTGCCTGGCTGCGATCAATCGAGATAAATCTAGTCGCGTCTTGCGTCGCAAACAAAGCGATAAGGTGGTGTCGCGCAGATTTGAAGAACAAACACTGGAAATATTCGCGGCATTACTCCCCTCTCAAAGAAGCATCGACCCGATGCATTAAAACAAATAATGCGACTAGTAAGGGAAAAAAACGGATCTTGCGAAAATAGAGCATGGAAATGCAGCGGCCTTTAGCGCGCATAATACGGCTTCAGACGGACTACATGGACAACTTCTGGTCGTACGCGGCGTCGCTCGGATGCAGTCATTGCGTCAGGGGTGACTTCATAATCCAGTTCACCCAGCCGACGAAGAACCTTGTACGGGCCGAAATAGCGGCGCAAAAGCTTTTCACTCAATCCACGGCGGCGAATGGGTGTCCACACCCAGACTTGGTCTCCTGGCTTGTATTCCGCGTTGCGTCTTCGTAGGTTGTAGCGTCTGGCGTTGGATCGCTGCTGATCTTTGATCCGTAATCGGGCAAGCCTTCGAGCTTCTGCGCGTTGAAGGTAGGCGGCAACGTCGACGTTCTCTTGTTCTGTAACATTGGGCAGCATGGCGTCTAGCGTGGTCGAGGCATCCCTGCCATGGACGAGCCTAAAAGGCGTCATCTGGGTGGTCTCCTGCACTGCGGTGTTGTAGGCGAAGACGACGTAAGGCAGGATGACATCCCAGATTTTATGTTCGGCATCGACATACATAGCGAGCATATCGGCGATGGTTTTGTTCAGGCGCTCGGTCAGTCCGTTGGTCTGCGGATGGTATGCAGTTGTCCTCCGGTGGCTGGTTTGGCTGTAGCGCAGGATGGCTTGCGTGAGTTCCGCCGTAAATGCTGTTCCTCTGTCCGTGATGAGCACATCGGGGGCGCCGTGTCGAAGAAGAATGCACTCCACGAAAAATTTGGCCACTTCTGCTGCTGTTCCGTTCGGTAGGGCTTTCGCCTCGGCGTAGCGGGTCAGGTAGTCGGTCGCTATAATGATCCACTTATTTCCAGATGTTGACGTTGGAAAAGGGCCAAGCAAGTCCAAGCCAATTTGCTGAAAGGGTCTTGAGGGAGGTTCAATGGGGTTCAGAAATCCTGCTGGTCGTGTGGGAGGAGTCTTTCGTCTCTGACAATCTCGGCATGTTTTTACATAGTGTGCGACATCGGCAGACAGTCGGGGCCAGTAATACTTGTCTTGAATGCGGCGGAGGGTGCGAGTAAACCCGAGATGTCCAGCTGTCGGCTGGTCGTGTGAAGCCTGTAGAACTTCTTCGCGGAGACAAGTAGGTACAACAAGGAGGTAGGCTGTTTTGTTCGCTGTAAAGTTCTTCTTCACAAGGACCTCATTCTGCACACAGAAAGAAGACAGTGCTCGCTTGAATGAAGCGGGGGGTGAAGAAACCTTGCCTTCCAGGTACTCGATGAGGCCTTTTAGGTTGGGGTCCGAGCGTTGCTGCTGAGCAAAAGAGCTTGCGCTGATGTGTCCCAGGAAGGCGTCCTCATCGTCGTCCAGCGGCGGTGCATCTACAGGGGCTCGTGAGAGGCAATCGGCGTCAGTGTGCTTGCGTCCGGACTTGTAAACGACGGTGACGTCAAACTCCTGGAGACGCAGACTCCATCGAGCGAGTCGGCCAGAGGGATCCTTCAAATTGGCAAGCCAGCAGAGCGCGTGGTGGTCGCTGACCACCTTGAACGGCCGTCCGTAGAGGTAGGGGCGGAATTTCGACGTAGCCCAGATGATGGCAAGGCACTCCTTCTCAGTGGTCGAATAGTTAGCCTCGGCCTTGGAAAGGGAACGGCTAGCGTATGCGATGACCTTCTCCAGCCCGTCACTTTTTTGAACGAGAACTGCGCCTAGTCCCACGCTGCTTGCGTCGGTATGAACTTCAGTATCGGCGTTTTCATCAAAATGCGCAAGGATCGGTGGGGACTGTAAACGACGCTGAAGTTCCTTGAAGGCTTCTGCTTGCGGCGCTTCCCATTTAAACGGCATGTCTGCCTTCGTCAGTTGGGTCAGGGGCTCGGCGATGCGCGAAGCGAGAAGTTTTTCACAAATCGTCGGTAATATGCGCATAGTCCGAGAAATCTGCGCACTGCTTTCTTATCGGCCGGCGGTTGAAACTGTTCAATAGCAGCTGTTTTCTGCGGGTCTGGGCGTACTCCTTCCTTGCTAACGATGTGGCCTAGAAACAGCAGCTCTTCGTAGGCAAAGTGGCATTTCTCTGCTTTCAAGGTTAGGCCAGACGATTTGATTGCGTCTAGTACTGTTCGAAGTCTTTTGAGGTGCTCTTCAAAGTTCGAGGCGAAGACAACGACGTCATCTAAATATACCAGACAAATCTGCCACTTCAGGCCTGCCAGCACTGTATCCATTACTCGCTGAAACGTCGCTGGTGCGGAACAGAGACCAAATGGCATCACCTTGAACTCAAACAGCCCATCCGGAGTTATGAATGCTGTCTTCTCGCGATTTCTTTCGTCGACCTCAATTTGCCAGTAGCCGCTCTTGAGGTCCATCGATGAGAAATATTTGGCGTTGCAGAGGCGGTCCAGTGTGTCGTCGATGCGGGGGAGGGGGCAGACGTCATTCTTTGTTATGTTGTTCAAGCGGCGGTAATTCACGCAGAATCTAACAGTCGAGGAATTCATGCAAGAAGCCTGCACGATTGAGAAGACCCTCGACGTCCGGGCTCGGCAGTACAATCGTCCTTCCTCTGCCTGTGCAATCCGTTCGGACACGCCGGGCACCACCAGCGACAGCTTGCGGGAAGTTATCCGCGAAATCGTCCGAGAAGATCTGCCATCCTCCCCATTACTGCCATCCTCCCCGCAGCCACAAGCAGCGACTCTGATGGACGTGGTACGGGAAGAAGTGCAACAGGCACTTGGCACCCCGACGGCCGCAGAACCCCAGGCCATGACCTACGCCGCTGCAGTAAGGACTGCCCAGCCCCAACGACAACCCCCACGTCCTCCCCGAGATGAGCCACTTGTTCCACAACGCCGCCTCCCAGCCCCCGCCCGCCCAGCCTATGACCGACGCTCAAGCCCCAGGAAATGCGACGCCTGGAGGACTTCCGACAACCGGCCGTTGTGCTTCCATTGCGGTGAGGCCGGCCATATTCTTCGTCACTGCCCGTACCGACGCATCGGTCTTCGAGGATTTTCCGTTAACGCCCCACGACCACGCTTCGGACAACGTCCGCACGAAATCGACGAGTACCTGCGTCAAGAAGAGTACACGCCGAACCGCTTTTCGCGCTCACCATCGCCGTCAACCTCGCGCTTTGCGTCGCCACGCCGCAGCTACGCAGCCGCGGTACGAGGAAGGTCGCCCAGCCCCCGTAGGGGAAACTAAAGGCAGCAACCTCTGGAGGTGAGGTTGCTCACGAGCTAAACGCCGAAGATCCTCCACCGACCACGCCCCATGAAGACGCTGCACCCGCGACGCCGCATGAAGAACCGACACTCGCTGCACCGACGCCGCACACAATGAGAACCTCGACCACGACGCAAGCTACCTTGAAATCGACGCCGCCACCCAGAGGAGCTTCGACCACACGCCCAACCCGTGACTCGCATACGCGACGAAGCCGTGACCCAAAGCCGAGAGCGACATGCAATGCAAGAGCCAGGACCTCCGACCTAGAAGTGACTATCGACGGCCGGAAAGTTACCGCTCTAGTCGACACAGGAGCCGATTACTCGGTGATGAATGGAACATTCGCTGCGCAGCTCAGAAAAGTCACAACGGCTTGGGACGGCCCACAAATTCGCACTGCTGGGGGCCACCTCATTACGCCATCAGGACGATGCACAGCGCGAGTGACTGTCAAAGGACATACCTATCCTGCGACCTTTGTTGTGCTACCGCAATGCTCCCGCGAAGTGATCTTGGGTATGGATTTCCTTAATGAGCATCAGGCGATCATCGACCTGCGATCCAAGCTGATCACGTTTCGACGGACGAAGCCATCGCTTCGATGAAAACTCGGGAAAATCACGTTGCCCTAAGTGTCCTGGAGGAAGAAGTGAGCGTCCCACCCCGTTCAAGCGTTATCGTGACCGTAGGCGCCACGAAAGCCATAAACACTGAAGCCATCATCGAGGGGAACATGCAGTTGCTACTAGACCGAGGAATCAGCATCGCAAGAGGCATCGCACATTTCCGCAATGGCCAGGCCGAAGTACTGCTGACTAACTTCAGCGAAGAATACCGGCATATTAACAGAGGAACGACGATTGCTTTCTACGACGAAATATCTGACGTACGAGATTCCTTCGCCCTCTCCGACCCCTCCGCAGAAGATCCGCCTGACCAAGAGAACTCGCCCACTTTCGACATCAACCCAGCCCTGCACCGGAACAGACAAGACCAGATCCGCAATCTGCTTCAAAACTACAGTGAGTGCTTTTCGACATCGCCGAAGGTGCGACAGACGCCAATTGCCAAGCATCGCATTATAACGGATCAACACGTCCGACCTCTCCGTCAAAGCCCCTACCGTATGTCTCCGCGAGAACGACAAGCCATCCGGGACCAAGTCGAAGAAATGCTTCGCGACGACGTCATCCAGCCTTCAAACAGCCCATGGGCGGCACCGGTTGTTCTAGTGAGAAAGAAAGACGGCGCACTTCGATTCTGCGTGGATTACCGCCGCTTGAACAACATAACAAAGAAGGACGTCTACCCCCTCCCGCGCATCGACGATACACTGGACCGCCTCTGCAACGCCAAATATTTCTCATCGATGGACCTCAAGAGCGGCTACTGCAAATTGAGGTCGACGAAAGAGATCGCGAGAAGACAGCATTCATAACTCCGGATGGGCTGTTTGAGTTCAAGGTGATGCCATTTGGTCTCTGTTCCGCACCAGCGACGTTTCAGCGAGTAATGGATACAGTGCTGGCAGGCCTGAAGTGGAAAATTTGTCTGGTATATTTAGATGACGTCGTTGTCTTCGCCTCGAACTTTGAAGAGCACCTCAAAAGACTTCGAACAGTACTAGACGCAATCAAGTCGTCTGGCCTAACCTTGAAAGCAGAGAAATGCCACTTTGCCTACGAAGAGCTGCTGTTTCTAGGCCACATCGTTAGCAAGGAAGGAGTACCCCCAGACCCGCAGAAAACAGCTGCTATTGAACAGTTTCAACCGCCGGCCGATAAGAAAGCAGTGCGCAGATTTCTCGGACTATGCGCATATTACCGACGATTTGTGAAAAACTTTTCGCTTCGCGCATCGCCGAGCCCCTGACCCATCTGACGAAGGCAAACGTGCCGTTTAAATGGGAAGCGCCGAAAGCAGAAGCCTTCAAGGAACTTCAGCGTCGTTTACAGTCCCCACCGATCCTTGCGCATTTTGATGAAAACGCCGATACTGAAGTTCATACCGACGCAAGCAGCGTGGGACTAGGCGCCGTTCTCGTTCAAAAAAGTGACGGGCTGGTGAAGGTCATCGCATACGCTAGCCGTTCCCTTTCCAAGGCCGAGGCTAACTATTCGACCACTGAGAAGGAGTGCCTTGCCATCATCTGGGCTACGTCGAAATTCCGCCCCTACCTCTACGGACGGCCGTTCAAGGTGGTCAGCGACCACCACGCGCTCTGCTGGCTTGCCAATTTGAAGGATCCCTCTGGCCGACTCGCTCGATGGAGTCTGCGTCTCCAGGAGTTTGACGTCACCGTCGTTTACAAGTCCGGACGCAAGCACACTGACGCCGATTGCCTCTCACGAGCCCCTGTAGATGCACCGCCGCTGGACGACGATGAGGACGCCTTCCTGGGACCCATCAGCGCAAGCTCTTTTGCTCAGCAGCAACGCTCGGACCCCAACCTAAAAGGCCTCATCGAGTACCTGGAAGGCAAGGTTTCTTCACCCCCGCTTCATTCAAGCGAGGACTGTCTTCCTTCTGTGTGCAGAATGAGGTCCTTGTGAAGAACTTTACAGCGAACAAAACAGCCTACCTCCTTGTTGTACCTACTTGTCTCCGCGAAGAAGTTCTACAGGCTTCACATGACGAGCCGACAGCTGGACATCTCCGGTTTACTCGCACCCTCCGCCGCATTCAAGACAAGTATTACTGGCCCCGACTGTCTGCCGATGTCGCACACTATGTGAAAACCTGCCGAGTTTGTCAGCGACGAAAGACTCCTCCCACACGACCAGCAGGATTTCTCAACCCCATTGAACCTCCCTCAAAGCCCTTTCAGCAGATTGGCATGGACTCGCTTGGCCCTTTTCCAACGTCAACATCAGGAAATAAGTGGACCATCGTAGCGACCGACTACCTGACCCGCTACGCCGAGGCGAAAGCCCTACCGAACGGAACAGCAGCAGAAGTCGCCAAATTTTTCGTGGAGTGCATTCTTCTTCGACACGGCGCCCCCGATGTGCTCATCACGGACAGGGGAACAGCATTCATGGCGGAACTAACGCAAGCCATCCTGCGCTACAGCCAAACCAGCCACCGGAGGACAACTGCATATCATCCGCAGACCAACGGACTGACCGAGCGACTGAACAAAACCATCGCCGATATGCTCGCTATGTAGGTCGATGCCGAACACAAAACCTGGGATGTCATCCTGCCTTCGCCTACAACACCGCAGTGCGGGATACCACCCAGATGACGCCTTTTAGGCTCGTCCATGGCAGGGAGGCCACGACCACGCTAGACGCCATGCTGCCCAACGTTACAGAAGAAGAGAACGTCGACGTTGCCGCCTACCTTCAACGCGCAGAAGCAGCTCGAAGGCTTGCCAGATTACGGATCAAAGATCAGCAGCAGTCCGACGCTAGACGCTGCAACCTACGAAGACGCAACGCGGAATACAAGCCAGGAGACCAAGTCTGGTGTGGACGCCCATTCGCCGCCGTGGATTGAGTGAAAAGCTTTTGCGCCGCTATTTCGGCCCGTACAAGGTTCTTCGTCGGCTGGGTGAACTGGATTATGAAGTTATCCCTGACGCAATGACTGCATCCCAGCGACGCCGCGTACGACGAGAAGTTGTCCATGTAGTCCGTCTGAAGCCGTATTATGCGCGCTAAAGGCCGCTACATTTCCATGCTCCATTTTCGCAAGATCTGTTTTTTTTCCCTTACTAGTCGCATTATTTATTTTTATGCATCGGGTCGATGCTTCTTTGAGAGGGGAGTAATGCCGCGAATATTTGCAGTGTTTGTTCGTTTTTCAAATCTGTCGCCACACCACTTTATCGCTTTGTTTGCTACGCAAGACGCGACTAGATTTTTCTGGATTGATCGCAGCCAGGCAGAGCTGATTCTACGTTGTTCCGGAATGTTCTAGTAACTTTGCGCTCTTTATCTCGAAAGTTTGCTATCAGCTTTAAATTGAGCACGGCCGACAGCGGAGGGCATTCTGTTCGACGACCGCCGAGCACGCTTGTCGGTTCGCCGCCGCCGAGTGATTCAGTCCATTTTGGGTGCAAGTCAGCCCAATAAACAGTTTTCTTTTAGAATACCCTTTCGTCCGTCTTCATCGCTGCTTCGACTGCCGTCACCACTACGTGACAATATGGTCTAGTACTTTGCAGCAGGTGCAAGTAAGCGAGATCGGCCTGCAGTTGTTTGAATCGATGTTTCTACCTGATTTATGTGCAGGGATGATGTGTGCTTGTTTCCTGTCGTCCGGAAGGAGTCCTGTAGCCAGAGGTTGTTGAAATATCAGTGTGAGCAAAGGTGATGATTCGTGGCATGTTAACTGGCGAAACGTTGTTTTTAGGAGTGACAGTGCGCAAAAAGTTCTTGGGATCACTTTTTAAGACAATTGGAAGTGTATCGTTATAATATTTTTGTTTTTGGTTTTTATTTGTTTATTTATTTATTCAAGAATACTGTAGGCCACTGCTTGGCCCAAGCAGGAATGAATTTACATTGTTGCATAACAAAAAGAATAAAATTATACAATATTAGCAGCACACGGATACCAAAAGAATAAACCAAAAGAAAACCAAAAGAATAAAATTATACAATATTAGCTGCACACGGATACAAAACATACATATAAACAATTTTAGTAGGTAAGTAGGCGATGTAACGCAAGAGAAAAATTTTGTGAGGAAAAACAGATGCCGGTGCAGTATGCGTAGTGAGTTCGTTGTATTTGTGCAAGTGAAATGGTGCATTAGTTCTCAAAGCCCTTCTATATGCTCTTTTCTTTCTGTTTAAATACCTTTGTCTGTAAAGTTCCGAGACTGAGTGCAATGAAATCATTTGTGCAGCACCCCTTCAAAATAGTCTCCCTTGCAGTCTGTACACAACTTCCAACGCTTCTTGAGGTCTTGGAAGCGGTTGAGAACGTTTTTTTTTTTTGGCAGGGCTGTCAGCCCCTTTGTCGTTGCGTCTTGAATGGCCTCCACGCTCTCCATTCAGCGCCATGTTAGGGCTCTCTCCACACGAGGAAATAGGAAAACATCGCATGGGGAGAGGTCAGGAGAGTATGGCGGATGGTGAACTACAGCAATGCTGTGCTTTGCGGTAAATTTTGTGATGCTGAGAGCAGTGTGCGACCTTGCGTTATCGTGGAGAAGGCTCCATTGTTCAGATGCCCATAAGTCAGGGCGACGGTGTCGCAGTGCATCGCACACGTGTTGGAGCAGGCGGATATAAAACTCCTGATTCACCGTGTGCCCTTGTAGGGCGAACTCGTGGTGTATGACACCTCTGGCATCGAAAAAAAACTATCAGCATTTTCTTTGTCTTGGTCTTTTGCCACCGCACCTTTCTCGACGCCGGAGAGCTTGTGGCCCGCCATTCGGCGCTCTGCCTCTTTGTTTGAGGATCGCATTGAAAACACCATGTTTCGTCTTCAGCAATGATGCTGTCGACAAATGCAGCATCCTTCTCTGCCTCTGAGAGCAAATCAGCGCTCACTGATGCCCGCATGTCCTTCTGGTCCTGTTGAGCGCATCTGATAGCATGTGGACTGTAATGATGCGGTCTTGCTGTACGATTTACCTGATCCGAGCCACGTTGTTTTCATTCCGTGAGGTCAAAGGGCGCGCCTGCCTTGTGTCGTTTTCCACCGACGTTCTCCCCGAAACCAACCTCTTGTTCTCGTTTTTTTCTTCACTTCACTTTCGTGCCGTGCATTTTTTTTTCTTTCTTAGCCACTTTTGTGCACTACATTTTTCATGATCCCTACACCTCAAGTTTCTGTTTGCCTTTCGTTATCTGCATTTTTCGTTTTTTTTTATTTTGTACGCCTTTCTACCTTGCGGGCAGCTGCGTTTTCTGCGTTTTCTCCGTTTTCTGCTGATTTCACTGCCTGTATTTTAAACATTCCGCGTATTCCATTGTATGCCTTGCAAGGGGCACTTACCTCGTCAAGCCACCTTTGGCTTTTTGTGCGTGCCCCTAAGCATCTCAGGATGTTTGAATAAATTGATTTGATTTGATTTCATCGTCGTCAGCCTTACTGCGCCCACTGCAGGGCAAAGGCCTCTCCCACGCCTCTCCAATTAACCCGGTCATTTGCCAGCTGCGCCCAGCGTATGCCCGCAAAATTCTTAATCTCATCCGGCCACCTAACTTTCTGCCGCCCCCCGCTACGCTTGCCTTCTCTTAGAATCCACTGCGTTACCCTGAAGGGCCAACGGTTATCTAGCGTGCGCATTACATGCCCTGCCGAAGCCCATTCCTTCCTCTTGATTTCGAATAGATTTTCATTAACCCGCGTTTGTACCCTCACCCACTCTGCCCGCTTCTGGTCTCTTAACGTTACACCTATCATTTTTCATTCCATAGCTTGCTGTGTTGGCCTTCGCTTGAGCTGAACCCATTTCGTTTGCCTGCACGTTTGTGCCCCGTAGGTGACTACTGGTAAGATACAGCTGTTGTATACTTTTCTCTTGAGGGACATCGGTAAACTGTCATTCATGATCGAAGAGAACCAGCCATATGCTTTAACCCATTTTTATCCTTCCAGCTATTTCCCTCTTATAATCCGGATAAGCGGTCAATGCCTGCCGTAAGTAGATATATTCCTTTACTACTTCCAGTACCTCGCTACCAATTCTCAAGAGCTGTTCTCTCGCTAGACGTTTTAACATTTCTTTGGTTTTCTGCATGTTAATTTTCAGACCCACCCTTCTGTTCTGCCTGTCAAACTCATTGGTCATGCTTTGCAATTTATTTCCTGAGTGACTTGGCAAGGCAATGTGATTAGGTAATCGCAGATTATTTAGCTTTTCTCCATTAACTATTATCACCAACTGTTCCAATTCTAGGCCTCGGAATACCTCCTCTAAAGAGGCGGTGAATAACATTGGCGAGATCGTGTCTCCATGCCTGACGTCCTTCCCTATTGGACTTTTATTTGTGAGTTTGCGGAGAACTATACAGATCTTCCAGTGTTTTCAACTAAGGCTCTTCTATACCCTGATTCTGCAATTTCTACATGACTGGTGAGATTTCCAATGAGTGAAATGCTTTCTCGTAATCAATAAAGATTGTATAGAGAGGTGAGGATCAGGTGACGATCAGGTGAGGATCCTTACTGGTGAGGATGAGTTAACTGCAGATCTGTTGAAGGACGGAGGGGAGATTGTGCTAAAAATACTAGCCACCCTGTACACGCATTGTCTTATGACGTCGACTGTACCATTTATTTATTTATTTATGTATGTATTTATTTATTTATACATTTACCTACATTCGCCCGCAGGGCCATTACAGTAGGGGGGTGTACCGCAGTATTCTTCATACATTAGCGCCGAGAAAACAAATATATAAACATGTGAAACAATAATAGAGGATAATGCAAGCGCTCCGATTGGCCATAGCAATAGCATGCGACAAAATATCAGCGTAAATGAACACTTTGATTCGAATAGGAATACATAGTAATGTCGCTGCGCACACTAAAATTTTGCTAAGTGTAAAACGTGGTAAAGAGAACGAATGTTCCCCCACCATGTCGACATAAAGACCACGACATATATAGACAGAATGTCGACATACAGACCACGGAAATCAGTGTTAAACCAGAGCAGCCTTTAGCGCAACAAAATTTTTTGAATCGGATGTAACCACAGCTATGTCGCGGGGAAGATTCTTCCAAGCACTGATTGTGCGTGGAAAACATGAATGTGCAAAAACTGAGGTACGCGCTGATATTTCTTTAATCTTATGCCGGTGGTCTCGACGCTGGGAAATGTACGTGAGTGGTAAAAGATAAGCATCTTTGTTCAGTACAGCGCGACAATGAAACATGTCTCGGATAAACACTTGTCGAAAACTATTCCCGACGTCTGGATAAAAGAGGCCATTCTAAGCTACTTTTGATGTCCATGATACTGCTAAGATGCGAATAGTTGTGGGATAAAAAAACGGGCGACTCGGTTCTGAATTTTTTTTCCAATCTGTTGTTATGAACTTGCGTCTACGGGCCCCATATGACACAAGCATATTCTACAATTGGGCGAATATATGTTACATAGATTAGTTTTTCCACATCTTG
Organism: Amblyomma americanum; assembly: GCF_052857255.1. Classification (NCBI taxonomy): domain Eukaryota; kingdom Metazoa; phylum Arthropoda; class Arachnida; order Ixodida; family Ixodidae; genus Amblyomma; species Amblyomma americanum. Next base: position 224,594,381 of record NC_135498.1, on the reverse strand, counting down.
TGGAGCATATTTAAAGTTTCGTTTGATAAAATTTAAAGCGCGGGCAGCATCTACATGGCGGTTCCATGTCAAGTTGGTTGGTTGGTTGGTTGGTTTATGGGGGTTTAACGTCCCAAAGCGACTCAGGCTATGAGAGACGCCGTAGTGAAGGGCTCCGGAAATTTCGACCACCTGGGGTTCTTTAACGCGCACTGACATCGCACAGTACACGGGCCTCTAGAACTTCGCCTCTATCGAAATTCGACCGCCGCGGTCGGGATCGAACCCGCGTCTTTCGGGCCGGTAGCCGAGCGCCGTAACCACTCAGCCACCGCGGCGGCTTTATGTCAAGTTGGAGCTAAATGTTACTCCCAGGTATTGTGCCTCGCTTATTTGGAAGATCATTTCAGTGCTTATTGTATATTGATCGGTTTTTGCTTTCGGGTAAAACGAACATGCATGCATTTTGACTCGTTCATGATTAAACTGCGCCAAAGAAACATGGACAAGGACAAGAAAACACGTACACACACAGAGCGCAGACTTCCAACTTTTATTGGAAAAACGCTTTGGGCATCCCTTTTGAACGCACCAACCTACCACGTGACACATCCAGGATCCAACACAGCAGATAAGTTTAACAGTTTAGTAGAGCCAATCTGGAGAACCAGTCTAAAAAACTCGAAGTGTGTGCATGCCTATACACCCTTGATACCTAGATAAAAAGAGAGAGGAAGATGAAAACCTGACGGTGAAACCAAAAAATTTTAAGAGAGCGAAAATGAAGACGGCTTAACCATGTATTACGAGCGAAAACTTACTAAGAAAAGGGATGAGATGTGAAATCAACAGTAACAACAGTAAAATATTTAGGTGAAATCACTAAAAAGTAGACAGAAAAGCATAAAAACGAAATCATATGAATGATACAAAACAAGATTAACAACGAGGCTAAAACCATGAAACCGAGAGTTAATTATGGAAACAACAATACAGTTCAGTTCAGTTCAGTTCAGCTTATTTCCTTAAAGACCCCAATTCAGGGGTATTACATAAGGGGTGGGGCTACGGATATAACATGAGGTTCTAGTCTAACATCATCTGCGTTATCTCCTGGTGGAATCTTGATGGACAGGTAATGGCGGTGACTTGGTGGGGAAGGCCGTTCCAGTCAGATGCTGCTCGGGCAAAAAACGAGGCCGAGAATGTAGTAGTACGGGAGCGTGGACGGACAACTTGGAGCAGATGACCAGTGCGCTGAGATATGTGCATGCGGCGTACGATGTAGGGTGCTTCGTGCAATGAACCGTTGAAGAATTTGTGAAAAAGGCAGAGGCTAGCAATGCGACGGTGATGGGAAAGAAGCGACAAGTTAATTTCAGCTTTCAAAGACGATACACTGATGTCGTATGAGTATGCGGAATGAATGAATCTAACAGCGCGATTTTGAACTCTTTCGAGGTTAGCCTTTAGATAGTTTTGATGGGGATCCCAGATGGCTGATGCATATTCAAGTTTAGGCCTTATCAGGGACGTATATGCTAGTGATTTCAAGTCTTTTGGTGCATCACGGATGTGGCGTCTGAGGAAACCTAGTTTTTTGTTGGCCGATGAAATGATGTTGACAATGTGCGCATTCCAGGATAGGTTAGTTGATAGTGTGATGCCTAGGTACTTAAATGTTAGCACAGATTCTATTGGTAGGTTGTCTATTGTGTAAGTAGAACGAAAAGGTCTAGGACTTCGGGTGAATGACATGAACTTGCATTTGTTAGGGTTAAGAGTCATTAACCACTGATCGCACCATTCTTGTACACTGTTAAGGTCAGTCTGAAGAGCGTGTTGGTCTGGGATGTTAGTTACTGTACGATAAATGACACAGTCGTCAGCAAACAAGCGGATTGAGGAAGATACATGCAAGGGTAAATCGTTAATGTATATTAAGAAAAGAAGGGGACCCAGGACGGATCCTTGTGGAACGCCTGAGGTTACGAGTAGGGGGCTAGACGACTGGCTGTTTATGAGCACAGATTGAGTAAGATTAGTAAGAAAATGTTCTAACCATCTTAAGACATTAGGGTGTAAATTTAGGAGGGAAAGTTTTAGCAGCAAGAGTCGGTTGGATACTTTATCGAATGCTTTAGCATAATCTACAAATACAGCGTCAGTCTGGATGTTACAGTCAAGGTTTGCATGCAGGTCATGTAGAAAAAGTGCCAACTGTGTTTCACATGAAAATACTTTCCTAAATCCATGTTGTGAATGATGAAAGAAGTTGCTAGTATCTAAGAAGTTCATGATTTGTGAGTATATGACATGTTCCATGATCTTGCACGGCACGCTGGTTAGTGAGATGGGACGATAATTCAAAGGGGAATTTTTATTACCTGATTTGTAGACGGGAACGACCTTTCCCACCTTCCAGTCGTGAGGCAAAATACCTGTAGACAATGACTGCAAAAATATGAGGCACAAAAATTTTGCAGAGGTATGTTTGATATTCTTTAACACTTTCGAGTTGATTTCGTCGATGCCGGCCGATGATGAGAGTTTAATATTTTCAGTTTGGGAAACAATACCACCAACAGAGAAGGTTATGGCCGGCATGTTATTCGTTATGTTTCTGGGAAGAGTAGACGCAGAAAGTATGCCGGTATCCTTAGTGAATGCAGATGCAAATGCGCGATTGAATACGGCAGCACTCTCAGCATCTGCGATTATTTCATCACATTCGTTAGTGAGAATAACTTCACGGGGCTGTTGCGGGTGTATTATTTTCCAAAATTTTTCTGGGCTGTGACGTAGGATGTTAGGCAAATCATTTCGGAAAAAGGAGTGTTTTGCGTCGCGGGTGGCTGCTAGATAAGCTTTTTCGGCTGCGTAGTATTTATTCCATGCTGAAGTGCGCGGCCTATGCTTGGCTGCGCAGAAAAGTCTTTTTTTCTTATTTTCTATTCGTTTTATGGACCTTGTGAACCATGGTTTGTGGCGATTTTCACGAAAAGTGGTTTTCGGAATGAATTTGTTTGTTAGTTCGTGTACCTTAGTTTTAAAGATAAGCCAGTTGTCTTCAGGAGATCTGTTATGAAATGATGCTGCAAAGGATGGAAGAAAGGCAGTTAGTTCATTATCTATGACCTCATAGTTCCCTTTGTCGTACAGAACAATAGTTTTTTTGTGAGTGACACGTGGAGTTGGAAGAAAGGAAAATGTGGCATGGATACCCTTGTGATCACTGATATCTGGTAGGAAGCAAATAGACGTTAGGCTTTCCGGATGGTTTGTTATTATCAGATCTAAAATACTGGCGGAGTTTTTTTCTACACGTGTCGGTTCCGTAATGAGTTGCGTAAGGTTAAAATTAAGACACACGTCAAGAAAATTTGATTCAGTGTTAGCAGCCGTTTGGGTACACCAATCAACGTTTGGAAAGTTAAAGTCACCGAATAATAGAACATGTGCGTTAGGGTGTGATGTAGCAAACTCACACAGTATTTTATTTAATTTTGTGCAGAAATCAGGATTGCTGTTTGGAGGGCGGTAGGAGACGCCAAGCAATACTGTTTGGGGCGAGGCTCGAATGAGAAGCCAAAGAATTTTCAGATCTGTGGCGTACATGACAACTGTTGGCTTGCTGCTATTAAACCCCCCCCCCCCCCCCCAACCTCGTGTTTCCTTACGATCTTTGCGATAATAATCAAAACCGGGGGAAAGTCTGTCTGTATTTCATGGTCGCTAACATCGTTGGTCAACCAAGTTTCTGTTAGGATAAGCAGGTTGCTATCGGATGATGACATGAGGTTGAATACGGTATCGCGTTTCGGAAGAAAGCTACGAATGTTAGTAAAGATAACGGAAAATGAAAGCTTATGCTGAGGCGTGGGATGAGAACAGTTTCTTACTCTGGTATCACGAGATGATGGCTACGAGATTTCTTTGACTGTTTCTGATGATGCATCGTAGTAATAGCGCTTGGGGCCAATGAAAAGAGTTTTGAAGGGAAGGGTGAAAGCTACTTTTTTGGCTTTTGCATACGCAACAAGGTGTTTGCGAGCAGTTCTAACAGGCCGTGAAAAATCTTCACCGTTACTAACATTGGTACCCTTCAACTTGCGTCCATTAGCCAGGATAAGCTTTTTGGTTTTGTGGTATGTGAGCTTTACGATGATTGGACGGTCGGTGCTGTCAGAATGGCGGCCGATTCGATGAGCGCGTTCGATTTCTTTTGTGTCTAAATTTATGTTTAAAAGGCTACTGCATTGATCAATGATTAGTTGTTCCGATTGCGCCGAGGTTTCAGATGGGGTTGTATCGCGTATGCCGTAAAATATTAGGTTGTTTCGTCGGGATCTGTTTTCTAAATCATCAATACGGTTTTCTAAACTGCATATGAGCTGGGTAGTTTGAGCTGTATCACCTTTGCCGCTGTGAATTTCTGTTTGCAGAGCCATTAGGTTTTCGTACTGACTTTCTACTTGAGCCATCCTTTGGCTCAGATCAAGTAGTTTCTTATCTGTAGCTATGAGTTGGTGCTTCAAATCTTGCATTTCCGCGATTAGAGTGTCCTGGCCGGCATTTAATTTCTGTAGTTCAATTAATACGGGGGCATTGCCATTAGGACCGGGGTTGGTTTCAATATCCCCCGACAATAACAGCAATGAACGAATCACGGATACGCATTCAGTTATAATGGCAAGACAGATCTGAGGGCTCGGTAGCTGTATCAAAGCGTAATTGCTAGATTTTTTAGAAAAGGATTCCGTTTTACTAACCTGCATGGCGAAAACCATAGGGTTAGCTGGCATTGTTGTGGCACAGCCACCGAGCCCACAGAGTGTTGCTGAAGGTCGCTGTTCTTTTATATGCTGCTGGTGGATTGCTGTTCCTGTCGCTTGGGCCGCCCAACGTCGGTCGAGTTCCCAGGCATCCACGGATGTTGCTTGAGCACGTGTTGCAGCGGCGATGACAGTCACGAAGTCGGTGTCCAATCTGCTTTTTTTCCTCTCCGGCGCATGCCTCGACGGCACACTCCAGTGCGAAGTCAGCAGAGCAGGCAACACGCAAGTGAATGCGGCGATGAGCACCTGCATGGCGAAAACCATAGGGTTAGCTGGCAGTGTTGTGGCACAGCCACCGAGCCCACCGAGCCCACACAAAGATAAAGGCGATGCGAAAATGAGAAAGGCTAAAACCAGGCTAAAATCTATGAAGGATAGAAACAACAAGCAACAAGAGCAAAGGTGCAGGGTTAAAAAGGACAGTTTTAAGTGTTACTTTCTAAAAACGAGATTTCTTTATTCTAAAGCAGAATGAACGGTGTGCTCAAACAATTGTCCGCATTCTTTGCGATTAAGAAGGCCTGAATAATTTTCCTTTCTGTTCTGGCTCTAGCCGTAGCGAGGAACTTTGTGCTTTCGAGAAATGGGTGGCAATCACTTTTTTGCACTTTTTACAATGCAAAGCTCAATTGCCTCCTCAGTAAGTAGAGTCACCTTTTCGAGGAAGCGTTCCTACCCTGCTTATATCTACACTATAAACCATGCGGCCTTGAAAAAAGAACAGAATTTTAAATACTTAGGCGTTTATCTTACTGCTGACCTGAGGTGGTCAAAGCATGTTAATTACGTCGTAAAGAAAGCTGCTGGTATATTAGGTTTGTTAAGAAGAAATTTCAGCCACCTTCCACAGCATCTCAAAGAACAGCTATATTTAACTCGCGTCCGCACAGTACTCGAATATGCATCAGTGTGCTGGGACCCGCACACACAAGAACTTATTGACAAATTAGAAAAAATTCAAAATAGGGCAGTCCGCTTTGTACTTGGAAACTATTCCAGGACACTCAGTGTCTCGGAAAGCAAAAGGAATCTTCAGTGGCCAGAACTTAAAACTCGAAGAAGAAACCTGAGATTAAAATTTTTGCATAACATTTTCTATTCCAAGACTGGCATAGACGGATCAAAATATTTGAAGCCGCCTTTCTATGTCTCGAAGCGAAGGGACCACAATTTAAAGCTTCATGAATTTCCTTTTAAAGGTGACGTACTCCGTTATTCGTTTTTTCTGCGAACAGTTCGCGAATGGAATGCTTTGCCGCCACATATTGTTAATGTTCTACCTAATGATGCCTTTTTTCACGCGTTAAGTGCATGATTTTTTGTTTTTTGAATGTGAAAGTGCCCCCCTGCTGTAATGCTGAAAGGCGATGCAGGTACCAAATAAATAAATAAATAAACAGATTACGAACGTGCTGAGCCGCCATCTCATTGAAACATCGCCCAGTTTGGCCGATGTACATCTTTCCACAGGACAATGGAACTTGACTGATAACTTTTCTGGAAAATTTTGTGTACTCAAGGCTGTGATTTAAGGTGCATCTTTGCTGTCTATCATCTGTGTTGAAGATTGCACACACTTTAGCAAGCTTACACGGCGACACGAACACAAGTTGGATGCCGTATCTTCCAGCAACTTCCTTTAAATTGTGTGACACACGGTGCACGTAAGGCATGGCAGACAGAGGTTTTCGTTCTTCGTTTGCTTAGCAGCAGTTTGTATTCTTCATGCTCTGTAGCAAGCTTTCGCAAACACAGGCTATCATTTGTCTTGGATACACAGAAGCATGCAATCACTCAATCCGACGGTTGAGACTTAAACTCATTTTGTGCTGACATGACTTTTCTAGGGCGGAACGGCAGGCTAGGTGAATGATCGCTCTTTTTACAAACTTTGAATGTGCATTGCCATAGGGTAGGAACTGCTTGTTCATTCTCGGGTTGTAGGACCAACAGATATGTGAGGGCGCAAATTCTGGAGTGATATCCAGAAACTAGATTTGGTTACCCTTAGGATATTCATGCGTGAAATGAAGCTATTTTCCTTCACACTTGAAAACATTGAGGATGATACTCACTGAATCAGGCAGACTAGAATTAGCAGAGAGGTTTACCATCACGAGATAATCATCAACGTACCTAAAGATGCGCACAATATGTTGGTCGTAGAGACAACACTGCCAGCGCTGGTCAAAGGAATAGGGAAAATACTACATAAAACGCGTGCCATGGTTGAACCAATTCAAATTCCACTTTTGTGAATGTAAAACTGTCCTTTGTGGCAGATTGTGGCAGAGGCAAGGTAAAATTTCAACACTTCAAGGAATTGTTCCAAGGACATGCTACTGCGTTTCGGAAGTTGATTTCACCATACTCTTCTACTTACTGCTTGACAACTGTAAACAAGGCTTCATGCGGAATAGAGTAGAACATGTCCTCTATGTTTCTCGAGAACGCCGTGGTGGCCGAGGTAATGTCATCCAGATTGTCAAGAAGTTCTTTTGAGCTCTGCACTAAAACGGATCCGGTCCCACCACTTTGTCCAGCTGCTTCTTTAGAAAATCCCCTACCATGCGCTGCCAGCTGTCCTTCTCTGAATCGATGACACGAAGAGGGCCATCTACCTTGTGGGTTTTTCCTGTGAAGAAAACGTGCAGGAACCCATTTTGATCTTTCTTGACGTCTTCGGCCATTGATTCAAGCGATACCTTCTTAAGAAGCTTCCTGGCAGCCTTATTTTGTCTTTTTTTCACAAAACTCTATCGGCCTGAAGTTCTTCGTTAACGCCTGTACAGCCTTTTCTTCATACATTCCTACATTCCAAATGGCATAACAACGAAGCCGCCTTCTTTGTCGGCTTGGATGACTGTAACTTCGTTGTATTTCAAGAAGTTTACGATTTTCTTTAAAGGAGGGTTCTTTGGTGGACGTTCACTTAAAGTGCGGATGAGGCTATCAACTCCGTCTCCGATAACACTTCCTTTATCTTGGTTAGTTGTGCTACGGGAAATTTGGCGCACTGTTGCTAGAAGCTCCGAGCGGTTTGCCCTTGGTTGAAAGAACTTCGGACCCGTTTCCAGGAGGCTCTCCATGGATGCTGACGTTGCCTTCCGCTAAGATGGTCCTGGCTGCATTTCTGACACGCTTCTGAGATGGAAGCTTCGGACTCACCTGGTGCTATAGAAATTTGGTGGAACTGGCCGCCATCTTTTTCAATTCTGACAATCGTCCGTTTGCCACGAAGGGATCTTCTCCTTCATAGACAAGAGCGCGCAGCCATTCAGTGTAGAAGCGGGCTTGTCTCCAACATTCTTACTTCATTATTTTGCTCATTCTTCTAGCGTGTCCCCGTGAGGGCTCAGGCGTGCCCAGCTTGGCTTGAACCTGGGGCGGAGGGATCTTCATCCTCAGGTAGTATGCAAGAACCCGGGAACGACATGTGATGACTAAGGGGGATAACAGTTAATGAAGAATACATAAATAATTTGCGATTCGCTGATTACATTGCCTTGCTGTGTCATTCAGGAGATGAACTGCAAATCATGATCAATGAGTTAGACAGACGGCGTAGCAAGGTGGGTCTTAAAATTAAAATGCAGAAAACCAAAGTAATGTTCAAGAGTCTAGCAAATGAACAGCAGTTCACAATTGGCAGCGAGGTGCTCGAAGCGGAAAAGGAATACGTCTACTTAGGGCAGGTAGTGACAGCCGATCCGAATCATGACAGCCGAATCTGAATAACTAGAACAACAAGAATGGCGTGGAGCGCATATGGCAGGTTCTCTCAGATCATGAATGGAAGTTTACCATTATGCCTCAAGGAAAAAGTGTACAACAACTGTACCTTACCGGTACTAACCTACGGGGCAGAAAAGTGCAGGTTAAAGAAAACAATTCAGCTTTAGTTAAGAACAACGCAGCGAGCTATGGAAAGAAAAATGATAGGTGTAATATTAAAAGATTATGGGAACAATGAATAACTATGCAAAAAGGACGGGACAAGTTCCTTCCTTTCCATGTCTTTCATGTCTACTCCCTTCCCCACGATGACCTTTTTCGTGCAGTCCGGAACTGTATTGAACGATCGGGTTCTTAGTCTTTCCAGGATGTGTGTGGTATTCCTGTGGAAGGTTTTTGGAATTGCTTAAGGTATATCCTTCTTTAACGATTGTGACTTTTCAGGATAACTTTTACGTGCAGAAGCGCGGCGTTTGTATCGGGTCTTGTGTATCTCCTGTTTTATCTGAGATCCTTTCAGCTGAAATTGACGCTCGCTATCGCGGGTACTTTCTGACCACCGCATCGTTCGGCTCTTCTGATGCGTCGGCGACTTTTTAATTCTTTTAAGTATTGGGCATAACGATAACTGGACACAGGTGGCGATGGACGTTTCATAATTTTTTAAGTCTGTTTTTGCCAGTTTAAATTTTACCATTGAACTACCTGATAACTCTTGTTTGCAATCCTTAGATTTAAAATTATTTTTTAACGATCCTGACCACATTTGCTGGGCGTACATGCTTAGGTCGAAAAGAACACTCCTGCTCTTCAACTCGTGCCATTCGACGTTGGTCAAGAGGAGTATTGCGTCAACTTGCCTCGGGGGCTTCGTTAGCAAAGTCCTGTCCACATACGGTTCCGGTTAGCTTTGGGGCTCAGGTTGATCGCCTTCGGTCTGTCGGTTTTCCGCTGGCCCTTCTTCAGGCTATCGCTGAGTCCCTGTTAAAGTCCTTCCACCCAAACTTCTCGTCGGGCAGATGCACAGGAGAGGCGGAAGTGTTAAGTTATGCCCTATGTTCACAGGGTCTCGCACGGCCTGAAGAAGGGTCGCCGGTAAGATTGGCGTAGAGGTCCTTTTTTCGGGCCCTTACATGCTGTCGGTTTTTTTGCAATTTAGTTTGACCGGATAAGCAAAAGGAGATTGAGTGTAGCACTAACCACAGGAACAAATTTGTGCACAGTAGATCGAATGTAATCTATAAGATTCCGCTGAGCTGTGGTAAGGTATTCGCCGGGCAAACTGGCCGCTGCATCAACATTAGATATTAGAGCATGCCAATTCCTTAGCTATTCTAGAGGGCATCATCTGCCTAAGCATTTCAAGACCTGTATGACTGTACAAAGAATGCACTCTGCTTTCCGGCAGGAATAAGGTTAACGGACGCGCGAGGCATAATAAAGAACGATAATTGATCGAAGCCTTGGAAATAGCGAGATTAAGGCCTGACAAATGTGTTAGCGAGGCTTCCATACACTTGTACCGCAAAGAGTTGGAGTTTCTTGGTTTGACGAGATGATTATGGCTCGTGTCTTTGTGGTTGGGGGGCATGCGCTTTGTTGTGGAAGGAAGGAGGTGATGGTGCAATAAACCAGTTGTCAGTCTTGTCCCGTCCTTTTTGCGCAGGTATTCATTGTTCCCATAATGTCGTACCAACTAGCCTCTCACCGCACTCTTCTAGATAACGTTAAGAGAGCGGAAGCGGGCAGAGTGGGTGAGGGAACAAACGTGGGTGAATGACATCCTAGTCGAAATCCTGAAGAAGAAATGGGCTTGGGCGGGGCATGTAATACGAAGGCAAGATAACCGCTGGTACTTCAGGGTAATGGAGTAGATTCCAAAAGGAAGTAAGTGTATCACGTGGCGGCAGAAGATTAGGTGGGCGGATGAGATTAAGTTTGCTGGGAAGGGGTGGATGCAGCTGGCAAAGGACATGGTTACCCAAGAAGCACAGGTCGTCGGCCCAATATTGCAACAGGATGGTCCCATCCTCGTCCTTTGTAGGGCCAGCTTTGCCAATACAGTTCCAATGTTGGGCCAATTACTTGAGCTGCTTGTTTAATTAGAGAGGCATGGGAGAGGCATTTGCCCTGCAGTGGGCGCAGTCACGCTGATGATGATAATGATATACAGAGGTTGGTTATATTCTGCTGATTTCGCTATCGCCTGATTGATAGTGTGAATATGATCTATTGTGGAATACGCTTTACGAAAGCCTGCCTGATAATTTGGTTGATTGAAGTCTGAGGTTGCTAGGGCAATATTAGCGATTACCTAAGTAAATAGCTTGTAGGGAACGGACAGTAAGCTTACCGGCTGTAAATTTTCAAATACTTGCCGTCTTCTTTCTTATGAATTAAGATAATTTTAGCGTTCTTCTAAGCTTCTGGTACGGTCGAGGTCATAAGGCATTGCGTATCCAGGGTGTCAGCGGAGGGTGCTAAGAATCTCTGGCTCAGGACAGGCCGCCATTGGAATCTGAACCTGGCAACGTTTAACGCTAGAACTTTAGCAAGTGAGGCTAGCCTAGCAGTGCTGTTTGAGGAACTAGCGGGAATTAAATGGGATGTGATAGGGCTTAGCGAAGTTAGGAGGACAGGTGAGGCGTATACAGTACTAAAGGACGGACACATACTGTGCTATCGCGGGTTAGAGGATAGACGAGAACTAGGTGTGGGATTCCTCATTAATAAGGATATAGCCGGCAACGTAGAGGAGTTCTACAGTATTATCGAGAGGGTAGCAGCTATAGTAATTAGGCTGAATAGGAGGTACAAGCTGCAAGTGGTGCAGGCCTACGCACCCACATCCGGCCATGATGACCAGACCGTTGAAAGTTTCTATGAGGACGTAGAATCGGCAATGAATAAAGTAAAGTCGCAGTACACTGTACTGATGGGCGACTTCAATGCGAAGGTGGGCAAGAAGCAGGCTGACGACCACGCGGTAGGTGACTATGGGATAGGCTCTAAAAATAGCAGGGGAGAGTTATTAGTCGAATTCGCGGATAGAAATAATTTACGGATCATGAATACCTTCTTCCGCAAACAAGAAAACAGGAAGTGGACCTGGAAGAGCCCCAATGGTGAGATTAAAAAATGAAATCGGACTTCATACAATGCGCTAAACCTGGCAACATTCCGGATGTGGCCGTCCTCTGAAAGGTGCGTTGTAGCGACCACAGAATGGTAAGGTCTAGAATTAGCTTAGACTTCAAGAGGGAACGGAAGAAGCTAGTGAAGAAGACCATTAACGAGTTAGCCGTAAGAGGGAAAGCACAGGAGTTTAGGATAGCGCTGCACAACAGATATTCGGCTTTAACTGAGGAAGATGATCTTGATGTTCATTCAATGCACGATAATCTGACATCAATAATTACGGAGTGCGCAGTAGAAGTAGGCGGTAGGACAGTTCGAAAGGATACCGGGAAGCTATCTCAGGTGACGAAAGATCTGATTAAGAAGCGCCAAAACATGAGGTCATCTAACCCTACCGATAGAATAGAACTAATGGAGCTGTCAAAGTTAATAAATAAGCGCAAGGTAGCCGACATAAGGAAGTTTAATATGGAGAGAATCGAGCATGCTGTAAAGAATGGAGGTAGCCTAAAAACAGTGAGGAGGAAACTAGGCATAGGTAAAACCAGATGTACGCATTAAGAGACAAGCAGAGAAATGTCATTAGCAATATGGATAAGATAGTTAACGTAGCCGAAGAGTTCTACACAGACCTGTACAGTAGCCAATGTAATCAGAGCGTTAATGAGAAAGACAGCAGTGGACAGCAATGCGTCATCCCGCCAGTAACGAAAGATGAAGTAAAGAAAGCCTTAGAAGCAATGAAAAGGGGAAAAACAGCTGGGGAGGATCAGGTAACAGCAGATCTGTTGAAGCATGGAGGGGACATCGTGCTAGAAAAACTAGCCACCCTGTATACGCAATGCCTTATGACCTCTACTGTACCAGAATCTTGGAAGAATGCAAACATTATCTTAATTCATAAGAAGGGAGACGCCAAGGACTTGAAAAAATACAGGCCGATCAGCTTACTATCCGTTACCTACAAAGTATTTACTAAGGTAATCGCTAATAGAGTCAGGGCAACGTTAGACTTTAATCAACCAAATGATCAGGCAGGCTTTCGTAAAGGATATTCCACAATAGATCATATTCACACTATCAATCAGGTGATAGAGAAATGCGCAGAATATAACCAGCCTCTAGATATAGCTGTCATTGATTACGAGAAAGCATTCGACTCAGTGGAAACCTCAGCAGTCATACAGGCATTGCGTAATCAGGGGGTAGAAGAGCCTTATGTCAAAATACTGGAAGATATATATAGCAACTGCACAGCTAATATAGTCTTCCATAAAGTCGCAATAAAATTCCAATAAGGAAGGGCGTCAGGCAAGGAGACACGATCTCGCCAATGCTGTTCACCGCATGTTTACAGGAGGTATTTTGAGGCCTGAATTGGGAACAGTTGGGAATAAGAATAAATGAAGAATACCTAAATAATCTGCGATTTGGTGATGACATTGCCTTGCTGAGTCACTCAGGAGGTGAACTGCAAATCATGATCAATGAGTTAGAGAGGCAGAGCAGATCGATTGGTCTAAAAATTAACATGCAGAAAACCAAGGTAATGTTCAACAGCCTAGCAAGGGAACAACAGTTCACAATTGGCAGCGAGAGCCTAGAAATTGTGACGGAATACGTCTACTTAGGGCAGGTAGTGACAGCTGATCCGGATCATGAGAGGGAGATAACTAGAAGGATAAGAATGGGGTGGATCGCATATGGCAAACTCTCGCAGATCATGAGTGGCAGTTTACCAATTTCCCTCAAGAGGAAAGTGTACAACAGCATAATCCTACCGGTACTCACCTACGGGGCAGAAACGTGGAGGCTAACGAAAAGAGTTCAGCTTAAGTTAAGGACAACGCAGCGAGCCATGGAAAGAAAAATGATAGGTGTAACGTTAAGAGATCGGAAGCGGTCAGAGTGGGTGAGGGAACAAACACGGGTTAATGACATCCTAGTAGAAATCAAGAGAAAGAAATGGGCTTGGGCAGGGCATGTAATGCGAAGGCAAGATAACCGCTGGTCCTTAAGGGTAACGGAGTGGATTCCAAGAGAAAGTAAGCGGAGCAGGGGGCGGCAGAAGGTTAGGTGTGCGGATGAGATTAAGAAGTTTGCAGGCAAAGGGTGGATGCAGCTGGCAAAGGATAGGGTTAATTGGAGAGACATGGGAAAGGCCTTTGCCCTGCAGTGGATGTAGTAAGGCTGATGATGATGATGATGATGATCCAGGCTGGCTAGTTTTCTAGCACAATCTCCCCTCCGTCTTTCAACAGATATGCTTTTGCCTGATCCTCACCAGCTGTTTTTTCCCTTTGCATTGCTCCTAAGGCTTTCTTTAATTTCCCTTTCATTACTGACGGGATGATACACTGCTGTTCGATACTGCCTCTCTCATTAACTTTCAGTTTACATTGGCTAGTGTATACATTTACGTAGAACTCTTCGGCTACTTTAACTATCTTATCCATATTGTTAATTACATTGGCTTCCTTGTCTCTTAACGCATACATCTGGTTTCTACCTATACCTAGCTTCTTCTTCGCCGCTTTTAAGGCTACTTGCGTTCATTAGAGAATGCTCGATTTTATCCATGTTAAACTTCCTTATGTCGCCTACCTTTCGCTTATTTTTAACTTACATAGCTGTTTTAGTTCTATTTTGTCTCGAGGGCTAGACGCCATTATGCTTGGGCGTTTCTTAACCAGATCTTTCTTCTCGTGAGATAGTTTGCCGGTATCCTGTCGAACCATCCAACCACATACTTCTACGGCTGACTTTTTAATGATTGCAGTGAGATTATCACTCATTCTTTGAACATTAAGATGTCTTCCTCAGTAAAAGCCGTATATCTGTCCTGCACTGATATCCTGAATTCCTCTACTTTCCCTCTTACTGCTAACTCGTTAATGGGCTACCGCTTCACAAGTTTCTTCCATTCCCTCATCAAGTCTAGGCTAATTTGAGATCTTACCATTTTGTGGTCGCTACACCGCACCTTTCCGATGACCTCCACATCCTGCAGAATACCAGGGTGAGCGAAAGTATGAAGTATATTTCATTTTTAAGAGCTTTAGCTCTTATTCATCACGTTTCGAGATTTCTTGAGGTCTGCTACCACCTGAGATCACAGCGCCATCTGTGGCAGCAACTACCAAAAACAGCATATCTCGCATGAAGACTTGTAGCGCGATCTCCAGCAACTTTGTAGAAACAATCACCTGCCGCGTGCCAATGATGACGTACCGGTGCAATGTTGTGGATAGGGGTGGAACTATGTGAAAACGACGTCATGGGACGAAATGGCGGCATAGTTTCGGTTCGTCGAATTTAAGATGGCGGCCGTAAAAGTAGGTTGTGCCCTCCCATCACTTTACCCCTCACCCCCAAAATATACCCTACAACGGGACGAAAACTGTCCAGTTACGGGACCGCTCTATGTGTATACATTCGTTCCGCTATATATACTCCGACAACAAGGGGCACCCCTCCGGAGGCAGTGCGTACCGAATTTGGTCGGCAAATAAAACCCTATGGGTATACATGGTATGGGTATAGGTATGGGTATTGTATACATGCAATTACTAATTGAAGCGTTACCATATCGCGCCGCAAGCCTAATTCTAAGCTCTTCTTGTCCCCGAGACGAAGCAAGCTCTGTTTAGGACGATCTTGAGGGGTGTAACTGGACAACGGGCACGTTCTTCATTGCTTTGTTCGTCTAGTGAACCAAACAGCTAACGCTCGTTACTTCAACGTCTTCCAGACGGTGGCGGCCTGTTTTTAGTCTCACCATTGGGGTCTTCCAAGGTCCACTTCCTGTCCTGTCGTTTGCGGAAGGTTTTCATGACCCGTAAATTATTGCTCCTATCTGCGAACTCAAATATTAACTCTCCCCTGCTTTTTCCTAGAACCTATCCCATGGTTGCCTACCGCCTGGTCACCAGCCAGCTTATTTCCCACCTTCGTATTGAAGTCGCCCATCAGTACAGTCTACTGTGATTTTACTTTGTCCATTGCCGATTTGACGTCTTCATAGAAGCTTTCAACGGTGTGGTCATCATGGCTGGCTGTAGGCGCGTAGGACTGCGCCACCTTCACCTTGTACCTCTTATTACGCCTAATGATGATAGCTGCCATCCTCTTGATAATACTATAGAGCTCCTCTATGTTGCCAGCTACATCCTGATTGATGAGGGATCCCACGCCTAGTTCTTGTCTATCCTCTAATCCGCGAGAGCACAGTATGCGCCCGCCCTTTAGTGCTGTATACGCCTTCGCCTGTCCTCCTAACTTCTTTAAGCCCTATGATATCCCATTTAATGCCCGCTAGTTCCTCGAGCAGCACTGCTAGACTAGTCTCACTTGATAAGCTTCTAGCGTTAAACGTTGCCAGGTTCAGATTCCAATGGCGGCCTGTACGGAGCCAGAAATTCTTAGCACCCTCCGCTGCGTCACAGGTCTGACCGCCGCCTCGGTCAGTTGATCCGCAGCTGCTGGGGACTGAGCGCCGTGGGTTAACTGGATTGTTCATGGAAGGTTGTGGTCAAGTACTACACCAAGGTGGCCAAACCCTGTTCTGGTGAGGGAGTGCTTTGTCGGTTCTGGACACCGAGACAGGCTGCATCCCGGGCCTGGATATGCGATCCCATCGACACGCGGAGGTTTTTTTCAAACCCGGTGGAGAATTGCGGGGGTCCGGTGTTCGAGCCCCGGTCCTCTTGCACGCGATGCGGATGCTCTACCTCTACGCCATCGCTGTTTCAAGTTAACAGGAACACTTCAAGATTTAGAGACCCTTTCAGAAGAGCTGCCAGAGCCATACCTGGTCAGTTCAATTCCATTCAATTTAATTTATTCAGCACCACATCATAGTGCTAGGAGTGCGGCAAAAAAGCCAACAAAAATTGTAGCTTGACTGGAACCACGCCCCCGTTACAGACAATGGCGGCGGCAGCAGTGCCGCATTTTGTTACACTGAACAGAAACACCGCTTCGAGAGAATAAATAGCAGTTAAAGACATAGAGAATGAACAATTAATTGTATCAGGTAGCTGTACAAAGCATGTTTGCAATCACCTTTAAATCCTCGTTTTCTAACGGGAAAAAGTTTTTGATGCGAAGTGACATGCAGATGCACAAACTGCAAGAATAACGGTGGTCACAAAAAATACAAGATTTGAGCAAAAGCACAAGCAAATGCATGAAAGAAATTTGACATCAAAAAGTAAAATTTATGCGAGGCATTGCAGTTTCCATTTTTTAGCTGTAAGGAAATTGGGTTGGATGTTTAAGGAGAGCGTTTTGTTGAGAATGTACGGTAGCTGATGTTGGATCCTTTGCTTTCCATAATTAGTACGACTGGGCAGAATGTACCACGGCGGGATGGAACGTGGCGAAGTGGTCTTGTTTTTGCATTAGGTCTCAGGTTTGCAATGTTTTGAAGTACTGAGGTGTAGGTCTTTCTTTTATATAATGAAGCGCGACCATGTATTAATACATGTTTCGCTTGCACAATTTCGAGTTCAGCGAATAGATTTATAGGATGCGAGTTGTATAGAACGTTAGCTTTAATCCCAAGGGCTTTCTTTTGCAGCATTGTTATCTTATTTATATGCGCATCTGTTGTGGTTCTCCATGCTAAATGAGCGTAGGTTACATGACTAGTGAAAATTAAGTTATATATTAGTAGTTTTATATTGCTGGGCAACACGTGTCTAAACTTGCTTAGAACTCCACATGCTTCTGAGAGCTTGACTTTTAGTTGCTCCATTCGTGCAACTTTTTTAATATAAAGTTGCTATCTTCGGACAGCTAGTGAGTAGAGGATGCAGTAGCGAAGATGGTAGTGTCATCGGCGCATATCAGAAATTTTGTGTGAGGGTTTATCACGGCAATGTCGTTGGTGTATAAGTTAAAAAGTAGTATCCCAAGTATGCTGCCTTGCGGAGCACCTGCCTTTATTGGAAGAAATGTTTTCTGTGTGTTATTTATTGCTACGGATTGAAGGCGGTGTTTAAGATAAATTTTTACTAGGTTGAGTGCGGTTCCTAGGATACCGTATCACTCTAGTTTTGTTAACATGTCGCTTGGTTTATCCTATCGAACACCTTGGAAAAATCGGTGTAGATCCCAAGCGTTAGGAATTTAGCCTCGAATCTTTGTAGTGAAAGGGGGTTTGTGCACGGGGAGAAAGTTCATGGCAGGCGACAAAAAACGGCGAGCAGAACGGCGGGCAGCGCCGACGGCCAGTCCAAAAACAAGCGATCTCGTGCAGCGCGGCAACGCTTCGTTTTTCATCGGCGCCTCTTCATCGGCGCTTCGTCAGTGATCTTTCTATGCGGCATCAGGCGCGGTCGTCATTGTTCGCTACAATTGCCCCGGGAACGAAGAGGAGCCCCCCTGGCGACCTATGGCGAGGTCAAGAGGAGCGGGTCGTCAGGCGGCTGACGTGGACGGTTTCTCGGCCGCGATGGCGCAAGTCCAAAGAGGGACTGAGTGGCTCCACGATGTAATTCACAGGCGACGTTTGCGGGACGACGCGATAAGGGCCGTGACATTCGGTAGGAAATTTTGACGACAATCCTGGTGGCGTGCCTTGAACCCAGAGCCAAAGTAACGATCGTATCGGAAAAACGTGTTGCCTGTTATCGTTATCGTGACGATGCTTTTGGCAGCCTTGGGATGCCGAGGTAAAAGAGCGCCCCAACTGTTGGCATTCATCCGCATGCTTTGCGACTTCGGAGAGGGGCGTCCACTCGGAGGCGTCAGGAGTATATGGTAAGATGGTATTGATCATGTACGACGCCTCATGCCCATACAGCAGGGAAGAAAAGGGTAAAACTGGTGGTTGACTGCGTGGCGGTGCTGTACGCGTACGTCACGAAAGGAAGGACAGGGTCCAGTTGGTCTGATACGCTGCGACGTATATCGTAAGCATGTCTCCGAGGTTACGATTGAAGCGCTCGGTCAGCCCGTTAGTTTGAGGATGGTGGACAGTGGTGGTCCAATGTACCATGCGACATTAGGCAAACAAAGCTTCAATGACGTGGGAAAGGAATACGCGGCCTCTGTCACTTAGGAGCTCGCGCGGCGCGCCGTGGCGAAGAACAAAATGATGCAGCAGGAACATCGCAACTTCGCATGCAGTAGGAGCAGGAAGGGCGCCTGTCTCGGCATAACGGGTGCGGTGGTCGACACCGACAATAATCCAACGGTTCCCAGAGACCGTACAGGGAGGCGGGCTGTAAAGGTCAACGCTAACGCGATCGAAAGGACGTGCCGGGCAAGGGAGTGGTTGCAATAGGCCGGCCACACAAGGAGCGGATGCCTTCCGCCACTGACAGGCGATGCAAGATCGGACGTATTTCCAAACATAGGCGTACATGCCGCGCCAGTAGTAACGCTGAGAAAGTCTTTTGAATGTTTTCAGCACACCAGTGTGCACACACTGAGGGTCGGTGTGGCAAGAGGCGCAAATTTGAGATCCTAAATGGCGGCGAATTGCGAGAAGCTACCGTCGACCATTAGGCATGTAGTTGCGGCGGTATAGACGGCCATCCCGGAGGGCAAAGTGCGGAGCTTGACGCCGTAATGTTCTTGAAGGCGCAACGTTTGGTGACGAAGACACGGCGTCTATTATAAGGGAAGCAAGCCACGGGTCTTTCCGCTGCTCCGCAGGCATATCAGCGATGGTAAGAGACGAAAGCACGGGATCTGTCGCCGAGGAGCAGGCAGCGTCGCTGGGAATGGGAGACCGAGACAAAGCATGGGCGTCCATTTGCTTCCGGCCGGAACGGTAGATGACGCGGATGTCAAACTCTTGAAGGCGAAGAGCCCATCGAGCGAGGTGACCGGATGGATCCTTAAGAGACGATAACCAGTCGAGCGCACGTAGGTCCGTGACGACGTCAAACCGCGACCGTGCAGATGGGCCGGAATTTCGTTAGTCCCCGTGCACTATCTGCCTTATCGTTAGAGCGCACAGACACGGCGCTGAACTTCAGCGCCGTGTCTTTCGAAGTTCAGCGCCGTGTCTGTGCACTTGTGACGTCCTTTGTCCCCTGCGCTGCTGAAAAAACCATGTCACACCAACTTGCCCAAGATTCTACAGTTACAGCGCACTGACTGCCTTATCATGTCGTGCCGGGGCCCAGCCCCATCATCTATATAAAGGCGCACCAATAAACCCTACGGGTGCTTCTTGTTCCTGCCACCATGTAGTTGCCTCCGTTCCTTAGTTCGACACACATCACGTTACATGGTGTCAGAAGTGGGACCGACCGACAACGATGGAACTTCTGAAGGCGTCGCCACCCTTGCGAATGACCGGAAACTTCTCTGAAAATTGGAGACGCTTCAAGCAGAAGTTCGACATGTTCCTGCAGGCAACCACAACGAAGGAGCAACCTCGAAGTGAAGCTGCAAAAGCCGCGCTCCTGCTAAGCATAGCCGGCGATGAAGCGCTCGACGTGTTCAACACGTTCAAGTTCGAAGCCGCAGAAAGCAAGGACGACTACGCAACGCTCGTGGGGAAGTTCGAGTCCTACTGTGCCGAGGTGAGCAATGAAGTTCACGAACGTTATGTGTTTCGCTCAAGGAAGCAGGCAGAGGGAGAACCATATGAGAAGTTCGCTCGTGACCTTAAAAATCAAGCCGCGCAATGCAATTTCGGAGAACAGCGAGACTCATTGATCCGGGATCAGATCGTCTTTGGCACGAATGACTCAAAGCTACGGGAGAAAATGCTTCGAGAAAAGTCTTTAACATTGCAGAAAGCTGAAGTAATGAATGTCGCAAGCTGCACCACTTCGCGTTGTGCTGTCAAGGAACGTCTAAAGTTGGCCAAGTGAGCAAAGACAGCAGTGACAATGACTTTGCATTCTAGAAGTTGGAACTTGCAAAGGAAGCACCAAAGACTGGGTAGTCGAAGCTAAAGTTGCGGAAAGAAATATTTTTTTAAAGTAGACACCGGGTCGCAGGCATGCCTGCTACCGTTCTCTGTGTACCGCAAGCTTTGCGAGACTGAAAAGTTACAGCCTACAAGTGCGGTGGTGCGAGCTTACACCAGAGGAGTCATAACTCACTTCGGGACGACGACACAGGAAGTAACTATTGGTAACGCTTCCACCACCGTGAAGTTCTTCGTCGTAAAGAATGACCCTCTTGCCATTCTTGGACTGGATGCAAGCGAAGCCTTAGGACTTGTCCAGCGCACGGTGGCCACTGGAAGTGCTTCGGAGTACGAAGCAATTAAGAATTTCAGACATGTCTTCCAGGGGTTAGGCTGCCTGAAGCGACCCTACAGCATGGTCATGCAACCGTCTGCGGTGCCGGTCGCCCAACCAGCCCGGCGGGTTCCACTATCCCTGCGACAGCCACTTCGGGAAGAGCTGCAAAGAATGGAGCGTGCGGGAATCATCGTGAAAGAGGGTGGCCCCACAGACTGGATAAGCCCCTTGGTCTTGGTCAAGAAAAAGGATGGCAAACTTGGGGTTTGCATAGACCCAAGGAAATGAAACGAGCACGTAAAAAGGCAGCATTACCAGCTCCCAAAGCGTGAAGACATGGAAGGAGAATTGGCCGGCGCAGCCTATTTTAGCTGTTTGGACGCTAATTCTGGTTTTAACCAGATACCACTTGACGAGAAGACGTCCAAAATATATATGCAAGAACATGATCAAAGACTAGTGGCAGTCATGAAAGCTGCTGGGAAAGCTGGACTAACGTTCAATGCAGAAAAATGCAAGTTTGGCGTCACTGAAGGGCAGTTTCTAGGTGATACCATCACACACAGAGGCATCTCGCCATACCCGAAACTTGTTAAAAGTTTGCTGCAGACACCCGTGCCCAAGACCAAATCCGATGTTCAACGCATGCTCGGTGTGCTGAACTATTTTGGTAAATACGTTCCGCGCCTGTCCGAGCGAACTGCGTCACTGCGAGCGCTTATCAAACCGCATTTAGAGCTCGAGTGGACTGAAAACCACATGAGGGAGTGGAAAAGTGTCGTGCAGATTCTAAGCACGACGCCCGTGCTAGCCATTTTTGATCCCCGAAAAGAATCTAAGATCGCTTGTGATGCTTCAAAAGACTGCATAGGTGCAGCGCTGTTGCAGTGTCACAACGGCCAATGGCGGCCCGTGGCATATGCATCTCGTGTGCTAACACAAGCTGAGCAGCGTTATGCACAAATTGAAAAAGAGGCGCTCAGCATTTCATTTGGCTGCGATAAGTTTTATCAGTTCGTTTACGGACAAAAAATTCTCATCGAGACGGACCACAAACCTCTCTTGTCCATAGCTGCAAAAGGAATATGTGACATGCCTCCCCGTCTCCAAAGGTTCTTTTTAAAACTTCTCAAGTACGACTTTGTATTGCAGTATGTCCCGGGAAAGCACCTCATCTTGGCAGAAATGCTGTCACGATCGTCTCCGGTTGCTCAAGACGACAGCACTGGCGCCACGGACGACGTGGAAGTACACGCAGTTGCTGTTCTGGGCTACATGGTCACGGATGCAACACGTAAAAAGCTGGTAAATGCAACAGCTCAGGACGACTACCTGCAGGCAGTCATCTCTTGCCTGTTAACTGCCGAGAGCATCGAAGGGGAACTAAAGCCATTTTCATCTGAGCTTTCTGTCGTAGATGGTATTTTGTTAAAAGGCACGAAAGTGGTCATACCAAAAACCATGCGGCGTGATATTTCAGCAAGAATTCATGCTGGGCATCTGGGACTGCAGAAATGCAAAGAAAGGGCTTGTCGTCTTGTTTTTGGCCCAGTCTCAGCAGTGACATCACGATTTTGATCCAGAGTTGCCCCACTTGCTGCGAATTTGCATACAAGCAACCGCAAGAACCACTGCTGATGCGCCCAGTCCCTCGATGTGCGTGGTATCGAGTTGGCGTAGTGTTTTTTTCTTTTGGAGGAAGTTCGTACACCGTGGCGTTTGATGCTCTTTCCAACTTCCCAGAAGTCGAGAAACTTGCGGATACTACGACAAGGAAGGCAATCGCGGCACTGAGTGCTATGTTCGCGAGGTACGGCGTACCGCTTGAAGTGTGCACCGATAATGGGCCCCAGTTTGCAAGCCACGAGTTCGCAGTCTTTGCAAGAAATTTCGACTTCGCTCACATCACATGCAGTCCTCGCTACCCACAATAAAATGGACTGGCAGAGAAGGGTGTCCAGGTTGTGAAGCGTATCCTGAAAAAAAGTGAACGCTCACGGGAAGACTTCTGGCTAGGTCTGCTGGCCTACCGCTGTACTCCGCTGGAAGACGGCCGGTCACCTGGGGAACTTTTTCAAGGGAGATGAGCTAATCTCCCAGATTTTGCTGCTGTGCCGACAACTGCGGTGAAGAAGCACCTTCAGAAAAAAAGCGGAAAGCCACTACCACCTCTGGCTGAAGGATCAGTCGTGAGGTTCGGGGATAAATCATGGTCAAAAAAAGGCATAGTCGTCGCCACTACTGCTCCTAGGTCCTACGAAGTGCAAGCCGAGGATCGTCGGATCTTTAGGAGCAACAGACATCTTCTGTAGACCCGTGAGAGGTGTGCAGCAGACATTAGTTACGACGATAGTGATTCGCTCGAGCATGAACCTGTCGACCCCGGCCCAACTGCTCCAGACACCACGACTGCTGCCACAGCGCTATCCCATGCTCACTCACTCCAGCAACAGCCCGCCGTCAACAGCGCAGCGTCCGCAAGTGCTGCGCGCCACATGCCAACACCTTCTCCTGTGCCAACACCAGCCCCAAGAAGGTCGGCTCGCACAGTCAAGCCACCGCAACGACTTCATTATGATGCTGAATTTAATCAAGTATCCTGAACTTTGTTTTCATTACCCCTCAGGGGATGTATCGGGCGTGCACTATCTGCCTTATCGTTACAGCGCACTGACTGCCTTATCATGTCGTGCCGGTGCCCCGCCCCATCATCTATATAAAGGCGTACCAATAAACCCTACGGGTGCTTCTTGTTCCTGCCACCATGTAGTTGCCTCCGTTCCTTAGTTCGACACATATCACGTTACACTATAGCTGAACATTCCTTCTTCGCGACAGAATAGTTGGATTCAGCTTTGGTTAGCACGCGACTCGCATACGCAGCTACGTATTCTTGAAACCCATCTTTTCGCTGAGCCAAGACAGCTCCGAGGCCAACGCCACTCGTATCCGTATGGACCTCCGTATGTGCTGTTGTGTCATAGTGTCGGAGTATTGGCGGCGAAGTCAAAAGATGGCGCGGGGTAGTGAACGCTTCGTCGCACTCGGCCGACCTCCCCGCAGGGGGGCGCCTGCAGCCTGCAGGCGTCGCGACGGTGTGTGGCGACACCGCGGGTTCCCGAGCATCCGCAGGGACATCCCCGCAAGGGGATGATGGTGAACAGTGCATCACCACGGACCTGAGCACCCACGTTTCGCCGTGCGTGGCATCGCCGTGTCCGGAGAAAAGGGGATCCTGGTGGTTGAGCCGATGCCGAGCGTTTGGACCTTTAAGGCCCCTCGGCGGAGGCAACACACCACTTTGGCCCCAGCTTCCTGTAGACGGCACCTTCGGCCTGACCCGACCGGGGGAAATCGGCAGTCGCCTTTTCCTATTCTCCACTTCATCTTTCACTTTCCTACCCCTTTCTCACAACTCTCCTGTCTCCTACTCTCTTCTTGGTTTTTTTCCTTTTTCCTGGCGCCGATGGTTAACCTTGTGTGGCTGACAAACCTTTGTTACGCCATATTTGGTTATAGTGATGGTGTACAGCTGGCGTAGACAGGGCTTTTTAAAGGCACCTGCCCCGTCCCCATGTAGGGCTCCATGGTGGGTGGCTGCCACCATTGCCGAACAAAGAACACATTCCATG